>NW_004955486.1:1786288-1816288 GCF_000276665.1 Chinchilla lanigera | reverse complement strand
TGCTGTCCCCTCTCCGCAGTCCACCTCAACTCTGTCCTCCCAGGCCTTTTGCAAATACCACCCACTCCAGGGAAACCTGTCCCCGTTCTCCCGCTTGGGTTTGATCTGCTTTTTAATCTGGTTGTATTTTAGTCACCTCAGTGCAGGGAGGGGTCCTCGCGGGCGGGGACCACGGATTCCTCCTGCTTTTCGGCTACTTACGTGTCAGCGCTGTGCTAGGTATTTTGCCACAGAATCACACTGAAACCTCCCTTCCAGTAGCTCCTAAAAGGTGGGTGGAGCAGTTCCCGTTGAGTGATGTGCAAACAGGTCGGAGAGGCCATGGCATTTCCTGAGATCGCAGCGCTTGCAGGGACATGCAGGTCCCCCTGACCATTTCAGTGCAGGTTGGCTGGGTTCCTGAAACTCTCCGCCAGACCCTCCTGGGCCTGCGTCCCCACTGCTGTCCCATGGGTCCCTCCCGCATAGCAAGCTTGGCCGTAACTCAGCTGGGGTTGCAGAGAGCGCCCCAAGGACGCCTGAGCTGGCCACGGGCTGGGGGTGCAGATTCACCGTGCTCTCCCCACTCGGTCCCTTTGACAGCCGTGTTTGCCAGCTGGTGCGGAATGCGCCATCCATTCATTTAGTCATTCATTGATTCATTTCTAAACTGGTCAGGGAGCTGGCAGGATGGGTGAGCGCTGGGTGCCCTCGGGTGGCAGCAGTGAGAGGGGATGTCTACCCTTAGGGCCTTGCGCATCTCCCCGCAGCCCCCAAGTCTGTGCGCCTCCTTGTCAGGTTAGGGAAGAGCCTAGGGACTCCATGGCTGGCCGTCAGGGTGCCTCAGGTGAGCTGGGCTACCTGCTGGCCCTGGGGCCTCTTCTCTTCTTCTCCCCTATCTGTGACCCTTTGTCCCCTGCCTGGCATCCTCAGGGGCATCTGTGTGCTGGCTGAGGTGGGGGTCTGTGGCGCCAGCACCCACATTCCGTGCTGTTCGCTCACCCTCCTTCCCCTGCTTGCAGCTTGGGGACCAGCTCTGTGGACCAGCTCTGTGGACCAGCTCCCGTCCTCTCAGAGCTGCACTGCCAGGAAGTCACGGGCACTGCAGACCTTTAGCCCCTAGCTAGGGAGCCTCTGTGTTCTCATCTGTTGATGTGGAGAGGGAGCTGGTCTGGCATTCTTGTGTCACAGTCGCCCTGACCATCTTCCCCGAACCACTGCTCCTTCCCGGGGCTACCGGGTGACTCCTTCTGGCCCTTTCCATCCAGTGCTTCTCAGAGGGGGCTGTGTGGGGAGAGGGCCGGCTTCACACTAGCACTGTGTGTGTTACATTCAGTGCTACTCTGCGCGTCACCTCAGCCCTCACTCTTACGCCGTGCTGGCCGCTTTTCTGTCCCGCAGACAGATTGCACACCCACGTACACAGCACCAGCCTCAGGGCCTTTGTACACTTGCTTTTTTTCTTGTGGCTTGAGTGCTGTGCCACTGACATCTCTGGTCTCACTTCCCCATTTCCTCCTGCTTGAATGGACCCGCTGGCCTCTAAGAGCTCCCTGCCGGGTGCACTTACTACCCTGACCTGCTTTGTCTCCCACCCAACACTCCCGGCCTGGCGTAGTTCCCTGGCTGTGACTGCGTCTTCCCACCAGCGCGTAGCCACAGTGAGGGCAGGGACTGGCACACAGCTAGCAGACCTGGAGTAGGGGTCCAGTCTGCACAGTTGGCATCCGGGGCAGGTACTTCAGTGCTGTGGGCCGTTCCATGCGTTGCAGGGTGCTTGGCAGTGTCCTGGCTTCTACACACTGGATGCCAGTGGTTTCCACTTTGGTTGTCACAGCCAAAAGTGTCTCCAGATGTTCTAAATGTCCCCCTCCTGAATGGAGGAGAGGGGAAGAGCCCCCGGCTGAGAACCACCGGCCTAGGATAGGGATTCAAAACCTTTTGATACTGTCATGGATGAGTCATCTGACCTTTATTGTGACCCTGCATGACAGATGACACGGGAGAGTTTGACAAGGCAGCTGGCAGGCCTGGTTCTGCTTTGTTCCCCGCCCTCCTTTTTTTCTTGGTCTTTCTGAGACAGGGTCTCACTATGCAGTTCAGGCTGGCCTTGAGCTCACTTTGTAGATCAGGCTGGACTTGAACTCGTAACGATCCTCCTGCCTCAGCCTCCTGAGTGCTGGGATTACAGGTATGCACCACCACACCTGGTTGTCCCCCTCTCTTACAATGTCCTTCTAGGCCAGGGGTCCTCATCCTAGAGAGCTCGCATGCCCATGTCCCCCACCTTGGCAGTATCTGGGCCACAGTGGGCAGTGACTGGCACAGCAGAGGGTAGGGAGGGAGGTGAGGGATTGCAAGGGAGAGGTGCTGCAGGCTGACCAGGAACTGAGTGAAGATATGGTAGCTCCCAACACTCTTCTGTGCAGGGGATGGTACTGATGACCTGGGCAGGCCTGGGCCTCAGAGTCAGACAAGCTTCAACTCCAAGACTTTTTCCGTGTGCCCTTGGCAAGCCTTTCCCTGCCAGGAGCCTCTGCATACCCATCTATGGATAGAAACAACCCTCACCTCACAGCTGCTTATCACCTGAAGGCGAGGAGGGCCCAACTGAGAAAGGACAGAGGGGATGCATGAGGCCTCAGCTTGCTCACCTGAGAGATGGGCACAGGTGGGTTCTCTAAAGCTCCTCCAGCTCTCATCTGTGATGTGGGAGGTTCTGTTTCCTTGGGACCCCCAAGGAGCCCTGTGACAGCTCTTCTGAACTTCTGCTGTCAGGGAGGGGCCCTGAGTGTTAGGAGAGCTTCCACCTGGCGTGCTGTGTGACCTCCTTCAGACGTAACCTCTCTGGGCCTAAGCACCCCTCTCTATTAATCCCAGCACTGGTTCCAGCGCTGACCCCAAAGATCACAAAAATGTCAGCTTTGGGTGTGTCTGACAAAGGCCCCAGGTGTGGGGTTAAAAGTTTCAAGGAAGGAGAGCCCCGAACTCCCCGCTGTTGTCTCTGCTCTGGCCTGTCTTCTTGTTCACTGCAGTGTTGCTTGCTTTGGCTGAAATGATTTCTTTGACTTGGGCCCTGGTGACATCCACGATTCGGGGTGCCTGTTGGCTTTCGTGAAGCCACAGTGCAGAGGCCTCGGGTGGGGCTGGGGCGTCTCTTCCCTGCCTCTCTGCCCCAGGGTGCTTGGTTAGCACCTCTCACAAATCTGTGGTCAGCATCCATGGTGGGGCCGCTGTCTGGGAACCCGCAGGTTCAGGGAAGCCCTGGCAGGGAGGGCGTTTTCCTTGAAGAAGCCCTCTGTCGCCCGTAACGGGCACGTGCCCCTGCGTCCAGGCTCCGAGTTCCGCCTCCTCAGCCCAGAGCTTTCGGCTTCCTGGGGCTCATGGTCTTTTTCCACCGCTTTGCACTGTGATGTCATAGGTAGGGGTGACGCCACTGTGGTTTGGGGTGCTCGGCTGTGAGCTGAGGAGGAGGAAGTGTCCTTTATGTGGCGTGAACTTCCTTCTGCCGGGGGCTCTGGTGGAGCGGTAGCCGGGGGAGTCCCCGGCCTGCAGCTCTGGCTTGGCTGTTGCCTGCTGTTCCGGGGACTGTGATGAGCCACCCTGCCTCTGAGCCTCCCCCCGTATCTTCTTGGCGCAGGAGGCGAGGTTGGGATTGTCATCTCTGGAGATTCGCGGTCGCCGGTCTTTTGGTGCTATTCCCTGAATAAAGCCAGCTGGCTGGCCCACCTGTCCACAGCGAGCCGTGTCTGTCCCGGAGGGAGGCTGCCAGGCCACTCTGCAGCCCCAGCTGACCTGTTGCACAGACAGCCGTGGGCGTGTTCTGCGGGGGGAAGCCGCCAGCACAGTGGCACCAGGGGCCCCAGGAGGCTCCCACCAGGAGCAGTGGGCCCGCAAGGGGCCTGTAAGCGCTGCTCTGTCCTTGTTAGCAGCAGGGACCCTGGGTGACCAGAGCCGGGGCAGAAATCCCCAGGGGCTTTTGTGGTTCCTTTGCCTTCCAGACAAGTGGCCACATGGGTCACTGTCTGAGCGTGGCCGCAAGCAGGTGGGCTGCTGACAGACGTTTCAGGAAACTGAGTGGGCCTGAGGGTGAGAGCAGAGCGGGAAGGGGCCTGGAGGCGGTGGCTGGGTCTGAGGTCCGTCCGGTGAGGTCCGTCCGGTGACCCGGGAATGAGGCCAAGGGCCTCGGAAGGCCCAGGTTCGGCCCAGTTTTGAAGTTGACAGTGACCCTCCGGGGAAGGGTCCAGCACTCCATCTCGGTTAGCAGGGCTCCTGCCCACACCTTGGTGTCCCTGCCTGGCCTCCCACCCGCTGACCCATACCCCGGCCTCCGTCTGTCTGCAGCTCACGGAGGCCCAGGCTCTCGGCGACCCTGGGCAGCGGGGCTCATGCTTGGCTCCCACGCCTTGCTCCTCCCAGCCCCCTGGAGCCTCCCGCTGCAGCCAGGGGCAGAGCCCCTTCTCCCCAGGGGTCACCCTCCCGTTCCCTGGCTCCACTTGCCTCCAGCCGCGGCTTGGTCCTTTGGTCACTGCCCTCGTCTTCTCTTGTCACCTTTGCAATTCCCCCCTTGCGTCCTCCTCCTGCAGCACCCACACAGGGAGGCTTCTCTGCCCCCAGCGGGTGCCAGGGGCGGGCAGATTGGCATGAGCGGTTCCAGGAGGGGCATGGGGGAGAGGGAGGCCTGGAGGGCAGAAGAGCTGGGCCCTGTGCCTGGGGAAATGCATGCTGGGGCAGCAACGGCTTGTGGGGCTTAGGTGTGGACCAGCTTATGGAAGCAATCGTCCAATTATGCGGATGTCCCTTGTTTACTGCTGAGTTCCTTCCTATGACCAGGTCGTTAAAGGAGTTGGTCGCTAAAAGAACTTTTTGCAGTATGTACATGACAATATTCAGAACAAAGAAATGGTCAAAGGAGATGCCAACTTGATGACTTTGGTTTTATTTCTGTAACTTTTTCCTTTTTGAGACAAGGTCTCATTAAGTAGTTCAAGTAGGCCTTGAACTCACAGTATAGCCCAGGCTGACCTCGAACTTGCAGTGACCCTCCTGCCTCAGCTTCCCGAGTGCCGGGATTACACGTGTGCATCACCATGCCCAGCACAGTTCTGTAATATGTAACAGAACATGAACCTGCAGTATTGTACTGTATACTACAATAAGCAAAAATTACACTACTGTGTAAACAAGGTGTACTGTACCAAAAAAAGACATTGAGACTTTTTAAACAAGATGTACAGAACTGTACAAAGAAAAAGACTGGTTATAAGTCTGAACATCAGTAAAAAGGTCTGTTAAACAAGGAATATCTGTATCAAAAAATTATAGCAGTTGCAGGGCCTGGTGGCAAAGGTCTGCTGCCAGCACTTGGGAAGCTGAGGCAGGAGGATTGCCATAAGTTTGAGGCCCACCTGGGCTACCTAGTGAGTTCAAGGCCAACCTGAACTACCTGGTGAGATCTGGTCTCCGAAAACCTAAACATCCGCCCCGTGTGGTGGTGCACGCCTGTAATCCTAGCACTCGGGAGGCTGAAGCAGGAGGATGGCAGTATGTTCGAGGCCAGTCTGGGCTACATTGAGAGATCTTGTCTCATAAAATCTGTTGTGGGTGTCAGTTGTGCAGTGGGGGATAGTTTTTCTGCCAGCCTGCCCCTCAGCTGTATGTGGGACCACAGAGCTCGCCTCTGTGCTCCCCGTCAAGACTTCGGTAGGGAGCAGGCCAGGACCAGAGGCTGAGGGGTGGGAGTTTCCTGCGGAGGCCCCATGCACCGAACGCTTCGCAGCCAGCCGGGGACAGGTGACCGCGATTGCCCCACGGTACAGAAGAGGTGATAGCGGTGGAGGTGGAGGGGAAGCTTCGAGCTCAGGGTCACGCCGCTCCTGTGGTCGGAGCCAAGCGCCACCCACAGGCTCCAGGACGCCGAGCTTCAGCCACCAGCCAGACGCGATGGCGGTGGAGGTGACCATGGGCACTCGGTCTGCCCCCGGAGCACCGCCCGCTCTTCATAAGTCTACTTCCTGCCCACGTCTCCCATGAGCCCGGCTCATTTCAGCTGTTTGGAAATTCGGACTTCTACTTCTGTTCAGCGGCACTGCTGCTGCCGCTGCTACGTGCGGCTGGCCACGGGGCTGTGAGTAATGACAGTGACAGAGAGTGACACTGAGCTCTTCCTCCCGGCCAGGCACAGAGCTGAGCCCTTAAGTGAGTCGTGGCGTTGCTTCTCTGCCTGGATAACAAAACGGAAATTGGAGAGTGGCCAAGCTGGGGTTAAAACCAGGCATCTGGCTCACAGCTCACAGTAGGGTGTCAGGGAGAGGTGTATCCCTTGAGGGGAGATAAAAGGAGGGGAGAGAAATAACCCCCAAAATGCCTGGCCTGGGCAAAATGGGGAGAGCCCTGGGTGGTCATGGGTCCTGCGTGGGACTGGTGTCGCTGGAGGTTTTCGTGAGATGATAGCAGAGGGGACTCTGAGAGGGGCTGAGGAATCACCCTGCAGGACCCTTGGGCCGAGGCTGCAGCCGGAGCCAGGGCGTGGAGCAGGGGTGTCGGAGATGGTTACAGGTGGCCCGAGGACAGAATGGCAGATGCTGGCAGGGCCCTGGCGGGCTGGGCATGCAGCTCTGGCCTCGGCGGTGGGAGCAGATGGATGCTGAGGGGAAGGACGAGGCCTGGGTGTAGGAAGGTGACTTAGCTCCATCCATCTGCAAAGGGACTTGTGGCTGGGAAGGAGGAGACGAGCTGACAAGAGAAGCCCAGGTGCTGGGAAGGTGTGGAGACCGGGGTGAGCCACACGGACAGGCCTCATGGGAGGTGGTATGGGGGCGGCTTGGGGCATCCGCTGGCATTAGAATGCACGTAGCGAGGAGGCAGAGACCACACCTAGGCATCTCCGTACCCGGGCACCTATGTAGAAGAAGGCCTGTCTCCAGGAACCGGATCCCAGCCCCGGTTCCTGTCTGCCCCCAGCTTACTTCTAAAGCAGCATGACAGGCAGGCAGCTGGGGGTGACACATTCCACCCCCGGGCCACTGCCTGTGATGTGGTCGGTCCTTCCTGACGCGGGTGCCGTGTGTCTCCGTGACGGCAGCCGGGCCTCCCTGTCTGTGCTCTGTGTCACCGTGACGGGCCTGTCTTGATGTGGCTGCCGCCTCAGTCTGTGGGGCTCTGGCAAGTGCCCAGGGTCCACACCCAAACACCCCTGCTGCCTCGCGATTGCAGAGGATGATTTCCACCTGTGTGAGGGTTCTCGGGTCCCTGGCAGCTGCCTGGGCCTGTCTTCCCAGTCGCACCTCTGCCCTGGGACCCTGCTCACCCTTTTGCCTGGGAGAGTCCCCACCTGCCTGCCCCTGAGCTGTGTTCTCCAGAGTCAGCCCCTGGACGGGCTCTTGTCTGCAAAACAAGGGAGTGGGCAGGATCCCAGTGCATGATGTCACCAGAGGGCAGCGGGGCCGTGGTAGCCGTGATAGCTCCGATCTCCAAGCGCTGGCTGCATGGCTTCAGATATTGCTTCAAATCTCTAAAACCTCCATTTCTGCATCTGTAAAATGGGCTTGCACTGATCTCGGGGCCTTGGTGCAAGGAAAAAAACGAGTAAAGATATATGTGCCCACAGAGGCGCCTACACATAGTAGGTGCTTTTCTTGCTCTGAATAGTCTTAGCTGACCCTCCTAGCTCTTGTTAAGGGGTAGATTCAAAGGGTTACTCTTTGTCCCCAAGGCCTGAAGCTTCTGTCTGTCATTTCTTCCCCTCTTGTCCCTTCCTGAGCTCCGCTGTGGGATCTCTGCTCAGGGGAGCCCCAGCAGAGGCTGAGGCTCCCCTGGGCAGGTATCCCCCAAGGATCCAAGGGGAGTGCTGGGAAATGAGAAAGCCGTGCAGCTCCCGCAGGATGGTGGCAGAGGAGCCAGGGTACGGGGGCTGTCACATGACACCATCTGTGGCACTTCCTTCTTCCCCAGGCCTGCTCTCAGCCCTTCCTCCCTCACTGTCTATTTATAAATGGGAGAAGGGACCAAGAGCCCCACTTTGGGCCTCTTGAAGGCATTTGGTCTGTAAATAGGACAAGGGGCAAATTGGCCAGCCCTGGGGTGCCCAGCCCCCGAGAGCTGACACTGATTCTGGAATCACAGAGACCTGTATGGCCGCCTGGCCCGGCCCTGTGCTGACTGATGGCCAGCGTCCCTCCCACCCAGCCCTGTCCACCAGCTGCGCTTTTTGTCTTCTAGGGCGTGAGAGGGAGGGGACAGGAAGAGAGGGTGCAGAGGAGGACAGGTGGCATCTGACTTCCCAGGTGAGCTCAGCTATAGCAAGGAAGTCTGGTCATGCTAGAGCTTTGCCCTCAGCCGGCCCCCGGAGTTCACTTTGTTTCTTTTTGAGGGGAGGAATAAGAGGGTTTCGTTATGTAGTTCAGGGTGTCCTTGAACTCACTGTACAGCCCAGGTTGGCCTCAAAGTTGTGGCGTATCTCCTGCCACAGCCTCCCGAGTGCTGGGATTACAGGTGTGCGCCACCATGCTTGGCAGATGGGGCTCACAGTCTTGCCTGGACCTGAGGCCACCTCATCCTTTAGCTGCCGCTCACAGACCCCGGCCTCTGGGCTTTAGACACCCACCTACCCAGACTCCTTGTTCCGGGGTCGCATTACTGCCGGTGTTCCTCAGAGTGAAATCCCTTTGCACCAGCCCAAGGCCGTCCTCCAGGAGGCCCACAGAAATCCCCGGCTCCATGCCCCAGGATGGCCTCGGCCACTAGGACACTGGGGAGGTAGCTTTGTCTCCACCTCCATATTCACATGCATGAAATGGGCATGGTGGGAACCAACTCACTGGTTGGATGTCAGATTCAAGGACAGTTTTCTTGCTGCTTTGCTATTATCTGTCATCATCCATCTGTCTACTTCCATCCATTCATCTATCTGTCATCTACCTGCCTGTGTCTACCTATCTAGCATTTATCTGCCTACCTGTCCATCCGTCCGTTTGTCCATCCATCCATCCATCCATCCATCCATCCATCCATCCATCCATCCATCCATCTTCTCCAGTTTTCTCCCTACTGGGTCATGCAGTTACCTGTTAATTGGGTGTTTAACTCTCAGTGATTTCCAGATTGTCACCCAGGGCCCTATATTTTGAAGGACCTAGGCTGATAAACATGCTGACTCAGTCAGTCCATTTCCTCATTTTAGAACGCAGGCCCCCATGGGGTGGATGGGGTGCTCATCCCCACCCCAACCTAAGGAGCTGGAGGCCTCCCGGGCCCTGCACTTCTTAGGGATGGTCTCACATTCTGAAGACCTCTGGGGTGCCCAGCTTGTGCTGCCCCTGTGGTGTGGCCTGGAGGCCTGGCTCCCAGGCTGTGGTTTGGGTCCAGGCCCTGCTCTGGGGAGCAGGGGAGTGACCTTTTGTCCCATTCTGCTCAGGGGCTTTCTGTTCCTCATTGTTTGGCAGTGACAGGGCTCTGGTTTTTTTTTTTTTTTCTATCTAAGAGGACAAACAGGCCTGGAGGTTGCTGGGGGAGGCTGACACCTTTGCCAGCTTTGGGCTTGGCCAGGGTCACACGCAGCAGGAGGAAGTGCAGTGCACTAATCACAGTGTCGCTTTAGACGAGAAGTGGGAGGGAGGAGGCTCGGGCGAGGGGTCCAGCTGCCTGCCCTTGGCGGCCGGGAGCCCTGATCCCTGGGAGCCCTGATCCCTGGCAACGAGGGAGCCTGGACTTGGCCCAGGCAGGGCTCACTCCCATCAGGCGGTTTGGGCCCTGATGGGAAATCCTCCCCCAGCCAGAGCAGGAGTGAGGGGCTCCCCTAGTTATCACTGCCCAGGCTTCTGGGCTCCCCTGAGACCTGGCTGGCTACTGCAACTCCTTCGTGGGGTGGGGGTTTTAGGGGCAGGCGCAGCTGCTCTAGGAAGGCTAGTTTGGGGGTGTTGTGGGGGACAGTCAGGCTCCCGCAGCAGGTAGCATTTAGCTGAATGATATATGTAGAGGGGTGGCGGAAGGTGTGATTTCCCTGGTTAGGGCTCCCCTTGGTCCCGTCCGTGTGCCCCTTCCCAGCCCTTCCAGGTCCCCTTGCTCTGTCCCCATAGCCAGGTAATCAGACCCGATGGGGTTCAGCCACGGAGCCTCTCTGTCTTCGCTGGGAAGACTTCCCTGCTCTTTTCCTTTCCCTTTTAAGAGGCTCAGCTTCTGGGTCCCCGAGAGGGCCTTCTGCACAGGAGGTGGCGGTCAGCACCCGTGACAGCCCCGGGGTGTCTTGGGCACAGGCAGTGAGGCCCTGACTGCTGTGAGAAGCCCTGGTAGGGGTGCTAGATCTGGGCGTCCCCTGCTATCCAGCGTCACCCTGGGAGGAAGTATGCGGGTGAGTGCGCATGCGTGCAGGTGTGAGGTGTGATCGAAGGGCCACAGGCAGGCCACCTGGGGGTGGAGGAGACCGGAGGGGGAAGTAAAAAGGATTAGATGTGACATGTACCTGTACCAGTTCCCCATGATGAGTATACCTACTGTGTATCACAAACATGTACTCATAGAAAAGGGAAAAATTGTTACAGTAAAAAAGACATTCATCCCCCTCAAAAATCTTCCTAATTCGAACACACTTATCCCATCATTCTTGCCACTTTCTCAAGTTCTGGAAGTTCTCCTCTTCTGTGAGTGTATTTTTTTCCTTTTTAGTTTTTTGAAACGGGGTCTGCCCTTGAACTCACTATGCAGCCCAGGTTAACCTTGAACCCGTGGCAATCTTCCTGCCTCGGCTTCCCAGTTGCTGGGACTACAGGTGTGCACTGCATCTGGCTTTCATGAGTGTTTTTAGTTTTGCTGTTGTGCCTGCCTCAGTGTCCTGAGTTGATTCAAGTGTTACCTTTCTCGGTCGTTTTGACCTTGGGGAAGAGTTCGAAGTCTCAGCACACCAGTTCTGGCGAACAGGGTGGACGAGGACACCCATCACACTTTTGCCTGCAGCAGCAGCAGTTACTATAGTTGTGATGACACCTCTTAAGAACCTGAAAAAGGACTTCCGCGGCTACTTCAGAAAGAGGCCAGCACGACGGGGTCAGTGTGTTCCATGGGGATTCATGGCAGCGTGTCTTACTGTAACAGAAATTTTAATGTAGATGTCCACCATGTATTTTGCTCATACTTCATACGTGTGTGGGTGTGTTTCTTCGTGTGTGTGCATGCGTGTGCCTCCAGGCATGTGTGAGTGACAGTCTGGAAGGATCCCAGTGACTCAGACTTAGGTGCTGCAGCGCCCACTCCTCTAACCCAGCCTCCTGCATTTCTTCCAGCCTCACCACCGCGGATTGTCTGGAGTGGGGTGGGCCTCAGAGGCCGGCCTGGTGCTGGGTACTTTCAGGTTTAGGCTTGCTGGCCCTCGTGCTGGGGTCAGACTCCTGCCCTGGGAAGTGACGTCTCTGTTTTGATGAGCAGCTATCGAGCACCCATCCATGCCAGGCTCCTGGGCGCAGTAGCCCCAGCCAGCGGGCTCGGCGGGCAGCCGTGTCTGCCAGGAGCCAGGAGGAGGAGGAGGTCAGGATTCTGGGTGACTCACTCAGGGTGGGGCACAAGCAGGGAGCCTACCATGGGCGGCTGCCGGCTGAGAAGGGCCCTTAGGGGATGCGTGGGATTTTGTCAGAGGAAGCAGGAGACAGTTGGGGGACCTGGGATGAGAGCAGCCACTGAGAGTACGTAGCCTGAAAGCCAGCCCTGTAGGTCACTGTCCTGATGGCTTCCAGCTGTCGGCACCAAGCTGCACACAGCCGGGCCCAGCGGGGAAGACAGCTGGGTTACAGGCCTGCTTGTCACTTGTGGCAGGGGCCACACGGCTCCAGGCAGTCACAACCCCAGGCTGTACTAGGGCGGGGAAAACAAAGGCAGCCACCTCCCCGCTCAGACGGGGGGAGCTTGGCCAGGTCTGCACGGGATGGGCAGTAACTACTATGGTTGGCATCTGTCCTACCTGGCTTGTCCAAGGTGACTGGTGAGTCCCTGTGTTACGGTTGTTAAATATTTGGATGAGCTGGGTGTAGTGGTACATAACTGTAATCCTAGCACTCAGGAAGCTGAGGCAGGAGGATCTCAACGAGTTCGAGGCCAACACGGCTCCATACTTCAAGACTAGCTTGAATTATATAAGGAGTCTCTGTTTAAAAATTTTTTTTAGAAAAAGGGAGGGGGTGGGGATTTGGAGTGATCATCTTATTCCCTTGTATTGGAAGTGAAGTCGGGAGAAGTTAAGGCCTTTGCCTGGGTCTGCACAGCTGCTAAGTAGTGGAATGAGGAATTGAAACTAGGCCTATGACTCAACAAGCTTATCTGGGGAGAGGTCTGACGGTTCACTCAGTAAAGGTTAATTGAGCTGCCGCCACGCGATTGCAGTTGGTGGTACCATGAGGCACGAGCCAGCCCTCAACTCTGACCTAGAAGGGCCCTCCTGGTCACTTCGGGGTGCCCTCTGTCTGCGGGGCTGCAAGGGACTCTGGGGAAGTGTGTGCACACCTCCTCCGTTGCTTGTGTAAACAGGCACACGCCTGTGTTTGCCTGCCCACGCGATCCCAGCGAGCGCTCTGAGCATGCGCAGTCTCGCAGCAGCTGGTGGCCGGAGGGTCCCGCCTTCTGGAGGGAAGACCGGGACTCAGGGACAGACACAGTGGCGACTGCCGCTGCTGCCCTGCACTTCTGGACGGTCACTCGTGTCCGAGGGAGGCACTCTGTGTTTGTCAGTGTCCAGCCCTGTGCCCCATTTCTCTTTTCTCCTTCCTCTTTCTTTTCACTTGCTGCTTTTCTCTTCGCGGAGGCCCAGGGTGGCGTAACCCAGAGCACGAACCATGAGCTCAGACAGGATCTGGGTTCAAATCCCCCTGTGTCCCTGGCCCTGGGACCTGGGGGTAGTGCCCTGCCCTCCTCCCGCCTCGGTGCTCTTCTGCACAGGGCCATGGTGCAGAGCGACTTGGACTGGGAGCGGCAGACGCTCCTGCTCGGTCCCGGCTCCGGAAGCAGAGCCTGAGCTGGGGTTTCCGGGCCGTCAAGTCCTGGGAGGGCTTCCAGGAAGCGGGGCAGGCGGCCTCTCAGCTGGACAGCCTGTGTCCCCAAACACAGCGGCCACGGGGAGCAGGCCGGGGACGGGAGCTGCGTCCAGCGAGCAGCCTGAGGCCCTTGGAACTGCAACGCCTGTGTGCCATAGTGCGCCAGGACGTCCGTGCCCTTGGTTCCGGCTGATGTTCACTTCCGGAGCCAGCCCTGTCCCGGCTGCATCCAGTGATGGCCAGGCCTGCGCGTAGGGGTGCGTGTGGAGATGTCTGTGCAGACACACCCACGAGGGTGGAAGGACAAGCAAGGGCTGCATTTGGGGACAGTGACATTGCTAGAAGAGGTCATATCCATGTTCCAAGAGAGGCCAGAGGAGGAGGAGCCCCAGCAGGCAGAGGGCCGAGCTGGTGCAGGACAGGGCCAGGGTGACAGTGTCTCGGGGGCTGACAGCTGCCTTTTCTCTTTCCAGTCTGTGTTTGTGCCCTATGCACCAGAGCCCGGGAGCCCCCACGCGCCAGAATGCAGGCCGAGGGACTACTACGAGAAGACCGCTGGGATGTGCTGCAGCATGTGTCAGCCTGGTGAGGGGCGGCCAGGCGTGGGGGGGTGTTGCCCCTGGGTCTTTGCACATCCATGCCTCTGCCTGCTGCAGTCCCAGCTCCCTTTCCTGGTTAACTTCAAGGTGTTCTTTAGACCTCAGCTGAGCTTTCTCTTGCCCATGTAGCATCTGCTCGTGAGCTCAGCCCACAGACAAATAAATAAATAGAGGTACACTCCTGGCTCTCAGGAAGCTTGGGGAAGGGAACATGACCAGGGGATGGTTGAGACAGAGCAAAGGGCCCTGCTGTATTACGGGGTCGGGGAAGGTGTCCCTGAGGGGGTGACACTGGCCGAGCCCTGCAGGAGGGGAGGGAGGCAGGGTGAGTGGCAGCTATGGGGAGGGGGTTAGAGTCTGGAAGCCCCTGGAAGCTTGGAGCCATTTGATTGAGCTGTAGGATGTGTCTTTCCTAAACCCATTTTAAGAAACCCCAGGCAAAGGGACCTTGCTTCTGTTAACTGCATATTCTATGCTATTAATCCCAGCACTCTTGGAGGCTGAGGCAGGAGGATCCCAAGTTTGAGCCCAGCCTGGGCAACTTAGCAACTTAGGGAGACGCTGTCTCAAAATCAAAATCCATGAGATAAGCACAGCAGTAAAATTGGCAGGGGGGAATAGGTAGGAATAGTACTGAGAGGGGCAGACTCCTTCAGGGTTTGCCTTGGCACCTTCCTGTTGTCTGCTGTGCCTCCCTCTGGGCCTTCAGGAACCCCATGCCCTCATCCTTGATAGTGGAACTGTGCTCTTGCTGTCTCCTTCCCCCTCCTCCAGTTTTTATTTCTAGGAGCTAGCAAACCAGTTCTTACTAGAGTGTGATTGACTGATAACAGGTTTCCAGTGGTGGAATTTCAGACATCTGGAGATAGCAGAGGGGAAGATATTTTATGAGTCAAAGGGGTGCAGAGATGGAGTCATGGCTGGTTCCTGCCAGATGTGAGATGAATCGATGAGGCAGTTCGAGTGGGACTCGGAGGAGCAGGGGATGAGCCCTGTGTCCCGGAAGAAGCCCCACCCTGCTGAGACTTGCTTGCTTTCTTAGGCCAGCATTTGAAAACCGTCTGCACCAAGACCTCTGACACCGTGTGTGCCCCTTGCGAGGACAGCACGTACACCCAGGTCTGGAACTGGGTCTCCACGTGCTTTAGCTGCGGCTCGCCCTGCAGCTCTGGTAAGTGGACCTGGAGAGGGCGGCCCAGCGTCTGCCCTGGGCGCATTGCACCCGACCTGCGGCGGCCCGGGTGCAGTTTCTTCCAGTTCAAATGTGGCATTTGCCTTCGGGACCTTTCCCCAATGCTGCCTGAATTCTCGGCTTGGGCTCGGGGCAGCTGCGGGAGAACGGTGCCCGTTGAAGGCTGGCCTATGCCGTGTCTTGCTGCGGTGTCTTGCAGGGCAGGCCAGGAGGGTGGGATGGGCGTGGCTAGGCAGTGGGAAGGCCAGAGTGGGCGTGGCCATACAGAGGGTGTTGAAGTGGGCGTGGTCAGACGGGGGTGTTGAAGTGGGCGTGGCCAGGCAGGCCTGACCCTGGTTGCCCTCCTCTCCTCCAGACCAGGTGGAAACTCAGGCGTGCACCCCGCAGCGGAACCGCGTTTGTGCCTGCAAGCCTGGCCGTTTCTGCATGCTGGGGAATCCGGACAGCTGCCGGCAGTGCATACTTCTGCGCAGGTGTCCTCCGGGCTACGGCGTGGCCAGGCCAGGTACAGGGACCCTGTGGATGTTGACTCCTCTGCCCAGCCAGTGGCGTTGTCAGGGTGGCCAGGTGCACCGCTCTCCTGCACTCCTTGTTAGGCTCCTTCTGGATACTAGGGCCTCAGGGGCCAAAAGCGAATCAAGCCGGGCATGGTGGCACACGCCTGTAATCCCAGCACTCGGGAGGCTGAGGCAGGAGGATGGCTGGGAGTTCAAGACCAGCCTGGGGTACAAAGTGAGTTCAAGTCCAGACTGAACTGCATAGCAAGACCCCCCAAAAAAAGACCCCCCCAAAAAAGACCCCCCCCAAAAGCGAATCAAATAAGCCCTCAGCAACGGGACCATCAGAAGATGCTTCGATAGCTGGGCTCAGTGGTGCCATCTATAATCAACCCCAGCCCTCTGGGAGGCTGATGTAGGAGAACCCCAAGTTCAAGCCTAGCCTGGGCAGCTTAGCAACTTAGTGAGATCCTGTCTCAACATAAGAAATCAAAAGGTCTGGGAGTGTAGGTCAGTGCAAAGGCCCTGGGCTTAATCTGTACTGAAAAAAAAAAAAAAAAAGCTGTTGCAGGAAGGAGAATCTAGACGCCCGGGAGACCAGCTGTGTGCGCGGGTGTGAAGGAGGTGCAAACGGGAGTGTGAGGGTCTCTAGGCCGCCCCTGGGGTTCTAAGACAAGACCCCCTTTCGTGAGGTTTGAGCCCTGACCTGGCCCCCGCTGTGCCCTTCCAGGAACTGCGACCTCAGACGTGCGCTGTGCCCCCTGCACCCCAGGCACGTTCTCCAGCACCTCCTCGTCCACGGAAGTCTGCAGGCCCCACCGCAAGTGAGTGGCTGAGTGGCTCTGAAAGAGGGGCGGCGTGTGGTGCCTGTGTGTCTGGGGTCTGAGGCAGAGCCACCGTGCCGTGCCGGAGGATTGGGTGCTCAGGGCCGGGTCCTGGGGTGCGGTGGGGCGCGTGGCGGAGGCATCAGGGATGGCAGGGGCGTGCAGAGAAGGCGTGGCACACACCCTCACTTCCTGTCCCCTGCCTTCCTCCTTCTCCTGCAGCTGTAGCTCGGTGGCCGTCCCTGGGAATGTGACAACGGATGCAGTGTGCAAGTCTATGGCCCCCACCCTGGGAGCAGCCCCGGGCCCAGCTCGCACACCCCGGTCTGTGTCCCCGAGAGCCCAGCCTGGGGGGCCCACTCCAGCGCCTGGCACAGTTCCAAGCACGGCCCTCCTGCTCCCTGAGGGCCTCGAGCCCCCGACTGGAAAGAGCAAGAACGGCCTGTCCCTTCCAGTCGGTAGGTCACAGCAGGCCCCTTCCTCCCTCTTCTTCCTCTCTGTCTTACTGACAGCCCGCTGTGTGCCAGACCCTCTGCTCTACCCTGGGATGCTGGTGCCAGTGAGCTGGGTCTCCGCCCAAGACCTGCTCCTGTCCCTGAGAGTCCCCATGTCGGGAAAGACAGGTTCCCCTGAATGAATCCGTGGACAGGGCAGTGGGCTGGGTCCAGGGTCTCACCCGTGTCCCTTCTGGGGTTGGGACTGTGCCATGTGTGTGTGGCCCGCTGACACATGTGGTCAGACTCGCTCCTCCCAGGCAACAACCGCAGCTACCCGGGGTCCCCAGCACCTGCACACTGGTTTGTGAGCGCCTCCTTTCTTCCTAGGACTGATCGTGGGTCTGACGGCCCTGGGGCTGCTGGTCATTGGACTGGTGAACTGTGTCATCCTGAGCCAGAGGAAAAGTAAGATTGCATTCTGTTTTTCATGCACAGTCCAGGGAGCGTTTCCAGGTGCCTCCAGGAGTCTAGCAGCGCGCACTACCTTAGGCTCAGATAGACCCGGAGACGGTAGTCGGGTTCCATTGGAGCTTAGATCCTGGGGCGGAGGCATCTCTGCTCGCTTACCAGAAGACAAGGGGCCCTCAGGTTGTCCTAGGGGTTGTTCTGGAAGCCTGAGAATCTGGAGCTCTGGGTGCAGGGTCTCCATGGGGGGGGGATGTGCAGGAGAGGGGGCGCCCTAGGGAGAGCTAGGCGGGGCTGCTGGGTGGCGTGGGTGGCCCAGGGGAGTGGACTGGTGCGGTCACACTGTCTGATGTGTCCCCTTGTCCTTGCAGAGAAGCCCATCTGCCTACAGCGAGAAGCCAAGGTGGTGAGTGTCCCTCTGCCGGCTCCCGGCGTCTCCTGGGTCCTCTCCCTGCTGGCTGAGTTGTCACCCCAGAAACCACGAGTTCTGTGGTCTGTCCAGGGTCGGGAGGCGCAGGAGCCCTGGGTGGCCCAGGGCCTAGGGTTGACACAGGGCTTTTGAAATCGGTATCATTGGAAAAAAAGAAACAGAAATCATATCCCTGGGTTCCCTCTCCTGATTTTGCCGGTAGAGGCGCTGCCCATCCAGAGCAGTGTCTCTGGACTCCCAGCCCGTGCTCTTTGCCCCGCCCTGCAGTGTTTAGTGAGGATGAGACGGTTTCTCGCTACCCCACTCTTCCCCTTTTCCGGCTTCATGGCAGTGACAGCTGGCCCTTCTAAGTTCCCCTCTAAGTTCTCCTGCGGCCCAGTGCCACCTCTTCTTTCCCGACCACGTGTGTCCCCGCAGTCTGGGCACTGAAGTGTCCGGGGTGTGGTCCAGGTGCCCCTGCTTCCTTTTCTGCCACGGAGTTTGTGTCCACAGAGAGGGGGCCCCAGCCGCTGCGTGCTGAAGCCGCGCAGAGGCCACGTGGGCAGGGAGCCGGCTCTCTAGGGGTGGGGCACCCGTCGAGACAGTGTCAGTGCATTTCTGTGGCTGCCTGTCATGCCCACCTGCCAGTCCCAGGGCCTCGCTCCTTGTGTGAGTGTGGGCCAGGGCCACCTCTCCTGGCAGCTTCTGAGCCAGGCTCTTCCCCCAATCCTCACCCGTCCCTGTGGGCAGGGAGCACCAGCGCCCCCATGTGTCCTCCTACCTCTGCCCACCCCTTGCTTGGTCTGTGCCCACTCTGTGCCCCTTCAGGCAGCAGCTGGCACCGGTCCCTGCTGGGGCCCAGCGGGGAATGCCCCAGCGCTGCAGAGCGAGTAGCAACTCACTGCCAGCCCTCTCCCCGGGCTCGGGGTCAGTGGCTTCCTTCTGTTTAGGAAAAGCACACCCCCACACACTCGCGGGCAGACGCGTTAGTCACCGGTGCAGACACTCGCTGGGTGCTGAGCGTTATTTATTTTCACAGCCTGTGACACACAGGAATATGCTCCTTGCTCCAGTTTTACAGTCCAGGTCACTTGGCCCGGAGAAGTTAAGCAACTTTTCCCAAGGTGCCCAGCTGATGAATATAAGCTAGGACACAAACCCAGGGCTGTCTCTGTCACTGCCCTAGCATAGCTACACTGTGCCTGTCTCAGGCACATGGCCTCCACACGTGGACACGCTTATGTGCGCGCTTCCCATGCCCGCAGCCTGCAGACACACGCTCAGTCAGAGACAGACAGACGGACACCCACAGGAGCCAGCCAGCGGCTCCGCCAGCCTCTCTGCCCTGCACAGTGGGCTTGGCCGTGAGCTGAGGGGGCAGCTGAGTTCGCAAGGTGTCTCCTTGTCCTCCCCCACGGGGCGGCAGCTGTTCCTGAACTTTGCAGCGTTCGGCTTTGGAACAGGGAGGTGGGCTGTGACCTTCGGGGTTTCTCTTCTGCCTGGTGGTTCTAACCACCAGCTGAGGGGTGCGGCCCGGGCAGAAAAGCCCCTTCTCTGGAGGTGGTAGGGAGTGACATTTGGATCCCTGGCCTTGGCCTCCCAGCTCAGGGCAGGGCTGGGGGTGGGGAAGCAGCCCAGGTCAGGGGCAGGCACAGGCATCTTGAAGCCACGGGTGGGTGGGGTTAGAGCTGGGGGCTGCGGCTACTGGCCGGAGAGGAGCAGCCTCAAGGCCAGACAGCTGTGCGCCTGCCTCTGCTCAGACCACATCTGGAATTGTGGATGGACCCAGGGTCTTAGCCTTGGCCGGGGTGGAGGCTGGCAGCACCGTGCCTGTGACCGTCCAGCCCACCCTGCCCACGTGCTGGCCCTCTCGCCTGTCCCTCCCACGCCAGGCCCGTCCTGCCTGATGTTCACGCTTCTGCATTCTCACCCTATCCCGCGCAGCCCAGGGGCTTCCAGCAGAGACCTCTGCCGTCTGCTTTTTGTCCGGGGCCCAGCAATCACCCAGAGCCCCAAGGCTCCACGCCTGTCCCGTCCATGTGGACAGACAATGAACAGCCCTGCGGTGGCATTTCTGGGCGGCCCAGCCGAGGTGTCCAGAAACCAGGGGTCTTGTCTTGAGTGTCCAGAGCGGAAACCCCAGACACCCGGAAAAGGCATTATGGGCTCAGCTCCACTGTTTTCTACCTGTGACCTTGGACAAGTCGCTTAGCCGCTCTGTGCCTCAGTTTCCACACCTGCACAGCCAGGGTGACACAGGTGGGAGAGTCCGTGGAGCAGTGTCTGGAGGGACTAGAGCAGAGCGGGCACTGGGTGGAGCTCAGACGCCAGCTAACATCGCTCTGCGGGAAAAAGACACTAGAGAAGTCAGAGCAGCCGGGTGGGCGCTTGGGAGGGAGGCTGAGGCAGTGCCGCTGAAGGCCGAATGAAGGGGGCTGCGGTGCTACTGGCTGGCTGACCACAGGGTCAGCGACCTTTTCTGCCAAGGCCGGACAGTGAGAGTGTTAGGCTTACGGACAGCACAGTCTCCATGCCAGCAGCTTAGCCACTTACGCCTGGAGGCTGTGTCCTGTGGGACCCTTCACGGACACCCCGGCTTGCCCGCCTCATCGTCGCATGGCGGGCGGTCTTATTCTTTAACACATTTTTGAGCCACTTGAACAAGGTGCACAAAAATAAGAAGCCGGCTGCACGTGGCCCCCGGGCAGTACTTTGCCCACTTCTGAATTAACAAACTCCCCAGGCTGAGGCAGGAGGGTTGCTGTGAGTTTGAGGCCATCCTGGGCTATGGAGTGAGTTCAAGGCCAGCCGGAATCACACAGCGAGACCCTGCCTCAAAAACAAAAAATCAAAAAAACCAAACAAAAACAAAACCCAAGACTTTCGGGCAGGGCTCAAGTGCAGCAGTCACTGTTCTTAGCACTTTCCTGCAAGTCCTTATTCTCCCTCTCTGCTGGGAGCCGAGAGGCACAGTGGGGTGAAGTAACTGGCTCAAGGTCACCCCTCCAGGGTGCGGCAGAGCCCTGATGTGCCTTGCGTGGGCTCGATCTGGGTTCCATGCCTTGGCTGCTAGGCTGGGCTGCCTCTCCCCGTGCTAACGGGTGACCTTAGAAAGTGGCTTTCCTTCCCTGTCCTTGTGCACAAGCAGGATGAAAACCCTGCCCCACCCTTAAAACTATGTGGTGAGCAAGGCCGCACGGCCCCGTCCCGTCCCACCGGTGCATGCTGAGCAGAGCGGCAAGTTGCTGACGGCAGGGAGCGCAGCCAATCACACCTCCTGAAAGCGCTGTGTGGGGAAGAGTGCGCAGGCGTGGGCGGAGGTGTGGCGTCATCTGTGAAGCGTGCATGCAGGTGGGCAGCAGGGGGCGCTCTGTCTGGGGGCGCTGACGTCTCTTCCTCCTCCTGCAGCCTCACGTGCCTGTGGATAGGATCCGCGGTGTGACCGGCGTGGAGCAGCAGCTGCTGCTCACTACGGCGCCCAGCTCCAGCAGCAGCTCCCTGGAGAGCGCGGCCAGCGCCGCTGCTCCGGGCACAGAGAAGGCCGAGGCGGGTGGGGAGACCCGGGCCAGCTCCAGGATCTCAGGTAAGAGGCAGGAGCGCACCTGGGCTGGTCCTCCTTTGTATGGATGAGATTACGCCCCAAGAACCCCATCCTGTTGAAGATGTCTCAGTGGAAACTGCACTTAGCACATCAGGCCTACAGGACACTGGAGCTTCCTGCCTACCTATGTCACTGTGGAAAATTTGAAACTCTTTTCGTGATTGTTGCTGGGGCCTTTTTTACTGTTGTTTTTTGAGATAAGAGTCCCGCTATGTATTTCAGGTGACCCTCCTGCCTCAGCCTCCTGAGCGCTGGAATTACAGGCTTGCACCACCATGCCTGGCCCCAAATTTGAAATTCTAACTACAGTTTCTACTGAATGCGTGTCAGTTTTGCATCCGTGGGAAGTTGAATCATTTCAACTCAAACCGTTGGAGGCTGGGGGCCATTTGTGTGTCTCACCTGGCTTGTGTCCTGCCCCCTTCCTTCTGGGCCTTGCCTCTGGTGGTCTGCTTGGTCTGTGCCCAGCGAGTCCCTGCCCCGCTGTCAGGAGAACCACAAGGAGCAGCTTTCAGTCCCTGACCCCACCAGGCTCCCCCATCTTCCCTGTGCTGGTCCTGAGCACCCTTCTTTTTGCCGGACTCCCCTGCCGCCACCTGCCTTTCGCCTTGGGATGGGAGAATTTCCCTGACGTTGTCCATGCTGTCACCCCCAGCTGCACCGGCTGCTCCTCGGGGCTCCCCAAGCTCCTATGAGTCTGAGGCCAGCCTGGGCTGCATAGTGAGTTCAAGGCTGGCCTGAACTACGTAGCAAGACCCTGTCTCAAACCATACAAACAAAAGCACGTGGTAGTGCGTTTGCCCGGGCCAGATCTGTGACACGTGTCACCTGGGTCAGCATCTCGGTTGTCCCCGAGTCCCTGGGGTTTCCTTGGTCTTGTTTACAGCAGGGAGGTGAAGTCCTCTTGCCTGTGCCTCTCCTTGCCTGTGGTCTGCAGGCCCAGCCAGCGGCACCACAGGGAGTGGCCGTGAGGTTGCTCACCCCCAGGCCCCTGTCCAGCTGCTCTGGGCCTTGGAGAACCTGAGCAGCCTTTTTAATCCCACTGGGGCTCAGTTTCCTCGTCCAGAGATGAGCGTGGCACCTGCTTGGCAGGGCTGGGCACCTTCCTGGCGATCACTGTCCCTCTGGGCCGCTTCCCCAAGGAGACTGGCAGCTGCCACCCGTGCTGTCCCTGGCCTGCCGGGCCTCTTGCCGGTCCTCGTGACACCCCACGGCCACCTGACTCCCCGCTCACGCTGATGCGAGCGCCCTGTGTTTCCCAGCACAGCCGCTGCCCCCAACAGGCCGATGTCAGGGCCGTGTAGTTCAGGCTGGCCTTGAACTCATGGCCACAGCACCAGTCCCGGAAAACTGGCCCCTGTCCACCTGTCCCCCGTCCCTGTCGGCTCTGCTCCATCTCCAGTTCTGAGCCGTTCCCTGGCCTCCGTGCGTGGCTGCCCTCCCCAGCGCCTTTCTCCGCTTCGGGTGCCTCTGAGCCCCAGACCTGTGCCCCAGCCGCCCCCACAGTGTCTCATCATGAGGCGCAAAGGCCGTGGTGACTCTTGGTGACATTTGGGGTGGAAATTTCTTTCCGGCCCCACGATTTCAGCCCTGCCTCTCCTGGGCCTGTGTGTGGTGGCTCTGAGCAGGGCAGGTGGTGGTGCCATGGTGGTCCCCCCGCCCCTGGGTTCCTGCAGGAAGTCGGAGGATGGGCGGGGCAGGAGTGGGAAGAGCCGCTGCCCCGTGCTGGCCCTGCGCTCACACTGCAGTGGCTGCAGCTGTCCGTCCTGGAGGGGCCGAGGCTCTCGAAGGCCCTGACATTCATCCCCAGCCAGCTGGGCCACCCTGCCCTGAAGTCATTCTTGCCAGCTGCTTCAGGTGCACGGCCTGCTGTGGCCAAGTCCCAGGTGCCTGGCTCCCAAGGGAGGCCACACACCCAGACTCTTTCTAACCCCACCTCAGATTCACTTAAAAACACTGCCTGGGCCTGGTGGTACACACCAGTAATCCCACCACTCTGGGAGGCTGAGGCAGGAGGATTGCGCGCTCCAGCTCAGCCTGAGCAACTTAATGACTTGGAGATCCTGTCTCAAATAAATGAAAGGGGTTGGCTTCAGTGTGAAGGCCCTGGTTCAATCATCAGTACAAAAAACAAAACAAAACAAAAACCCAATAAAGCATACCACCGCCACCAAGGACAAAATATATCTGTGGGGTTTCTTGGTTTGTTTGTTGGTTTTGTTTTGTTTTTTGATTTTTTTGAGAGAGGGTCTTGCTGTGTAGTACAGGCTGGGCTTGAACTTACTATGTAGTCCAGGCTGGCCTTGAACTTGTGGCGATCCTCCTGCCTCAGCCTCCTACAGTGCTGGGATGACAGATGTGTGTCACCATGCCTGGCATTCATGGGCTGCTTCTTACCCATAGCAAGGAACAGTCAAAAAGTCCCTGCCCTCTGGGCTCAGTGTCTAGCGGGCTTGGATGAGGGACTAAAGCAATGATGGTTGGGACAGGAAGGTACAAATGTGTCTGGAGAGGGAGGCCAGGGAGTCTTCTTGGAGGAAGTGGCCTTTGAGTGAGGCCTGAGGGACAGGAAGGAGAGACCTGTGCATATAAGGAGATTTCCTGCTGCAGGAGTAGCAGGTGCAAGGCCCCGAGTCCTGAAGGGCTCCAGTAGTGGCCCAGCGGTGCGTGTGTCTGGGAGATCAGCAGTGGGATCTTGGAGCAGCTGGGGGACAGAAGACAGGTGCCTGGGGATGGAGGCTCCAGGGCCGCAGGCTGTGGGGGGGCGATGCCAGCTTTTCCCACACACCTTAATCTGCGTCTTGGGCCCCAGGCAGACCACGGGGACACCCTGTGTTCCAGGACCCTTGGACTGATGTCCTCCCTTTTTGTGATCGGCAGAGTCTCCCTCTGGTGGCCACGGGACCCAGGTCAATGTCACCTGCATCGTGAACGTCTGCAGCAGCTCTGAGCATAGCTCGCAGTGCCCCTCCCAAGCCGGCACCTCGACAGAGGACCTAGACGCCAGCCCCTCGGGCTGCCCAAAGGATGAGCAAGTCCCCTTCTCCCAGGAGGAGTGCCCCTTTCAGTCCCCGCGGGAGACCCCGGAGGCTCTGCTGCAGAGCCTGGAGAAGTCCCTGCCCCTCGGCGAGCTCGACCAGGGCATGAAGCTCACTTAACAGGGCTGGTATGGGTCATGTCACAGCCAAAGGGGGCTGAGCCCGGCAGGGCCGCTCCATTCCTCCCAGGCCCCTGTGCCCCGCGGGCCTCTGTGGCTCTTTCCGGCTCAGGTTACTACAGTGGCGGGAAAACCCTGCTAGCATGGTGCAAGTCCTTCATGGTTGGTGGCTGGCATGAACCTGTGGGACGTGCCCTTGTTGTACCTGTACCCGACCCCAGCTGGACCTGCACATTTGACTTCCAAGCCCCTAGTGGCTTTTTTTTTTTCTTCTAAACCCTGGACTCTGAGCTGATTCTGGCTTTCCAGAGGCCCCAGCATCCTTCCCTTCTGCCAGGCTTGCTGGGAGGAGGGACGCTGCGTGTCACCCGTGGGGAGAGGACAGCACTTCGGCCTGGATGCGGAGCCCGCAGGATGGCCCTGCGGAGGGGAGACCACTGGTCAGAGGGTTCCATGGGGAGGAGGGAGTAGCGGCCCTGTAGGGGACACGGGCCCCTCAGATTGGCTCAGGGCTTTTGGAAGGTACCACCTCCAAACCACTTACAGCTTGTTCTTTGGTACCCGCTGTGAAAATCTGATGCCCAGCGGGCCCAGGCAGGCGTCTTTACTCCATGCTACAGCCAAGATGTCAGACCTAGGCCCCGGAGGGGCGCAGGTGCCCCAGGGATAAAGCGCGTCTCAGCATGCTCAGTGCTCTGAGCAACCCCAGCACCCCCAAAAATGTGAGCGCCATGCAGGTCAAGAAGGCAACAAAGCCAAGGCATGGTGGTGCACACCTGCGGTCCTGAGACCCTGTCTGCAAAAATCCAACAAAAGCAGCCCTTCCGGTGCCCTTGGCGCCCTTCACCTTTGATGTTCTGCAAAATGCCCGTTGCTCCTCCCCGCACACCCTCCCATGAACGGTGAACGGCTCAAGGCCACGCTGGGGACTTCAGAACCAGGGAGGTCTCAGGCCTCTGCAGCCACCTTCTCCTACCTCAGCCTGGACCTGCCCAGAACCTCCCGCCCCCAGCACCCTGGCCCCGGGGCAGCCGAAGAGCCGTTTTGGTACTGTGCCCGTGATGATGCCCAGCGGATGTGAGAAGCCAAGCGCCTGCGTCTGTGTCTTTTGTGTGTCGTGGAGTCTGCAGAGTGGATGCCACCCTGAAGCAGCTGAAGCCAGTTCTTCCCCACTGGCAAGGCAGGAACGTGGGCGGCCGTGACCAGATTCTAGAAAGAAGGGGTTGGCGACCCCCGGAAAGGCCTGTTCAGCCTCAGGTACTTGGATCCTTGTTAATGAATTCCACTGGACTTGAACTTGGCAGCTGAACTGCTGTGGGGGAGGAGAGCCTTCCTGTGACCACGGAGACCACAAGGGCTTTCTGCCCGGGCATCAAGGTGTCAGACTGCCCAGCCTGGCTGGGTCTCTGCTCGCCTGGGCCCTGGGCAGCGATGGAGCGCATCTGCCCCCTGGTGGACAGTCCTGAGAGCCCCGGAATTGGAAGGCCCTCGGTTCCCCTGCTCCTGCCGATCCGATGATGAGTTTGCACCATTTGGTGGGCAGCATTCCTAGTTATTAATAAATTTGGTTTGTTTTACACGTTGACCCAGGCTCCGGATGGGTCTGGGTTGGGGTTTCTCCGAGGTCCTGCTGGCCTGTCACCAGAGTGTGACCGGAAATGGGGTCATGGTCAGGGAAGGCTCAAGCTGGGACTGGCCGCAGAGGTCTCCCCAGCCAGCCACTCTTGCCTAGGGCCCGTGAACATTAACACAGAACTTCCAGATCAGGACGTGGCAGCTGGTGTCCAGGTGCACTCCGTCTTCCTGGGCTCCCAGCCTGGCCTTGGGCAGGGCGCGGTCTCTGCACTGTGCCCCTCAGAAGCAGCTGCATCCTCAGCTAGAGGAGCGGGCTTTGGCCACTGGAGACTGCGCTGTGAGCGGGGCCCACACCCAGGGTGCCGTCCCAGATGATCGCCTCACCTCTGGGCTCTGAGCAGAGCGGTGTTGGGGTGGGGACCCCCTCACCTGCTGCTGGGGGATGGGCGGGGTGTTTTCTGGAACAGAGGGTGGGGAGGAGGTCAGGGACTAAGGGAGTTTTTTTTAATATCAAGAAGTTAATTTCTAAATAATTTTTGGCTTTTTAAGAATTTATTTAGTAAAAAGCAGAATTTATTTTTGCCGGGCATGGTGGCACGTGCCTGT
The DNA here is from genome assembly GCF_000276665.1 of Chinchilla lanigera. Lineage (NCBI taxonomy): Eukaryota > Metazoa > Chordata > Mammalia > Rodentia > Chinchillidae > Chinchilla > Chinchilla lanigera. The sequence continues at coordinate 1,789,934 of NW_004955486.1, read as the reverse complement.
TGTCCCAGCAGTCGGTGGGGAGGCTGAGTTCAAGGATGGCCTGAACTACACAGTGAGATCCTATCTCAAAAAAAAAAAAAAAAAATTCAGCCAGGTACGGCTATAACTCCAGCACTCAGGAGGCTGAGGCAGGAGGGTCGTTGAGAGTTCGAGGCCAGCCTGGGCTACAAAGTGAGTTCAAGGCCAACCTGAACTGCATAGTGAGACCCTGTCTCAAAAAGACAAAAAAAAAAAAAAAAAAAAAATTCAAGCCCAGCCTGCTACATAGTGATACCCTATCACAAAAAAACTTAAAAACTTACAGAAAAAATTTTAAATCTTATTTTTGAGGCGTGCACAACATTTTATCCATCTGATTGCAGAGGACCTAGGTAGGCTAATGCTGGAGCTGCTTCCCACATAGGTTAAACAACATACCCAAAAGCTGGATATGGTAGCGCACACCTCTAAGCCCAGCACTTGGTAGGCTGAGGCAGGACAATTGCCATGATTTCAAGATCAGCCTGCCCTACAGAGCAAGACTGTCTCAAATCACAAAAGCACAATTAAAGCAGCAGCAGCAACAACAACAACAAGCACCTGGTGCACAAAGCCGATCAGGAACGTAGTCCTAGTCTCGAGACTCTGAGGGCTTAGTGCTCTTGAACGTCCTCTAAAACTAGGCCATCCCGTCTCAAAGTATGTAATGCTTTCATAGCAAATGACTACTTCTGCAGCATCCTGGGTAGAAGAGCTGTTGTCACATCAGAGAAGATGGTAGCCAGGGCAGGCTGAAGATAGGATGGGACACAGAAGATAACAGAGCCCTGGGAAATACAGGAAGGCAGGAACGGACCGCTCATCTGCCTGGATGATCTTCCTTTGTCATGCAAGACACCAGTGCACAGAAAATGAGCTCCGCCAGTTCTGGGCTCCTGTGTCCTCCCAGCTGGGGGAATGCTGTACCAGTGAGATGTGAGCTGGGCTCGCAGCAGGGAACATGGCACGGAGAACGGATGTGTTGTTGAGGAGTAGTCTGGGATGCCCACAGCGCTTTCTTTCCATTCTCCTGTTCCTTTTGTCTCAGCGCATCAGCAAAGCTGCTAGGGGAAGAATGCACATCCTAAAGCTGGGATAGTAACGGTGTGGGTCCGTAGTGGCCCAAGGAGCCTTTAGGGTTCCCAGCAGGGAAGTTACAAGAAGGAAACAGGTGCAAAAAGGCCTCTGCCCTTAGCCTTCTGATCTGGAATAAAGAGCGTGACAGCGCTCTGCCTCTTGAGTTCTGCTTTCAAACACCTGTGTGTGGGTGGTGTTAGTCACCTTTCCATTTCTGGGACAAAATAAATACCTCATGCCTTGGGTACTTTTCTCTCATTGCTGGAACAAAATATCTGACACCCAAGGTTAAAGGAGGAAGAGTTTATTTAGCTCACAGTTTGTGGAGGTTTCATTCCATAATCAGCTGCCTCCAAGGCAGGGTGGTATAGAAGAGGAGCAACAGTTCACGGTGGCCGAAGACCGCAAAAACAGCAAGAGCAAAAGGGGAAGAGAGCGAGAGAAAAAACCTCTTTCCCTCCCTTTTATATTTCTCTCCCTTTTATATTGTATGCATGCTACCCACCTCAGGGTAGGTGTAGCACTCATACCCATAATCTCAACATTGGACCATAAATCAATTACAAACTCTAGAAGCCTGCCCCCGTGACTGCCTGAGGCTTTGGGGGGATATCTAGACACAAACCATAACACCTCACATACGCGAATTAAAGGAAGAGAAGTTTATTTTGGTTCATGGTTTCAGAGGGTTCAATCCATGGTAAGCTGGCTTCAAGGTGAAGATGTCATGGTGGAAGACCGTGGTGGAGGAAAGCTGTTCATCTCCTGGAAGCCAGGAAGCAGGGGGTGGGGGGAGCGTGTGCAAGAATACAGGCAGAGAGAGAAGGGGGCTGGAATAGACCCTGCAACGGTATCCCACTTACTCCCACTGGGCCCCAGATCCAAAAAACCACCCAGCTACGAATTCACGTGTGGGTCAAAGCATCGCTGAGGTTGGCACTGCCATGGCCGGTCACTTCAGCAGGCCCTACCTCCGAACGCACTGTGCTGGAGATCACACCCACAGACACAAGTCCTGGGGGGACACTTCGTATTTAAACTACAACACGGAGTGAGTGTCCATTCACCCGACACCTGGTTCATTCCCAGCTCATGGTCACTCCCTCAGCGTGGCCACCTTTGTAGTGGCCAACCTCAAGGTCCCTGAGAAAGACGGAGCACACCCCACCTCTCATTTCCTGTACCTCCTGGGCCCCTGCTTAGCCCAACCCAGCCATGCACACCCTAGACCAGGGTTCAGCGAACTTCCATGAAGAACCGGGGAGTAAATATTTAAGACTTAGCAGGCTTTACACTTTCTATCACAACTGTTCAGCTCTGCTGTTGTCCTGTGAAAACAGCTATGCACCAAGTGCGAAAGCACAGGCTGGCTGTCCTCCAGTAAAACCACACCAGCAGACAGCCGGGGCACCCCTGCCCTAGATCATGCATTACTGATAACCGCACTGTAATCTCAGTTTTAAATGCCCTCTTCTCCTACTACTATCTTCTTCATTCTTCCCTTGCTGATGCCTGCAAACTGATAATCCCCCTCTCCCAGTGCCATGGCACCTATTATATTTTCCCCCTTGTAGGTACCCACAACTCAGGGTAAATATTGCCAACCCAGGAGGGAGGAATGGGGCCATAGAGAGGAGACACAGACAGGACCAAGGCAAAACCAAAACCCAGCCGGGCAAACATTAAGCCCTATTGCTCCAGCCCAGTATCTGGGGCACACGGTGGTGAGATGTGAGCTCCAAAGGGTCTGGGCATCCCCCGGCCATGACGTTCGTTGCTGGCTGCAGCCCACATAGAGCTCTCCGGGTTGGGTCTGCTTGCTGCCTGTCACTTCCTGTGGCAGACACTCCAAGTCCCTGGCATCTCAAGCTTCCTGGAGTCTTCATCACAGCTTCAACCTTGCTCACAGAGCTTCATGCATCACTCCCTGGGGCTGCCTGCAGAGACCCCCAATTCTCGCATTTTGCAGCCTGCAGAGCCACCATCGTGTGGACAACAGCAAGGTCTATGGCCAGCCGGAGTCACTCAGCCATCAGCAGCCTCTGAGATCTGGGACAGCTGTGCATGGGGAAACCCCTTTCTCTGTAGCCCTCTGATCCAGTGCTCTCTTCTCAAAGCAAAGTCTTGAGCCAGGTGTGGTGGCATATGCCTGTAATCCCAGCACTTAGGAGGCTGAGGCAGGAGGATGACTGTGAGTTTGAGGCCAGCCTGGGCTACACAGTGAGTTTAGAGCCTGTCTTGGTAACTTTTCTCTCATTGCTGGGATAAAATACCCGATGCCCAAAACTAAGGAAGGGAAGGTCTATTTAGCTCAGTTTGTGGAGGTTTCATACTCCGCTGGCTCCAAGGCAGAGTGGCACATGTCAGAGGGCAACAGTTCGGGGCAGCAGAAAACAGCAAAAGCAACAAGAGCAAAAAGGGAAGGAGCACCAAGAGCAAGCCTCTTTCCCTCCCTTATATTGTATGCAAACTATCTGCCCCAGGGGCAGGTATAGCACTCACACCCGTGATCCCAGCAATGGACTATGAATCAATCAAAAACTCTAGAAGC
>NW_004955486.1:1782413-1785913 GCF_000276665.1 Chinchilla lanigera | reverse complement strand
GTACCGGGAACCGAACTCACGACCTTGCGCTTGCCAGGCAGGCGCTTTGCCTCTGAGCTAAATCCCCAGCCCCGGCTTGGCTTCTTTTTAAGGCACTGTTCAGCACCCACATTCTCCTTGGCTGCTCAAGTGCTTCTGACCAAACGGCAAGTTTTTAAGATCTTTCCGCTCCTCTTCTTCTTTTTTTTTTTTTTTGGTTACTGGAAATTGAACTCGGGACCTTGTGCTTGCCAGGAAGGCCCTTGTGCCACTGAGCTATATCCCTGGCCCACTCTTCTTCTTGCCCCCAATTCTCACGGTAAATATGGCTGAAAACAGCCAACAATAACCATGCCACGGCTTGAAAACTGTACTGCTTTGAAATTTCTTCTACCAGATTAAAAAAAAAAATCTATCATTTTAAAATTCAGCCTAGCCAGATGTGGTGGTGCACACCTATAATCCCAACACTTGGGGGAGACTGAGGCAGGAGGATCACTGCATTTCTGAGGCCAGCCTGGGCTACATAGTGAGTTTAAGGGCAGCCTGAGCTGCATAGCAAGACTGACTCAAAAGACAAAAAAACTCAAACAAACAAACTTAAAATGGTACATTTTTTAAAGGGGGTGCTGGAGATTAAACTCAAGGCTTCTATTTTTTTTTTTTTTTGGTACCAGAAATCAAACTCAGGACCTTGTGGTTTTTGAGGAAGGAGCTATATCCCCAGCCTTAAACTCAAGGCTTATTTTTATTTTATTTTATTTTTTTTTTTGAGACAGGGCCTGGTTATGTAGGTCAGGCAGGCCTTGAACTTACTATGTAGCCAAGGCTGGCCTCAAACTTGCAGCGATTCTCCTGCCTCAGCCCCCTGAGTGCTAGATGGCAGGCATGTGTCACCATGCCTGGCTTATTTTGATTTTTTTAGACAGGTTCTCACTATTTAGTTCAGGCTCGCATGAAGCTCACAGTGATCCTCCTGTTACTGGGCTATGGGGTGCTGGGGTCTCCTAGAAGTGGTTTCTAGGTTTTTTGTCCTAAGCAAAGAATTGACTAAGACAATCACAAACAGTAGCAAGGTTTTACATTTATTAAACATAGGGGAGACAAAAACAGCCTCTGTGAAACAAGTCTGAGCCAAGCAAAAGTGGGAAGAGAAATACCCTACAGAATGAGGGTGAGTCACTGTGTGAGAGAGAGCTCAATGGCAAAGAGCTCCATGTCCACTGTAATTTTTGTATCACCTGCTCCTCAGGCTGTCAGGCCTGGGCTGTCCTATAAAAATGTGCTTCTCATGAGAAGTCCACTTGCAGGGCTTTGGGAACTGTTCTGCAAGGGTGTCCTGGTATTTCGTAATTATCGGGTCACATTGACTTCCCCAGCCAGCTTTGCCGCACCCTAATCTCCTGCCTCGTTCTTGCCTCAGCCTCTGGAGCTCTGGGATTACGGTCACGCACTACCATGCCCAGCCTATTTCTTATTGTAATGGTTGATACATTGCGTCAACTTCGGAAGTTTAGGAATTTAATGAAGCAATTCAGCAGCCGATCAGGGTCTTTACTTTGTAAACATCTTCATCCTATGTAAGAGGAGGGCAGGGAGATGGTGTGAACCCTACAACCGCCCTGCCCTAGGGGGTGGTGGCCTGCTTACAATATAAGGAAGGAAAGAGGCTTGCTCCTCCCTTTTGCTCTTGTTGCTTTTTCTGTCTTTTGCCGCCTTGAGCTGTTACCCCTCACCATGCCACCCTGCCCTGGAGCCAGCTGAGTATGGACTGAAACCTCCACAAACTGTGAGCTAAATAAACCTTTCCTTCCTTCATTTTGGGTGTCAGGTATTTTGTCTCAGCAATGAGAGAAAAGTAACCAAGACACTTTGAAACAGGATCTTGCTGACTCACTAAATTTCCCAGGCTGGACTCCAACTTGCAATCCTCCTGTCTCAACCTAGTGAGACCCTGGCCCAAAATAAAAAAAAAATTAGAAGATTTTTTAAAAATTTAAAAAATGGACTGATGATGTAGGCTAGTGTGATGACCCCAAGTTCAATCTCTGGTACCAAATTAAAAAAAGAAAAAAGCTGGGAGTGGTGGTGTACACCTATGGTCCCAGAATTCCAGGAAGCTGAGGTAGGAGGATCACCATGAGCTCAAGGGTATCCTGGGATACATGGCGAGACTGTGTCTCAAAAAAAAAAAAAAAAAAAAAAAAGCAAGCCAAAACAAAACAAAAAACTAAAACAAAAGAAGAAAGTAAAAGAGGTACACATGTGCAGTATGCCAGGTGGTGGTAAACGTGTAGAAGAAATTCTGAGGAAGGAAAAGGGATAGGGTGGCTTGCTGGTGGTCTGCAAGTGTGTCAGAGGAAGGCTTCTCTGAAGTGCTGGCATTTGAGCATGCCCTGCAGTGAAGTGGGACAGGACAGCTTGAGGAGTGCTGGCTGGGATGAATCCAGGATAGGGTGGGCTCCGAAGCCTTGAAAGGATGTCTGGTTTCACTTTTACTGGGCCAGGAGGGGCCTGAGCAGTGTGTGGGAAGTGCCCTCGCCCTGCTGAGTTTATGTGTTGGGACGTGAGGTTGCATAATTTCTCCTCAGGGGCTGCCCTGTCAGATAGGCAAGCTGCTCAAGATCCTTGCTGGGCAGGTCCGGCTGGGTGGGACTCTTATCTCAGGCAGTTTACTGTGGGACACTCTGTCCTAAGAATTTCACCAGCCAGTGGGGGGTAGCAGACTTTTCTACCTGCCTTGAGCTTGGAGTCAGAATCCAGAGGCACTGGGGGCAGGGCTGCCACGCGGTACTGGGCAAACCTGGAGCAAAGAACCCCGGGGCTGTGCCTGAAGCTGCCGTGGGCTCGCTCTGTGAACATGGGGCTCAGAATCTTCACCTCTAGGAAGCAAGGCTGGCCCAAGCTGGCTCTGCTCTTTCTCTGTCGAGTGTCTCTTGTCCCCCATGGGGTGTAAGTGCCCTCTGTCCCAGGACTGTCTGCATGTTCACGAGAGACTGGATCTGGGCTTCCCGGTGCTGTAGGTGCCTGGCTCAGGTGCCTTGGAGCACTTGAAGCAGGGCCAGGCCACACTCAGATGTGTGCAACAGGTCCTGGTGCAAAATACCAACGTGGAGGACTTAGAACTTTCACATTGTGTGTGCATGGGTGTGTGTGTTAACATGCAGTGTGGTATATGTAATTTTTGTGTGTTCACATATGTTACCAGGTTCTGGGGTGCTGTGGGCCCCTTCCAAGTTTTTGGTGTCCTCAACAAAGAATCAGACAAAACACAAAGAAAGGTAATGAGGTCTTATATTTATATTAAAGGTAGCGGGGCTGGGGATTTAGCTCAGTGGCACAGCGCCTGCCTGACAAGTGCAAGGTCGTGAGTTCAATTCCCGGTACTGGAAGAAAAAAAGTAAAACAAAACAAAACTCAAAGGTAGGAAAAGAAGTATTGTCTGCATAGTTGAGTGGGTTAACTAAAGATGGGAAAAGAAGTTGAGAGAGAGAGAGAGAGAGAGAGAGAGAGAGAGAGAG
>NW_004955486.1:1780140-1781573 GCF_000276665.1 Chinchilla lanigera | reverse complement strand
TAATCCTAATCTCTGGGAGACTGAAGTAGGAGGATCACAAGTTTGAGCCCAGACTGGGTACTTTAGCAATTTAGGGTGAACTTGTCTCAAAATAAAATAGGCTAGGCATAGTGGTGTACTCCTGTAATCCCAGCACTCAGGAGGCTGAGGCAGGAGGATCACTGTGAGTTTGAGGTCAGCCTGGGGTACAAAGTGAGTTCAAAGCCAGCCTGAACTGTATAGTGAAACCCTGTCTCTAAATAAATTAAAAAATAAAATAAGGACTGGGCATGTAGGCCCTGGATTCAATTCTCAGTACAGAAAGAGAAAAATTGCAACCCCTTTACCCCTGGAATTCCCCCACCTCAACCATGAGGTTCTGATAGGCCTTTTTTTTTAAATTGTGCGAATCTGTGCATTGGTATCAGTTTTTGCTTCCTGCCTGCACCTGTTGCTGGAACATGGCTTCCCTAAGGGTGAGCTTTGTCTGTCTTGCTCAGGGACGTGGCCTTTGGGTGCTTGGACAGTTCCAGGCACATAGTAGGTGCTCAGTATATAGGGAATGAATGAACGAGTGCAGGCACTGGAAGGATCCCATTTCTCACTGGCCAAATCTTTGATCATTCTAGAGAATTTCTACACACACAGGTTCTTCATGTATAATCTTCATCTTTTTTTTCTTTTAAATCTTTTTTTTTCTTTTAAATCTTTTAAATCAGTACTGATTACTGAACCCTGGGCCTTTACCCAGAACTGCATTCCTACCACCACCCTCCTCCGTTTGTTTGAACCAGGGTCATGTTATGTAGTTCAGGCTGGGCTTGAACTCACTATGTGGCCCAGGCTGGCCTCAGACTTATAGTAATCCTCCTGCCTCAGCCTCTTGAGTGCTGGAATGATAAGAATGTCCTACCATGCCCACTTTAACCTTCAGTTACCCCCATGGTCCCCTCCTTGGGTTCCACAATGTGCTGTAATGACTTGCAGAATTTAGGGAGATACCTTAAGTGTATAACTAATGGAAGGGTTACACAGACCATTGGAGTGGGGTGAAGCATGGAACTTACCTGCTCTCTCTCGGGAGCTCTCCGAGCCTGTAGTGTTTTTTTACAGAGGTTCCACTACATAGGACGATTACTGAAATTGTTGGCCTTTTGATGGCCAATTACAATTGCACTAAAGCTCCAGCCCTACCTGGGATCTCCGTGACTGTGCACCTACCCACCTGTGGGGATTGGGGTCTTGTCACTTGGCTGTCTACTCTGGCTACTGGTCCCCATCCTGAAGCGATTCAGGGGCTTCCAGCCAGGGGTTCATCACGGCCATACACAGACTCTATCACTACTGAGATGCTGAGTGTCTTAGGAGCTCCTAGATTCTGGGGTATTCATCAAAGAGGTAAAGATTGAGTTAAGCAGAAAAAATAAGCTTTCACAAGCTGTTTGTCTTTGTTG
>NW_004955486.1:1758884-1779898 GCF_000276665.1 Chinchilla lanigera | reverse complement strand
GGCCTTGAACTCATAATTATCCTCCTGCCTCCACCTTCTGAGTGCTGGAAGTACAGGTGTGTTACCATGCCTGGAAAGATCTTTAAATTTGTTAGCCAGTCGTGGTGGCAAATGCCTGTAATCCTGTACTTGGGAGGCGGAGGCAGAAGGATTGCTGCGAATTCGAGGCCAGCCTGAACTGCATAGTGAGACCCCGTCTCAAAAACAAAAACAAAACAAAAAGAAAAAGAGAAGGAAAAAATCCTAAGTTTGTTGTAATGATGTGCTTTGGCACAAGAAAATATTAGTGCTTATCATCTACTCTGTGTTTTATATGGACTGTCTCTTCCTACGCTAGTGTATGAGCTCCAGAATGGGAAGGATTTTAAAATACAGCCTTATTGAGGAGTAGCTTAAATAAGACAAAATTTACCCATTTTAAGTGCACACTTAAATGAATTTTGCACCTGCATGGAGTCTTGTGAGCACCACAAGAACGCAGATGGAGAGTAGTTTCTTCATCTCCCCTCCCCCTCCCCTCATGTGCCCTCCTGGACAGTCCTTTCCCTCTACCCCTATGGTCTTGCCATCTGCGACCCTGCCTCTGCCATTGCAAAGTTGCCTTTTCTGGAATTTCATAGAAATGGAACGTGATCTTCTGTGGTCTGGCTTTTTCACATTGCCGATACTTTTGAGATTTCTCTCAGCTGGTGCCTGTATTAGTAATTGTTTCCTTTTTATTGGTGGGTAGTGTTCCATTGCATGAGTGTGTGGACATTCTGATTACTTCCTGTTTGAGGCTACTATGAATAATAGCTGCTAGGAACGTTCATGTATGACTCTTGATGTGGGCATACGCTTTAATTTCTCTTGGGCTAATGCCTGGAAGTAGGAGTTGCTGTATGGTAAATGTATGTTTAGATTTATAGGAAACTGAAGATGAGGACTTTCAGGGGTGCTACTGAATGAATGATGCTCTACTGCAGTGATGGCGAAACTTATAGAGACCAAGTGGCCAATCTGCAACCCCGAACCCATTTAGCTGTTGCAAAGTGCCAACACAGCAATTAAACCCGAGTACTGAGGTTTTAGTTTAGAAAAGGCAACTGTTATCCGGTGCTCAGCTGCTGAGGCCACTCTGATTGTGCACCGACAGAGAGGGGCTCTGCATGCCTGCTGGGACGCATGTGCCAGAGGTTTGCCACCACTGCTAGTGTCACCGCGTGGTGGGTCCAACAGACAGATTCCAAGCTTTTGAACACGGCAAGGAACGAATTGGAAAGCATACCTTGGTGGTGAAGGAAAAGCAGCTACATTTATTGAAGCTCACAAGTAGAGAAACAGTGCCAAGATGATAGAAAAGGTACCCGGCATGCTGTGCAGACAAGTTAGCTTGGCAGGGGGTGCTCTGGACATACAGGGTGCCGTGATGGAGACCACTATGAAGCAGACCTGAGCAGGACTTAAATTAATCAATTGGCTTTTCATGTTCACTTGTGCATCTGTCCAAGGCCCAGGCTCCTTACCTGGAAATGGCAGACTCATCGTAAGTGAACCTCTGTGAGTCACTAATCCCTACTAAAACCTGTAGTGGTGGATGAAGCCAGAAAGCCTCAAAGGATAAGACAAGATCACAGCCAAGGACACCTGGTTCAGAGCTCAACTGGATGAAGACTATAGCCTCAGGCAGCTCATTCTTCAGTAGATTAACTTCATACCTTACTTAGAGAAGTCCTTGAGTGGTTCTGCCCTTCTTGAGTACTCCCCTCCCTTCTGATAACCAAATAGTGTTACACGCCACCCAGAGAAGGTCTTGGTCTTAGCCCTGAGAGAATCATGAATTATGTAAGAGGGCTTTGATCCTCCTGGAGCCCTGAAATCATTCCATTTGTCTCTTTTTATTTTGCCTTCATGGTACACTCATTCAGGAGATTGCAGACCTGATCAGCCCACAATAACTAAGGGATATTATTAACCCCATAGTGCTACTCTGACCCCATTGTTCTACTTGTATTTGTAGTGTCTGATTTTTTTTTTGAGATGGGGGTTGTTTAGGCTGGCCTTGAACTCCTGGCTCAAGTGATCCTCCTGCCTCAGCCTGTCAAGTAGCTGGGCAAATTTTCTTTTTAAGTTTTTGTTTGAGGGAGGATCTCACTATATATTCCAGGCTGGACTTGAACTCACTATGTAGCCCAGTCTGGCCTCAAACTCTTGGTTTGTTTGTTTGTTTGTTTGTTTGTTTTCCAGTACCGGGAATCGAACTTACAACCTTGCACTTGCTAGGCAGGTGCTGTGCTGCTGAGCTAAATCCCCAGCTGGCCTCAAACTCTTGGTGATCCTCGTGCCTCAGCCTCCTGAGTGCTGGGATTACAGGTACACACCACCTCCTAGGAACCCAGGCTTGGTTTAACAGTGAGTCAGCCCATGCCACCTTCATTAGCTGAGCGTTATAGGGTTGGTAATTATAATGGCAGCCTTCTCCTGCTTCTTGCATCTGCGGATTTATATGAGCCTGCTGTGTTTCTCTTCCTCTTCTTTTTTTTTTTAATTTAAATTTATTTTATTTTATTCTTTGAGACAGGGTCTCATTGTGTAGTTCAGGCTGGCCTTCAACCCACTATGCAGTCCAGGCTGGCCTCAAACTCATGGTGATCCTGCTAAATACTGGGATTACAGGGATGCACCACCACGCCCAGCTTCACTGCTGCTCTTCTTGAGAGCACACAAGAGTAAAGCGCTCATTCATTCATAACACATTGAGTCTTCTTTGTGCTAGGCAGTAGCTAGGTGTGAAAGAAACTTTTTTTTTTTTTGAGTCAGGGTCTCACAATGTAATGCAGGCTGGCCTTGAACTTACTATGTAGCCCAGGCTGGCCTTAAGCTCACAGTGATCTTCCTACCTCTGCCTCCTGAGTGCTGGGATTACAGGTGTGTGCCACCATGCCAGGCTGAAGAAATATTGGTGAAAAAGATAAAATCTCTGATTTCTTGGAAACCTGGGTAAAAAAGATATATATATATATATAAACAAGTACATAAAATAATCTCAGGTAGCATTAAATTCTAAGAAGAAAGTACATAGGGCAATAGATGAGGGACTTTTAGATGGGGTACAGTCCTTTGTGACAGGGGACATTTGATACAAGAGGCAGTGAGCTCTACAAATATCCAGAGCTGTACTGGAGGCATCAGTCACATGAGGCTCCTGAGTACTTGAAATGTGCCTCAGTACAACATGCTCCTGGATTTAAAACTTTCTATGAAACAACTCTAATATATATTATTAGTACTTTTTCTAAAATACTTGGTATGATGGCGCATGCCTACAATTCCAGTATTCAGGAGGCCAAGGCAGGAGGATCACTAAGAATTCAAGGCCAGCCTCAGCTAACTTAGTGAGACTCTCTCTCAAAAAAACCAAAACCAAAACCAAAATCACAACCCAAAATAATAATTTTTTTTTTCTGTTGGGTGTGCTACTGGACAAGGTCCTAACAGGTTCTTCAACCCACCCTACTTGTAGAATTACTGACTCTCACCAAGGAAAAGGAATTTTCAGGACATATAAGAGGCATAAAGAGATGTATTAGAGATATTTAGAAAGTATGCACTTAATCTTACCAAAAAAAGGAAAGAAAAGACTCAAATCCATACAATTAGGAATGAAAAGGGTGAAATTACAATGGACCTTGCAGAAATCCAAAAGATCATTTATACCTACTTTGAAAACTGGTATTCTAATAAGATGGAAAATACAGAAGACATGGACAGATTCCTAGATGTATACAAATTACCAAAGCTGAATCAAGAAGATATCAAAATCCCAAATAAACCAATATGAAGCAATGAAATTGAAGATGTAATTAAAAACCTACCAACAAAGAAAAGCCAAGGCCCTGACAGATTCACTGCTGAATTCTAAAAGACATTTAGAGAAGACCTAACACCACTACTTTTCAAACTCTTTAATGAAACTGAAAGGGAAGCAATACTCCCAAATCCATTGCTGGAAGCAAGCATCACCCTCATACCAAAATTGGAGAAGGGCCCAACTAAGAAAGAGAATTATAGGCCAATCTCCTTAATGAACATAGATGCAAAAGTCCTTAATAACATACTGGCAAACAGAATGCAGCAAATCATCAAGAAGATTATACACCATGACCAAGTGGGATTCACCCCAGGGATGCAGGGGTGGTTCAACACACATAAATCAATAAATACAATACACCATATTAACAGAGCCAAGCATAAAAATCATATGATCATCTCAATAGATGCAGAAAAAAACTTTCAAAAAAGTCTAGCATCTGTTCATGACAAAAAACCCTACAGAATATTGGAATAGGTGGTCTTTATCTCAATCTGATAAAAGCCATCTGTGATAAACCAACAGGCAACATCATACTAAATGGACAAAAATTGAAAGCCTTCTTTCTAAAATCAGGGACAAGGATGTCCACTGTCTCTACTCTTCCTCAACATAGTCCCGGAAAATTTAGCCAGAGCAATTAGACAAGAGAAAGAAACAAAAGGAATAACAACAGGAGAGGAAGAAGTTAAATCATCATCATTTACAGATGACATGATAGTCTACATAGAAGACCCCAAAAAATCCAATAAAATCTGCTAGATTTAATAAGCAAGTTTAGTAGTGTAGCTAGATAAAAAAGTCAACACTCAAAAGTCAGTATCTTTCCTATACACGAATAACAAACTCACTGAGAGAGAAATTAGGGAAACAACATCTTTCACAATAGCACCCCCACCACAAAAAAAGAAATACCTAGGAATCAACCTAATGAAGAAAGTAAAAGACTTCTATATTGAAAAGTACAGTACTCTGAAAAAGGATATGGAAGAGGATATCAGATAATGGAAAGACATCCCTGTTCTTGGGTAGCAAGAACCAATATAATGAAAATGGCCATACTTCCAAAATTGTTCTACAGACCTAAAGCAGTTCTTATAAAAATTCCAACAGCATATCTCAGAACTAGAGAAAACAATTCTAACACTCACTTGGAACCAAGAGAGTTCCAAGTGAGAGAGAGAGTGAGAAGAGACCTAGAATAGCAAAGGCAATTCTGGGCAACAAAGGCAAGGCAAGGGGCATCACAATCTATGACTTGAAATTATACTATAAAGCTACAGTGATAAAAACAGTGTGGTACTGACAAAAAACAGACCTGAAGATCAATGGAACAGATTAAAAGATGTAGAAACAACTCCAGACATACTCAGCCCCCTTATCTTTGACAAAGGTGTCAAACACATTCACTGGGAGAATGATAGCCCCTTTAATAAATGGTGCTGGAAAAACTGGCTCTGCACATGCCAAAGATTAAAATTGACCCATATCTTTCACTATGCCCTAAACTAAATTCAAAATGGATTAAAGATCTAAATATTAAAACAGAAACATTAAATCTTCTGGAAGATAGAGTAGGTAAAACTCTTAAAGACACTGGTGTAGGCAAAGACTTTATGAATCAAACCCTGACTGTGCAGGAACTATCACAAAAAACCAACAACTTGTATCTTATTAAAAAGCTTTTGAACAGCAAGAGAAACCACCAACAGAGTGAAGAGACAACTCACAACGTGGGAAAAAATGTTTGCCAACTGTTCCTCAGACAAAGGATTACTATCAAGAGCATATAAAGAACTCAGAGAAATCAGACCTCCCAAATTTAAAGACCCAATGCAAAAATGGGCACCTGAGATATACACTTCTCAGATGAAGAAATACAAACAGAAAATAAATATATGAAAAAATGTTCAACACCACTGTTCCTTTGAGAGATGTAAATTAAAACAACACTGAGATTCTGTCTCACTCTGGGAAGAATGGCTATTATTAAGAAATCAACCAATAACAAATGCTGGTGGGGCTGTAGGAAAAAAGGAACCCTTCTCCACTGTTGGTGGGAGTGTACACTGGTACAACCACTGTGGAAATCAGTGTGGAGATTCCTCAAGAAACTAGGATTGGAGGTCCCATTTGACCCAGCTATTCCCCTTCTGGGTATCTTTCTAGAAGAATTAAAAACATCGTATCAGAGCAATATATGTGCACCCATATTTATAGCAGTACAATCTGTAATAGCCCAAATGCCCATCAACTGAGAATGGATAAATAAAATATGGTCTTTTTATACAATGGAAACAACAGCATGGTACTGGCAAAAAACAGACCCAAAGATCAGTGGGACAGATGAAAAGAAACAACCCAAATGCCCATCAACTGAGGAATGGATAAATAAGATATGGTCTTTTTATACAATGGAGTACTACTCAGCCATAAAGAAGGATAAACTGGTGATTTTTATAGGTAAGTGGATGCAATTTGAGACCATACTCATAAGTGAAATAAAGCAGACAAACATGTGTAAACATCATATTGTTTTCTTAGTGTGAGAAGCTGAAAGAGTAAATAAGACTCAAAATATACAATAGATATTGTAAAATGGGAAGAAACTTCAAAAGGAAAGAAAAACTGGGAGGGAAGAATGAAAAAAAGAAGGAAGGGAAAAGCAAAAAAAATGTATATATATGATAGTTAAGATAGTTATACTACTAATTTCTCATCGTTCATTGAAAAGAAAGTTTTGTGGTAATATCGTTTGGACAATTAAATGCCGATATCTCATACTGTAACTTATTTAAAGATAATAATATGCAATGTATGAAACATTGTTACCTTCCTATTATCTTACATTGAAATTTGTTTTTTTTTTTTCTCTTTAAAATTAAAAAAAAGTATGCACTTAGAGTGCACGGTCTCGAGAGAGAGAGATGCACATTCTGGGGCTGGGGTTGACTTCAAGATGAGTGAGCAACGGGCTGGGGATTTAGCTCAGCGGCACAGCACCTGCCTGGGAAGCGCAAGGTCGTGAGTTCGATTCCCGGTACCAGGAAAAAAAAAAAAAAGAGATGGGTGATCTAGGATGTGTGTCCTACTGTCCTTCAGGTCACCCATCTGGTGACTCCGTCAGAATGCAAACCATTTACATGTATTCGAAATTGAGATCCACTGCCAACTAATATTGGATTCAATAACATTCATTGAAACTACTTCCACCTTTTCCTCCCCACCTCCTTTTTAAAAAATGTACCAACCAGTAAGTGTAAAATTACCTATGAGGCTTTTGTGGGCGGCTTGCCTTGTATTTCCCTTGGACAGTGCTGGTCTAAGTGGAGCAACCAAAGTAGAAAGAACAGCAAATGCAAAGGTGCTGCGGCAAGACTGAAGCATGTTGGGGCAGAGTGGGCCTGGTAAAGTGGCCAAATAGGATGAGATCATCTTGGCCTGGTGGCACACGCGTGTACTCCCAGCACTTGGAGTGGCTGAGGCAGGAGGGTCGCTGTTAGGGGCCAGTTTGAACTACATACTGAGTCCCTGTCTCAAAAACAAAACAAAACAAAACAAGGGATAGGGTCAAGCTCAGTTGGAGCTTGGGGTCTGCTCTGTAAGGAGACAGGTTTAACCGAGGCATAGCGCGGAGGCTGCCTTCAGCAGGTAAGGGCATGTTTTGATTCCAGACCCCTGAGGCTTGTGGGTGAGCCAGATGTAAGGTCCACTGCACCTTCTGGTGGATGGAGAAGGAGGAACCTTGGCTTCCAGTACTATGTGAACCACGGTCACCTGTGGGCCTGCTCTCCTTGGGACTTGATTTCCCTACCTGTAAGACCCGCCGGTAACCGCTGAAGCCCGCCAGACCAGTAGCCAACAGCTCCGCAGGCGCCTGAGCGGGCGCCAGGGGGCGCCTCCTCGATGGCTCGGCGCTCGGCTGCCCAGGCGCCTGCGCGTCTTCGCTCGATTGGTCGGGTCGAGCACCGGCGGCCTGCGCCATTGAGGAGCGGCGGAGAGGAAACGCCGCGCAGTGCCGGGCTGGGCGGGCGCCGCGACGGCGACAGGTAGGGCCGCGGGGCCGCTCCGCCTCCGCCCGGGACTTGGGACCGTCCGCGTCGTGCGGAGTCGAGCCGCTCGGACCCGGCGCCCTCCCGCCGTCCCGCGGCCCGGCGCCCTGGGATCAGGGGGCGCCGGTTCGTGTCGCCCGCCCAGCCCTGTTCTTAGGGTGCGGGCTCCGCTTCACCCCGGGAGCGGGGGTGCCGGCCAGCTCTGCGGGTGTCGTACCCACCTGCTTTGCCAGGCTCGCTGGGGTCCCTTCTGGGGCGGGGCCCGGGCCTCCGAGCCGTCTCTACTCCTTGATCGCGGGGGTCACGCCCTGCAGAGCCCCCCTCCAGGCGGGGCACCCCCGGAGCCATCGTGCGAGGCGCGGGTCTCGGCTGAGGGCGGCTCGGGCTTCCAGGGCGCAGGCGGCGGCGGGGACCGGGGAGCTTTTCCAGCAGCTCCTGCAGGGCCACCTGCCGGACACCGCCCCCGTGCGTCCCGTCCCGGAGCTCCCTGGACCTGGCAGCGCTCGGCCGCGGCCGCCTCCGGGTAGGGGGACGGACGCTCCGGTCCGCTTGCAAGCCCTTCCTATTCCCGGGTCTGGCCGCCTCTCCGGGGAGGGGCCTGGCTCAAGGTCATAGCCGGCTGTCTGCCCGCCGGTGGACCGAGCCCGGATTCCCAGTGTCACCTGCTGTCTGGGTGGAGGAAGCCAGGTGGCGGTAGTGCCAGGCAGCTGCCGAGAAGCGCTGGTGGACGCGAGTATTAATCGCTCCAGGATTCCGGCCAGTCTGGCGGCCCTGCCTGAAACTGGATTCCTTAGGGGAATCCTTAAAGTGGCCTCAAGCTGAACCTCGAAGCTCTGCAGAGCTAATGGAGGTTTTCGGCAGTTTACTGGGCAGGGCGTCTTACAGCACCACTCATCCCTGCCCTCTTAATCTGTGCTTTGCGTTCTTCCACCTTCAGGGTAAGCAGGGTAGGGCCTGGCCTTGTTTACAAAATGATAGTGGTTTCTTTTACTGAGGAAGCGTTTGTCGTTGACAGTCCAGGGAGTGTTGGCATTTATGGCCAAAATTAATGACAGTAATAACAAATGCAGAGTACTCCGGCCCCTCGTGGTGGTGCATGCCTGTAATCCTTGCTGCCTGGGAGGCTGAGGCAAGAGGATTCCAAGTTCCAGGCTAGCCTGCGCATCATAGCAAGATTCTGCCTCGGTATAAAAAGTAAGGGCCAGGCCGGGTGTGGTGGCGCACACCTATAATCTCAGTATTCGGGAGGCTGAGGCAGGAGGATCGTTGTCTGTTTGAGACCAGCCTGGGCTACAAAATGAGCTCAAGCCCAGCCTGAACTGCATAGCTAGACCCTGTCTCAAAAAGACCAAAAAAAAAAAAAAAAAAAAAAAAAAAAAAAAAGACTAGAAAAGGGCTGGAGTTGTAGGCCAGTGGTAGAGTGCCTGTCTAACATGCCCAAGGCCCTAGGTTCAGCCCCGCTTTCCCCCAAAGTACTCTGACTTTGGCTTCTTGTGTATTTGGAGCTCACATAGTAAGACTGTGCTAGTCAGTTTCACACTGTTTTCACAGGTTTGCCTGTTTAAAACTTCAACAGAGAAATTTTTCTTGTACTCAGACTGTTAAGTGTTTTTAATTTAATTAATTTATTTTTGAGACAGGGTCCTACTCTGTTGTTCATGCTGGTTTTGAATTCGCCATGTATCTCCAGGCTGGCCTTGATCTAGAGGTCATCCTTGTGCCTCAGAACACATTTAAATGTTTGTGTCTCAGCCTCCCAACTGCGTGGGATTACAGGTGTGCCACCATGCCTGGTTTAAATATTTTTTTATTTTAAAAAAATTGGTAAGACACTTGTGGTGGTGCACACTTGTAATGCCAGCACTTGGGAGGCCGAGGCAGAGGGATCATGAGTTTGAGGATCATGAGTTTGAGGCCAGCCTGGGCTACATAGTGAGACCCTCTCAGAAAAAGTCTTTTTTAAACCTCTCCTTTAAGCAAATATCCAGTAATCCCTAGGAGAGTCCTAGTTTTATGTAGGTGTAGCTTTTTTTTTTTGTCTTTCTGAGATAAGGTCTTGCTGTGCAGTTCAGGCTGGCCTTGAACTCACTTTATAGCCCAGGCTGGTCTCCAATTTGCAGCAATCCTCCTGCCTCAGCCTCCCGAGTGCTGGGATTATATGCAGGAGCCACCACGCCCAGCAACAAGTGTTGTTGGCAAATAGAAATTAATCTTATCTGGAAATGTAAGATACTACTGACAAATAAAAGTCAGTCTTTTTTTTTTTTTTTGAGACAGATCTTGCTTTGAAGTACAGGCTGGCCTTGAACTCACTATGTAGCCCAGGCTGGGCACAAACTCCTAGGGATCCTCCTACCTCAGCTTCCTGAGTGCTTCGATTGCAGGTGTGTGCCACCACACCTGGCTAAAAGTCAATTTTTACTAGAGGTTGACTAACTAGAGGTTTTACTAGAGGTTTACTAACTTTTCTTTTTGGTACCGGGAATTGAACTCAGGGCCTTGCACTTGCCAAGCAGGCACTGTGCCACTGAGCTACATCCCCGGCAGTTGAGTTAACTTTCACAGGGGCCTGTGTTTGAGCCTTCCCTGGGAGACAGCTGTTCCCTTGGGATGAGCGTGTCTCCTGGCGCTAAGATGAATCATTAGAGGTGGGGCGCAGTGCTTGGAAAGGATCCTGAAAGTAGGATGGTTCCAAGTGGGATATATGCCACAGGAAACTGGAGTGTCTGGCTCAGTAGCTGATGACGACATAGGTGGCACAGAGCAAGATTTATGGCCCACAGTTCTAATTGGAATCTGCTACCTGAGCGACCTGAGAACACATTTAAATGTTTGTGTCTCAGTTTCTCTCATGTGAACTTTTTGTAGTACTAAGAATCATCTATATATATTATTTTTGCAGTACTGAACACCAGTTAATAGATAGTAGTAATTCAGTACTGAATATAAGCTCTAATCAGTGGACTTTTTTTGGTTTTGTTTCATTTTTTTTTTTTGTTTTTGGAGACATGGTTTTGCTCTGTAGCCCAGACTGGTGTTGAATTTGCAGTGATCCTCCTGCCTCAGCCTCTCGAGTACTGAGATTACAAGCGTGCATTACCATAGGTGGTTTTAATCAGTGGATTTCTGGTGTTTGTTACTATTGGCTAAGATCATTGTATCAGCATGGTCTGTGAACAGGTACCAGCCATGCAGCTCCAGGATATTTAAAGCACTCCCTTCTGCCTGCAATTTATATTATTTTATGAATGATCATCATGAATAAATTGACAAAATTTAATTAGAGCTGCATTAATGAGGCTTATTGGGGAATATGACTTTCATTTTACACTCTCTTGGGGTATTTTGGCCTTAATCTGGGTAAGGGTTTCTCAGCATTGGCCCTGTTAATGTCTGGGCTGGATAATTATTTGCTGTGGGGAGCTATCTTGTGCACTGTGGGATGTTTAGGACCTTCCGTGGTCTCTACTCAAAAGAAATCAGAAGCAGCCACCAAAATCATGATACTCAAAAGTGTCTTCAGCTGTTTGACAGATCTCACTCATATGGGAGCCTCTGATCAGGGTGGTCTAATCCCAAGGTGAGCACAGGGGACAATTATGGTGAAAAGCTACACGATTTCAAATTGCAGGTTTTTAGAAAATTTATAAATGACATTCCTTGCAGATGCATCACAATGTAGTTGTATTGGTTTAGCCCTCCATTTCCCAATAAGGTATTCTTAATTAGTTGATTGATTCATTCATTAATTTTTTGGAGACAGAGTCTTGCTGTATAGTCCAGGCTGGGCTTCAACTCACTGTGTAGCCCAGGCTGGCCTGAAACTCTTGGCAATCCTCCTGCCTCAGCCTCCCAAGTGCTGGGATCACAAGTAGGAGCTGCCATGTCTGGTCAAATGAGTCGTTTTAGCAGTGCTTCTTACCCTTGCTCCTTTAACCCTGTCCTTTGTATTCATCCGTTGTCAGGCAGGTAGGGTAATAAATTACCTTAGAAAAGCATCCATTTTTGTGTGTGTTGATTTTCATTATTTTCTTTCATAGATTCTTTTGTGACCATGAGAGAGAGACATAAAGAATGATCCATGATTTTTAAGCACCTTTTCCTAAGGAACTAGTCATGTTGGAAGGTCTTGTCGCCTGGGTTCTCAATACCTATTTAGGGAAATATGTCAATAACCTGAACACCGATCAGCTCTCAGTTGCTCTGCTCAAAGGTGAGTACGTGTATTTCCCTTTTGGAGAATAGAGCATTGCAGATGGCATTTCTATTATTTGTTTTTTGTTCTGTTGAAGATAATAAAATCTGATGCTCATGTTGTATGATGTTCTCCCATAGGACCGTGATGGTTATTATGGAGTAACAGTACGTAGCCGTATTGCTTTCGATTTTAGGGCATTAGTAAATATTCAGAATAAACCAGACTATACTGCTGGTGTCTCTGCTTTACCTCAGTTAAGTTTTTAGCTTTATGAAGTTTTATGGAGGCAGCTGCTTTTGACTTTGGTTTCAAATACAGTTTTGTTGCTGTGTCTTACACACACACACATATCTAAAAGCTGTGTGAACATAATAAAAGAGGGCAGTGTACTGCACAGAGTTGCTGTAAGGATGAAGTGAAATAACACTTAACCTGCTGGCATATCATAGACCCTCAGTTTAAGTTTAAGAATCATTACTGTGATATGAGAAGCCAAGGCGTCAGTAATTTAAATAATAAAATAAAAGATGAGAGAAAAAACAGGGAGACAGAACTGTGGAGATGGGAGGAAGGGGACAGGAGAGGAAGTCGAAAGGGTGAAGATGCGACACGCGTATGTACCAATACCCCGTAGGAATGTCCTCGTTATGTATTTCAAACATGCTAATAAACAAATACAGTATATTTGAAATTAACAATTTAGCTGGTAATTTTAATTTAATTTAATTTTTTAATTTTAAAAATAAAAGGAGGGAAACATTAACAGACAGACAACATTTTACAACATAGCAAAAGAACAGTACAGACAATACGGAGTTACAAACAAAGTGGTAGGGAATTAACAATGCTTGTTGTATTACATATTGATATCTTCAAAGTGGCTTCTCATGAAAACAGATATAGAAATGCAATATGACCAACCAAAGACTCATTGACAGTTTCTTTCTGCATTAGCTGGTAATTTTTAAAGGCGATGAAACAAAGCCCAAGTTACTCCAAGTGGGTTATTCTGTGACATTTTTATTATAAATGTGAGACAATATGTCAACTCTGAGGTGGTGTGTTTTTGTTTGAGAAGTGCAGATTTTATTTCACACATCAAATACTGAATATGAATAATGTTTCTTTTTAATAAATGTTAACCATTTCTTTCAAACTAAAATGTAACTGAAGAAAATAAAGTTGCATCTGTGCTATAATTTAGTTGTCTAAAGTATACCTAGTGGCAGGTGTGGTGGTGCATGCCTGTAATCCCAGCACTTGGGAGGCTGAGGCAGGAGGATCTTGGTGAGTTCAAGACCAGCCTGGGCTACAAAGTGAGCTCAAGGCCAGCCTGAACTGCATAGCGAGACCCTGTCTCAAAAAGACACACACACACACACATACACACACACACACACACACACACACACACAAATAAAAATATAAAGTATACCTAGCTTTTGCAGGATGTCTTGGTTTTATTAAAATTCACTTACCAGTTATTGTAATATTATTATTAATTTTTAGGATTTTTTTTGAGACAAGGTCTTGATTTTCAATTCAGGCTGGCCTTGAACTCACTGTGTAGCCCAGGCTGGCCAGGAACTCATGGTGATCCTCCTGCCTCAGCCTCCCAAGTGCTGGGATTACAGTCATGAACCACCATGCCTGGCTGTAATATTATTATTGTAACTATAATGTTATTATGCATTATTGTAACAGGCCAAAATTTGGGTTTAAGTCCTTTCTTTGAAGATACATTTGTGTCATTTAAAAGGATCAGTATTTTTCTTTGTTTTGTAATACATATTTCCTTGTTTATATTTGTACTGGCCTGATCATTAGGAATACACATGGACATATATTCAGTAAAAGACAGTTCTCACTTAAAAAATCTATTATTGTAAGGTATTTGGCAGAATTTTGAGGTCTTATCTTCCTTAGTAGGAAAGTGCCTAAAGCTTGAGATTTTTATCATTTGCTGATCTATAATCAGCAAAAGTGGTCCCTGATTTGGTGTGGGGATTAGAAGGCAGCTTTTCCTCCTTTAATAAATTCTCTTTACCCTGCTCAGAGTGGAAGCCATTAACATATCAGAGGAAAAAGATAAAGGCAGTCTGTAAATGCACAAGCCAGAGTGGAAGGGGACTTGCAGTAATAACTGAACCGAGCCCCTGGGAGTGCGGCTCAGCGGCTCAGAGCTCAGCGGATCAGGGCGAGTTAGAGACCGCAGTGATGGCAGGTGTTTGCGTAGTCTGAGAACGGGGCCGCGGTGGCTCACCTGTCCCCGGGATCACTGCTTTCCCAGGGCTGCTATCGCTTCTAGTGCAGTCAGCCCATGCAGTCCAGCGCAGTCCAGTGTGATGAGGGTGGCAGCCAGGGGAGCTGTCACTGACACGCCTTCCCACTGGTTTTTATTGGAAACAGAAGTGGATTCTTCCCTGTGCTGCTTTCCTTCCTGTCCTTTAGCTGCTAAATGGAAAGCAGATGTGAGGAGGGTTGGCCGGGTGTGGTGGCACACACTTGTAATCCCCTACTCTGGGGGCAGAGATAGGAGATCACAAATTTGAGCCCTGATGGGGCAACTTAGTGACTTCGTAAGGGCTGGTCTCACGCAGAACAGAACACAGCAGAGCAGAACAGCACAGCACAGCACAAAAGGAGGCTGGGCATATAGCTCAGTGTGAAGGCCCTAAGTTCAACTCCCAGTACGATATGCACACAGACCCAAAAAAGAGAAGAGCCAGGTGTGGTGGCGCATGCCTGTAACCTCAGCACTTGGGAGGCTGAGGCAGGAACATTATTGTGAACTGGGATTATAGGCATGTGCCACCACCCTGGGCTTATATCTTGTACCAACTGTGCACATCAATCTGGTGCTTTGTACTGCTTTTTTTTTGTACTGGGAATCGAACTCAGGACCTTGGGCTTGCCAGGCAAATGCTTGTGCTGCTGGGCTGTATTCCTGGCCTATACTGCTTTTCTATTATTATTTCCTTTTAAAAAAATACTATTCTCTATGGCTTTTAAAGAATCTTTGGAATTTGAAAAATGTCTCTGTGCAGAGTAGAAAACTGTCTCTCTGCAGAGTAGAAAATGGTTTTTCCTTCCTAACTGGAGTTCGTATGGTACTGCATACTTACAGATCCAAAGCACAGCACAGGGGTTGGCCTGGAAGGTCTTGCGAGCATCTCAGTGTATGAGAGAATGGCTTTGTAAAGAGGTTGACACTAGCCAGGTGTGGTGGTGCATGCGTGTAATCCCAGCACTCTGGAGGCCGAGGCAGGTGAATTGCAGGGAGTTCGAGGCCAGCCTGGGCTAAATAGTGCGTTCAAAGCCAGCCTGAATTAGAGGGAGACCCTGTGTCAATAAACCAAGAAGAAAACAGGTTAACGGTAGTTGTTGGTGGGAGTAGTCAGCTTTTTGTAAGCGCCTGTAGGACACAATACCAACACCCACAGCCTGAAGGAGGAGAGGTTTACTTTGGCTTATAGTTTCAGGTGTGTCATTCCATGGTTTGCTGACTCGAAGACAGAAACATGCTGGTGGAACGGCTGTCCTTACCAGCTGTCTCATGGGATTCTGAGGAGCAGAACTTACTTCACGGTGGCCCAGAAGCAGAGAGGGGAGCAGCACCAGAGAGGAAAGGGGTCAGGGACCCAAAAGTGTGCTGTACTAATCTAGGCATGTCACCAGATATGGTGGTGCACACCTGTGATCCCAGCACTTGGGAGGCTGAGACAGGAGGATTGCCATAAGTTTGAGGCTAGCTTAGGCTACAAAGTGAGTTCAGGACCAGCCTGGAACTTCACATGGTGAAACCCTGTCTCAAAAAGACCAAAAAAGAAAGGGCATATCCTCCAAGGTCTCGCTATGTAGTTCAGGCCGGCCTTGAACTCCCTATGTAGCCCAGGAGGCTGAAGCAGGTGAATTGCAGTGAGTTCAAGGCCAGCCTGGGCTAAATAGTGAGTTCAAAGCCAGCCTGAATTAGAGGGAGACACTTTGTCAAAAAACCGAAAAGAAAAAAGCAAACAGGTTAACAGCTGATCCTTCTGCCTCAGCTTCCCGAGTCTACTACCATGCTAGGCTCACAATGTGGGTTTGAGTCCCACTTCCTCTGTTTGCCAGTTATGTGGTCAAAGCCTGTAATTCTGCATACTTCAGTCTCCTTTTCTGTGGAGATAACTGGAGATAACTGTTAACTGGCTCCCAGGATCCTGAGGTCCCAGACAAATGAATGTGGGCAGAGAGCTTAGAGCCCTCAGCACACACTGGGTGTCCGGTTGATGTTAGTCATTACTGTCATCATTCATTCTCATGGCCATCAGCGCAGATTGGCGGGTGGGTTGGACTTCAAGGGTAGATTGTGCAGACACGCTAAAAGTAATAAAAATGCGAAGAGTAGGTGAGGGACAGAGACAGTGCTTGTGTTAAGATTTCACTCCTTCAGTCATTCAGCAAACATTTCCTGAGCACCTTCCGTGAGCAAGGCTCTGGGAAGTGGACTGATGCAGACAGCGGAGGCAGGAGGTCACAGAGCTCAGGCTTAGGCTCTGGTACTGGGCTTGCCTGTCTGTGACTATGGGCACGTACCAAAGTCTGCTCTTCACCTAGTCTTCCTCCTGCTGCCTGAGGCTAGGCACATCTCTTGTGAGCTCTAGTGCCTGCATTTAGTAGCTCCATGATTTCTTTTTTCATTTTTTTTGAGAAGGGATATGTAGTTCAGGCTGGCCTTGAATTCACTATGTAGCCCAAGCTGATCCTCCTGCCTCAGCCTCCTGAGTACTGGGATTACAGGTATGCACCACCATCCCTGGCTGCAGCTCCATGATTTCTAAGCAAAAATTGTTGGTCCTTTAAGCCTCATTTTTATCTCAAAAACTGAGAAACTAATATGAGTTGACCATTTCTGTTCTGAGATGTTCCAGAATCTGAAATGGCCTGAAATCTGACACATTTTAGTGCAGATAGGGTGCTGCAAAAATTTCTGATTTCAGAGCATTTTGGATTTTGGATTTTTGATCAGGCTTGCTTAACCTGTGAAGTCCATGCAGACATGCCATGATCCAAAACTCCGAAGTCTGGAACGCTTCTGGTCCCATGCATCTTGAAGACGTTTCCCACTTAAGTTGTAGAACTTCTTGCATTGCTGTGAAGATAAAATGAAGTAATGCCGTGGCCAGGGCCGTGGCTCAGTGGCAGTGCATTTGGCTGCCGTGTGTGTGTGTGTGTGTGTGTGTGTGTGTGTGTGTGTGTGTGTGTGTGTGTGTGTGTGTGTGGCCCTGGGTTCAAGCCACAGCACCAGTAAGGAGCAGAGGAGACTGCAGATTAAGTGCTTGGTGAATCGGAAGATCTTAACTTCACGATAGGTGCTATTGCTGTTAATTTGTCTCCACCTCTATAGTCCCTGTTCTCAGCTGGTGAGCTGTGAGGGATGCAATGTGGACAGCAACAAGAGGCCGGCTCTTTTGAATTGTCCTGGAGATAGGGGCTTAAGGCAGCAGGCGCGCAGGAGGCGAACAGGTTCCCGCTGTCTGTGGCATGCTGGGAGAGCTGCTGTGGAAGGAGATTTTGAGTGGGCTGAACAGGATTCTGCTGGGTGGCAGAGGATGAGTCACTGCTCCCAGGGAGAACGAAGTCTGGGAGCTGGAAACTTGCAGGTCGCATCTGGAATGGTTTGGGTCAGAAGCTAGCGGCTGCCAGTGCTGTGGCAAAGGCCTGTCTGTGGATTTGTAACCCAGAACTTCAGTCCTTGCCTTCCTCTTTTTTGACACTGGGGACTGAATCCAGTGCCTTCACATGGAGCTACATCTCTAGCTCTTTTTTTTTGTTTGTTTTTTTCCGGTACTGGGAATCGAACTCATGACCTTGCACTTGCCAGGCAGGCGCTGTGCCGCTGAGCTAAATCCCCAGACAGGTGCTTGCTAAATTGCCCAGGTGGGACTAGGACCTGTGCTCCTCCAGCTGCAGCCTCTCTCAGTGCTGCAGCCAGTCTCCCTTTCCTTTTCTCCCCGCTAAGCACTGGACCTCAGGCTGGTCCTTTACATAACCTGGAACAGAGGGAAGAGAATCCAGTAGTCTAGAGACTGCTGAAAAATGACTTAACATCAGTTTCAGGGAATAGATTTTTTGCTAACCGGAGATGAGGAATTTTGAGATGAGGCACTTGTGAATAAGCCTAAAAAACTGTCTGCCTGGAAGGAAATGAACAACATTACAGTTTTTATTATTCACCTACTTGGGGTGCTCTGCTGCCTGGCTCCTGGAGGGTCCTTTCCCAGCAGGGCAGGTGGTGGGTACCTATTTGAGTGGGTGGGGCTAGGAAGCCTTCGTGGCTGTGGTGTTTTGCCTGATTCCTTTGCTCTTGCTTTGCTGTAGGCTGCTGTTTCTTCTCCAGTCTTTCCTTTCTACAACTGTATCTTTTTCTGTTGTTTGTTTTTTGAGACGAATCTCACTATGTAGGACAGGGTGGCCTTGAACTCAGTATGTATCCCAGGCTGTCCTTGAACTCATGGTAATCTTTTGCCTCAGCCTACCAAGTGCTAGGATGACAGGTGTGTGCCACCACGCGTGACATTTTCTGAAACTTTCCTTCTGCTATCTGTGCTTCAGCTTCTTTAATTTTCATTGTGTGAGCTGTTTATGATTCCTTCTATTTCCCTATGGCTCTCCAGAAGCCAGAGAAACCCAGGCAGAGAAACCTTGCCTTTGTGATGGATTTGCCGCTTGAGAAATAAGGCAGTTCCAAATGAGAACGATGCTTTTCCAAAGAAAAAGAAACAGGCTGGGTGTATCGGTCAGTGGTAGAGTGCTTGTCTGACCTGCAGGGGCCTGGGTTGCAGAAGAAACCGTGTACTTGTTCCTGTGTAGTCAGCTTCACCTGGGGAAACTATTACCTGGTAGTTTTCTCTTTATGATATTTTCTCCCCAAATGTGGAAATAAGCTTGTTTTGTAAAGATTATTAGTTTTTCTTTTGGCTAATCTTAATGTATGTGGGACCCTATGTAGACATATATGCCTGGAAAAATAAGAATAAAATAAGTAAAATAGGAAAGGGAACTAGGGAGGGGGAGGGGAAAGGAAGGAAGGGAAAAGAAAAATGAGAAAAGAAGGAAACAAAGCTTTTGTAAGTAAGGAGGGGAAGAGGGGTTGAAGGGAGGGTAGGGGAATGAGACAAAATAGAATCGAGTTATATCATGTACAGGTACAAATTCCCTATAATGAATGTGATCATTATGTATACCTAAAATGTACCAATAAACTTAATTAATTAAAAAATAAAATAGAGTGCATTTGCTTTGAATTTTCCAAATTGCTAGATTTGAATTCTTTATTTTATTTTATTTTATTTTATTTTATTTTATTTTATTCTATTTTATTTTATTTTACTTTATTGTCTTTTTGGGACAGGGTCTCATTATGAAGTTCAGGCTGGCCTTGAGCTGACTTTGTAGCTCAGGCTGGTCTCAAACTTGCAAGGACCCTCCTGCCTCAGCCTTCTGAGTGCAGGGATTACAGATGTGTGCCACCACACTAAGCTTGAATTCTTTTTTAGAAGCCAATAATTTAATAGTTATTTAAAGGGAGAAATGCCAAGTTACCTGTATTATTTGTCTTTCGGAGTGAAAGCCTTGTCTATCTTATTCCAGGCCTTCTCCTAGTTGGTAGCTTCCTGTATTTCCTGTTTCTGGAAATGTTTATCTCAGACAGATTTAAGTGGCTTGGACAGGGGCTGGGGACTTAGCTCAGCGGCAAAAGCGCCTGCCTGGCAAGCGCAAGGTCATGAGTTCGGTTCCCGGTACCAGAGAAGAACCACACAAAAAAACCAAAAAAAAACAAAAAAAAAAAGTGGCTTGGACATTCTTGTGCAAATTGTTTAGTAAAGTGGTGGCCCTCCCTCCAGCAGCTGGGGCCGGGGACCCTGCCTTTCGCATGGTGATCCCAGCACAGTGTGCAGGCCAGAGCAGGGCTCAGGGTGCACGGGGCCTGAGTGTGAAGGGCTTGTGTAGCTGGCAGAGGGTGTTGGTCAGCTTTCCATTACTGTGACAGCCTACCCGAGAGAAGCAACTTGAAAGGAGGATGGGTTTACTTTGGCTCATAGTTCCAGAGGTTTCAGTCCATGGTTGCTGGGCCCTTGCCCCGGTGCCTGTTGGCGGAGGCCTGTTCATCTCCTGGCAGCTGGGAAGCAAAGCTTGGAAGGGCCCCTGGTTCTGGTGCTCCATGAAGGCAGGAGCACCCCGGTGACCTGAATTCCTCTAGCTAGGCCCCACCACTTGAGGGTTCTGCCCCTCAGTAATGCTGTGGACTGGCAATCTGAGCCTTTGACTCATGGGCCTGTGGGGCACATTTCACATCCGGCTGCAGCAGAGAGAGAACTTGCTGCCCCTTCTGTGCACTTCTGGTTCACACCATTGTATGAGCTCCGTGTGAAAAGGGTACCGGTGGTGTCTTCTCCCTTCCTTTGCTTCCTGCCATTGATTACACCTGCGAGTGGACGTGTGGAAGACAACAGGGAGAGGCGGTCTCTCCAGAAGAAAGAGCAGAGTTCCTTTCGAAGACCAGTTTTATTTAAGTCATGGGTAGTTGAACGTTCCATGAACTATACTCATTTTGAGGAGGGGTGGTGATGAGGGTGGAAGAATTTGTTAAAAATGGCAGATTCTGGTGTTTCAGTCCAGGGCTTCTGATTTGGGGATGGGCCTGGGAGCCTGCATCCCAGTGAATCCGATGCTGACTTTCCTGTGAGGCAGAATAGCTTAAGCTCTGGGTCTGCGTACTGACCTGTGGGCTGTAGTTGAGCTCACCAAGATGGTTTTTACCTCTTTTTTTTTTTTTTTTTGTCTTTTTGAGACAGGCTCTTGCTATGCAGATCAGACTGGCCTTGAGCTCATTTTGTAGCCCAGGCTGGTCTCAAACTCGCAACAATCCTCC
>NW_004955486.1:1679223-1758634 GCF_000276665.1 Chinchilla lanigera | reverse complement strand
TTTTTTTTTTTTTTAAGATACTAGGGACCAGTACTTGTGCTGGGTACTGATGCAGGCTTGGCAAGTGCTCTACCACTGGGCTGTATGCCCAGCCCAGCTTTGAAAAAATAAGCCAGGTACAGTAATATGTGCCAATAGTCCCAGGTATTTGGGAAGTGGAGGCAGGAGGGTCACTTGAGCCCAGAAATTTGAGGGCAGCCTGGGCAACATAGGACAACCCTGTCTCTAAACAATTTAGAATAGAATAGAATAGAATAGAATAGAATAGAATAGAATAGAATAGAATAGGATAGGATAGGATAGGATAGGATAGAATAGAATAGAAAATAGATGTCATCGAAAGTCTGAAATATTTACTATCTGGCCTTTTAGAAAAAGTTAGATCCTTGCCTCCCTCTTGAAGGCTGCTGAGGCTCGCTGTCATGTCCATGGCAGGAAGCACTACAGATAAAGCACTGGGCCGGCGTTAGCACTGCACATTACTTTTCTTGTTCTTTTTCTTTTTTGCGTGTGACTTCTTAAAGCCCTGTTCTAGAGGTAAAACTTTCCCTTTGACCTCAGTGGTGTGCACGAGGGGGGTACCTCCTATTTGTTGAATGAATATTTCCTGATGGTATTTTTATTTTTTAGGTGCTGTGGAGTTAGAAAACTTGCCATTAAAGAAAGATGCCTTGAAAGAACTGGAATTACCATTCGAAGTCAAAGCTGGTATGTGGGACTAAAGGAGGGGAAGGAAGCGTGAAGTCTCAAATTGCTTGGGACTTGAACCCGGAGAGCCGGGAGCTTGTGTCTGTTTGACCAGGAGAGGAATGGCTCATTGCGCTGTGTGATCACTGGGCTGCTGTGTCAGGGTGACTTGGCGTGGTGGTAGGGAGGTCAGGTGGCCCCCAGATGGACAGAATCAATCTTTTTTTTTTTTGTATCGGGAATCGAACTCAGCAACCATGTGCTTGCCAGGTAGCCACTTATGCCACTGAGCTGTATCCCTGGCCCCAGAATCAGAATCTTGGAAGGAATCTGTACATTGAACAAATACCCCAAGTGGTTCTTAAGTTTACTAAAGCTGAGAACCCCTGTTCTAGACACAGCACGCTTATTCCTAGGGAATTCATTCTAGATATTATTGAGAGATGGTTTACTCTTATTAAATAAGAGGTGGGCTCTGCAGCAGTATGCTTGGATTTATGTCTCCTCTCTGCCGTTTCCTGGATGTGTGACCTTGGACAGGCTAACCACTCATTATAAAAGTTATCATAAAGGTTTAAAATGAGATAAAAGGGCTAGGGATATAGCTCAGTGGTAGAGCACTTGCCTAGTATGTGTGAGGCCCTGGGTTCCATCCCCAGCACCACAAAAGGAAAAAAAAGATGAGAGACTAAGATTACCTATATCATAGGCTTATTTAGAAAAATACAGGAATTTAGAACATTAAAAATTAACTTGGAGCAGTGCTCAGCATACTCAAAGGATGTTAGCAGTTATTGTAGGAATTCTATAAGAATTAGGTTGATAAGGAAATAAAAACTAAAAAAAAAGAAACCTGTCATGGAATAAAAGTCTCTAATGAATGACCACTTATAAAATTAGCCCCTATGTATTTAGATATGTCATCATTCAACAATAGCCTGCTGATGTCAACCTTTCTTATATTTTGGGTGCTTATAGTATAATAAAATGCAAATACATTGCAAATAAATTGCTAGGTGAATAGAATAGAAAGCTTGCAAAATTTTTTGGCTTTCTGAAGTGAAATCAAGGATAGGTGAACTGCCAGAACCATAAGCAAAGACACTCATAAATTGGAATCTGAAGGAAACCTCAGAACAGATGACCACTGCTGATAGTGGTGCTGTGTAGCTGTAATCCCCACACTTGGGAGGCTGAGGCAGGAGGATTGTGAATTCAGGGCCAACCTGGATTATAATGAGATCCTGTCCCCCAAAAAACAAATAAAAAGGATGATACTGGATATTTTCAAAAGAGAATTATTTGAACATTGAAGGATTAAGAGAGGCTTTGGGAAAAATTGGTGAAGTTTTTTAATATTTGTGCAAAAATAACCCTTTATGCTTTTTGCATTTGTGAAAATGACCCTATTTTCTGTAAAAAGTAAGTGAAATGTAACAAGATATATTTTGTTGTTCTATTACTATCAGGATGCTATGTATTTTCTCTCAATTTATAGTAGAATTGCAGTGGTCTGGTAATTATTAAAATTCTTCATTGTGAAAATTGGCATGCTTTCAGTTATATAAATTTTATAAAATATAAAAAAACATGCTTTCATTTTTCTTGGTAAAATTAAATTTTTCATTACTTGTTATAAAATTTCTTAAGCCAGGTGTGGTGGTGTAGGCCTGTAATCCCAACACTTGTGAGGCTGAGGCAGGAGCATTGCTGCAAGTTCAAGGCTAGTCTGGGCTACATAGTGGGACCCTGTCTCAGAAACCAGTACCACCCCTTAGTTTTCTTTTTCTGTTTCTATTTTTGTGATACTGAAGATTGAACCTAGGGCCTTGCCTATAAAATGCTCTACCATGATATATTTTTTTAAATGACAGTACCAGATAACCAGCTGTACAGTCTAGTAACACATTTAAAAATTTGTGAAATGAGGGTGTAGCTCATTGGCTGAGCACCTCCCGAGCATGTGTGAAGCCCTGGCTTTGATCTTCAGCACCACAAAAAGAAGAAGAAAACAAAAGAGAAGAGCACTGTTAGTGAGGGGCTCTCGCCTGGAGTCTAACAGGTGGATTTCACTTGAATTCCCAGTCTCAGGGGGTCAGGATCACACTGTTAGCGTGTGCTGCTTTCAGAGGTGGAGTCCTGCTTGGGCCGGGTGGATCTCTGAGAACCGGGAGAACAGTTCCCGTGTTCTACATTATTCCTGTAGTGGTATCTTGTCTCTTATAAATTAAATTAAATTTTTAGATTTTAATAAAAAATAAAAATTTCCTAACCAAACAATAATAGAGTAACAGTCATTGCACTGTATATCATTATCTTCAAAATAGTTACTCAAAAAAAGGAAAATGCAACAAAAAAAAAACAAAGGAGTTACTCAGAGTAGAAGACATAAACCAAAAAGATTTTTATAAAAGAGAAACATAACAACACAAAACTTGCTTTTCAATGAAAATAAACTAGTAGTATAAATGAAACAATTGAGCATATATGAAATATTTTTAGAACAACAGAATATGTAATTTGGGGAGGTATTTGAACTTCTCCCTATCTCCTATTTACCTCTCTTTTGTTCTGCTCTTTATTTGTGTACACACATATATTTGGTGTTTTTCCTTACAAATTAAATTAAGCTTTTAGTCTAGGAGGCCTGGCTAGAAATTGGACTTGAGAAATAAATATCATAATTTTTATCAGGTCATGTAGCTTTCTCATTGGCATGGTTTCTTTTTTTTTTTGGTCTTTTTGATTCAAGGTCTCACTATGCAGTTCAGGCTGGCCTTGAGTTCACTTTGTAGCCCAGGCTGGTCTCGAACTCGCAAGGATCCTCCTGCCTCAGCCTCCTGAGTGCTGGGATTACGGGCGTGTGCCACCCTGCCTGGCCCTCATTGGCATGGTTTCTCATGAACACTCAGAATTCTTTATCACTAGGGTGCCAGTGTGGTGTCACCTACGTTTCAGTTTGTGATGGGTATATTCAAGGTTGGACATATTACAGATCTGATAATTCCTAGCGAATACGTACCAGCCAGCCAGTTAATACCCAAACAAAAATGAGTTGTGTGTCCATGGCTCGCCCAGGTGCCAGGGGAAGAAAGACACCCCAAGGAGGTGTAAGGTGTGTTCCCGCTGGGAAAGAGTTTCCAGAGGGGCTAGGCTGCATTTGGTGTGATAAAATCTCATTGGGCTTTTTCCAGCTTAACTCGCCACGCCTGGTTCCCATCCTTAACTCATTTCACATATGCAAGAGCCTGCTGCTTGTTTTTTAAAATTAAAAACAAATGGTAAAATACATAAAGAACTAGAAAAATTCCGAGAGATGGGAGGAATGAATAGCGTGTACAGGCGGTTAACAGGACTTTCCTTTTCCCCCCAGGCTTCATTGGGAAGGTGACCCTCCAGATCCCTTTCTACCGCCCGCATGTGGACCCTTGGGTGATCTCCATCTCCAGCCTCCATTTAATTGGTGCCCCTGAGAAAGTCCAGGACTTCAACGATGAAAAGGAGAAGCTGTTGGAAAGAGAGCGCAAGAGAGCGCTGCTGCAGGCCCTGGAGGAGAAGTGGAAGGCAAGGCAGGGAGCCTGCTGGCCGGAGGGGCAGTGTTGGGGACCGGCGGGGGGCAGAGCGCTGCATTCTCACCCTGGCTCTTTCCCTCGCAGAGTGAGCGCCAGCAGAAAGGGGAATCGTACTGGTACTCGGTGACGGCCTCGGTGGTGACGAGAATCGTGGAGAACATCGAGGTGGGTCCTGCTGACGCGCGTGCACAGTAAGCGCGGACGGGCTCTCTGGGCCTCGGAGCGCTTCCCTCGCCGACCGTTCTCGTGGGCGTCGCTGACGTGAGTTGTGTGAGGCGGCTGCTCAGGTGTGCCAGAAGGAAAACCTGAAGAGCAAGTCCTGTGGGCTGTGACCAACACAGGTTTTTCTTGCCTCAGCTGGTTTTGAGTAGGAGTTTCCTTTTCACCTTCTATATTTGGAAGTTAGAATCCTACTTGTTCAAAGGATCTATCTCTTCGGAAGCCAGGTTCTCTGAGCCTTGACTGTGGTTTCAGGGCAGATCGCTTAACCTCTTTGGCCTCAGTTTCTTCATCTGTGAAATGGGAGAGGTTGGATACCTGATGGGGAGGTTACATAGTGAATTGTGGACAGCATTTTAGGGCCGTGAGTCTTTCACTGATGTCTCTGGTGGCAGTTTGCTGAATTACAGCGCTGGTTATTGGCCACATTTTCTGTTTTAATTACTCTTTCATTTTGTCTGTAAAATTAAGTCAAGGC
This sequence comes from Chinchilla lanigera, assembly GCF_000276665.1. Classification (NCBI taxonomy): domain Eukaryota; kingdom Metazoa; phylum Chordata; class Mammalia; order Rodentia; family Chinchillidae; genus Chinchilla; species Chinchilla lanigera. The sequence continues at coordinate 1,753,678 of NW_004955486.1, read as the reverse complement.
TGGGCATGGTGGCACACACTCGTATTCCTAGCAGGTAGGAGCCTGAGGCAGCAGGATTGTGAGCTGGTGGTCAGCCTGGGCTACGTAGTGAGTTTAGGGCTAAGCCTGGACTGTGTAGCGAGATCCTATCTCAAAAAACCAAAACCAACCAAAAAGAAAACTAGATCAGGACCAAGACTAATTTTCATGGACGTCAGAGGATTTTGCCTGTATTTTCAGGGTTTTCGTGCAATACCAAGGTTACCCAGGCCAGAAGGGTGCTGGGTGTGCCATATTCCCGCAAAATACAGCTTGAAGTTGTTGGTGTCGTAACTTTCATAACTTTGACCAAAAGACTGGTGCCTCTGAGGTTACTGCTTTGAATTCTGTTTCAGGCTCTTATTTATTTAGTTCTTATTATTTTTTGTGGCACTGGGATTGAGCCCAGGGCCTCAGGCAAGTACCCTACCACTGAGCTGCATCTCCAGCCCTTTTTGTCTTTTTGAGGCAGGGTTTCATTATGCAGTTTAGGCTGAAGTTGAGCTCACTGTGTAGCGCAGGTGGCCTCGAACTCTTGGTGATCCTCATGCCTCAGCCTTTGAGCGCTGGGATTACAGGTGTGTGCCACCATCCCTGGCCAGCCCTTTTTATTTTGAAACGGAGTCTTGCTAAGCTGTCTAGGCTGGCCTCAAACTTGCGATCCTTTTACCTTAGCTTTCTGACTAGCTGAGATTTCAGGCATATGCCAGTGTGCATAACTATTTATTTTTAACTGTCATTGATTGAAAATAAAATCCATCATTATTAAGTTTAGTTTAGTTTTTTGAGACAGGGTTTTGCTGTGTACCTTAAGCTGGCCTTGGACTGGTAACCTCCTGCCTTAGCCTTCTGAGTGCTTGGATCACAGGTGTTTGCCACCACTCCTAACTGATTATTTATATTTTAGTTTAGTTTGAACTTTATTGAGCTATAGTTCATGTACTAGAAAGCTTATTCTCTTAAGGTATACAATTTAGTGCATTTAGTATATTTACAAAGTTGTGCATTGATCACAACTGTATAATTTCAGAACATTTTCATCATCCCCAAAGAAATGTCATTCCCCATTGGTAGTCACGGCTCATTGCCCTCTCGCTCAAGCCCTTGGCAACCGCTAGCCTACTTTCTCCGTGGATTTGCCTGTCCTGGACCTTTCATGCCGTATGAACAGAATCATACAACACGGGGCCTGGCTGTGTTCCTTTAGCATAGCGGTTTCGAGGTTCATCAGTGGGGGGCCTGTGTCAGTGCTTCATTCCATTTATGGTGAACTCATGCATTTCCTTGTATGGATGGCCAGAGATAAGCAGAGCTGAACCCTAGTGAAAGCAGTGAAAACAGATTTCATTCAGTAACTACTCACTGCAGGGGAAGAGCTGAGCGCCATTCTGGCTTGTGCTCAGGTGGCTGAGCTTAGAAAGGGAGCTGGAGGGTGGAGGGAGCGAGGAGGGACTGGGAGTGGGAACTCGAGGGAAATTACAAAGAGTTTGCATCTGCTAGCAGGCCGTGTTCTGTCCTTGCACTATGACAGGGGTAGGGGTAGGGCCCTCCCCTACAGAGACATTCCTGAGTTCAATCTGTCTGTCACCTGCCTACCTCTGTACCTACGTATCTGAGAAGGAGTTCACATTGCAATCCCTTTTTAGTAATGCTGTAAGAAAAAAGGTCAGCAGTCCGCGTCAGGTGTTGGCTAGAACAAACAGTAAATTCTTTAACAATCCTGAGCTTTTCTAGGAAGACTCCAAAGAAGACTGTAGTATCTTTGGTGATACAGCCTTAGAGTGTGAGAGACTGTGTTAAAGTTTGGTCAAGTCTCTGTCTCTCTTTTTTTTGAAACAGGATCTTGTTATTAGTTCAGGCTGACTTTGAACTCCTTATGTATTTTTTTTGTTGTTGTTGTTGTTTTTTGTTTTTAATCTTTTTGAGACAGGGTCTGGCTCTGCAGTTCAGGCTGGCCTTGAGCGCACTTTGTAGCCCAGGCTGGTCTCGAATTCACAATGATCCTCCTGCCTCAGCCTCCCGAGTGCTGGGATTACAGGTCTGCGCCACCACGCCCGACTTGAACTCCTTATGTTACTCAGGCTGGCAAATCGTGATGGTCCTCTTGCCTCAGCCTCCTGAGTGGTAGGATTATAGGTATGCACCACCACACCCAGCTGGAGAGCTCCTCTTTTTTTGCAGTGCTAGGATTGAACCCAGGTCCTTACATGTGCTAGGTAGTTGCTGTACCACTGAGCTAAGTTCCCAGCCGTCTTTTGAATGGATTGTTTATGTGAAGAATTTCTGCAGTTCTCAGGGCATACCACATTTTGCTTTCCACTCATTGGCTGGTGGACTTTTGGGTTCTTTCTACTTTTTGAATTTTATGAATAATGTTGCTGAAACATCTATTTGTAGCATTTTATATGAACGTGTTTTCGTTTTTCTTGAGTAGAATTATTGAATTATATGGTTTGCTTTTTGAGGGACTACTACACTCTTTTTCCAAAGAGACTATGTGTGCTGTGTTATAGTTTACCAGCAGTGTGTCAGCATTTTGGTTTCTCCACCTTGTTGGCTGTCTTTTGGTTATAGGCATACTAGTAGGTATGGTTTTGATTTCCATTTCCTGGTTTTCTTGTGGTTTTGATTTGCATTTCCATGAGGGCTGATGTTGCTGAATATCCTTCCATATGTCTGTTGGCCTTATATATTTATACATGTGTTGGGGATGGGGCCCAGACCGCATGCATGCTAGGTACTGCTCTACCACTGAACTATACGGCCAGCGCTATGTTGTCTTTTTTTGCAGGAGGGGAGGAATAGAAATACCTGTTGAAATCTTTTGCTTATTTAAAAAAAATCAGTTTATCACTGTATATTTTTTTATTTTATTCTTTTATGGTTTTTTGGTTTATCATTTTATTGTTGAGTTCAGAGTGTTCTTTCTGTGTTCCTGGAGCTAGTCCTTTATCAGATAAGTGATTTGGAAAGAATTTCTCCCATTTTATTGGTTGTCTTTTTACTTTCTATGATTCTGTTTTTTTTTTTTTTTTTGGTTTTTCTCCGGTACCAGGAACTGAACTCACGACCTTGCGCTTGCCAGGCAGGCGCTTTTGCCGCTGAGCTAAATCCCCAGCCCCTCTATGATTCTTTTTTAATTCATTGGCACACAGTTCCTTTTCTGTAGCCCACGTACAGGGGCAAGGGGAAACAAATGCGTGCAGTACTCAGGTAGATACATACAGAATCTATGTGCCTTGATGACAGACTTTTTCTTCCTGGGTGCAAGAAACAAGATTAAGATGCTGAGAGAATGGGAGGACCGAGTATCTGGATACAGTGGTATTGTTCTGTTTAAATCCACTCCTTCCCTCCCTCCTTCCTTCCTTCCCTCCTTCCTTTCCTGTCCCCCTCCCTCCTTCTCTCCTTTCCTTCCTTCCTTCTACCTGGGAATCCAACCCAGGGCCTTCACACTTTACTCTGAGTGACGTCCTTGGCTCATTTTAAAAATTTTGAGACTGGGTCTCCTTAAGTCTCATTAAGTCACGAAGCTTCCCAGGCGCGGCTCAAAATTGCTGTCCTTCTGCCTCGGCCTCCCAGAGTGCTGGGATTGTAGGCATGTGCCTCCAAGCCCAACTAAATGTTTCTTTGAACTATCTTCTAAAATGACTTGCTGGAGTAGTTTACCTTTCTTCCCGAGGTAACACTGTTCACAAAGAAGTGTCATTCGTGCTAGGTGTGGTGATGCATGCCGGTAATCCTAGGAACTCAGCAGGCTGAGCCAGGAAGATCGCAGCCTGGCTAACTTAGTGAGATGCTGTCTAGGTGAAAAAGGCTGGGGATGTATCATAAAATGCTTGCCTAGCATGCATGAGGCTCTGGGTTGTATTCCTTTGTACTGAAAAAAAAAAAGTCACGTGCAGTTTGTGATCTTAACACTCTTAGCAGCCTGCAGGGTGCTGGGTATGTGTGTTACCTTTGTGTAAAATACTTGCTGTGGTTTACTTCAGTGGGAAGGTTTACTCAAGGGCAGTTTAACCCCTACCTGCAGTTTTCTGTCTGCAGAAGTTAGCTAAATGTTTTTTCTTCTTTCTCCCCTCCACAGTTAAAAATCCAAGATGTCCATTTACGCTTTGAAGATGGCGTCACCAATCCGTCTCATCCTTTTGCATTTGGTGTCTGTATTAAGAACGTGTCCATGCAGAATGCCCTGAATGAGCCCGTGAGTATGAAATAGAACTGCCGTCCAGGAAGGAGGCAGCGTTCTAGGGAACTGGGGCTCTTCCGTTGCTGCCTTAGTGGTGTGGGATGAGGCTGCGTTCATTCCTGCTGTGTTCTGCGGGAGGTACGCAGATCTTTGGTCTGTCTGCAGGAGAACTTAATTCACTGGGACAGGGAAACAGTTAATGTTTTCCGACCTCTGGTCACATCATTTTATACACAAGGAAACAGACACAGAGGGCTTTCATCCTTGGTTTACTTCTGCACGCGCTCCTTGGGGAAGTCATTGTTCAGTGTCAGCTGCTACCTGGGAATGCTTGCTGACGGTTCCATGTCTTGAGCTCCATTCTCCTCCTCTCTCTGGCCTACACATCCATGTTTTTTTTAAAACTAATTATGGGTCACCTCTGTGGTGCTTTGGGTTTGTTGGGTAAGGCATTCTTTTTTCTTTTGGGTACTGGGAATTGAACTCGTGACCTCGCACTTGCCAGGCAGGCACTGTGCCGCTGAGCTATATCCTCGGACCCATTCTGTTTTTTTATATTCTTTACATGTCACTTTTGACCGCAGGTGGAAGGGAGTTCCCCTCACACACCAAGTGTTTCCCCACAAACACCAGCCAGTACCCTGCAGTTCTCTGTAGCGTCACTCCCGCCAGAACCCCTGCAGGCTCTCCAGGTTAATTTTAGGCACACAGTTTCTCCCCAACTCCTTCAGATGCTATCTGGAAGTCCCTGGTTGTGACGTGTGCTTTGGACTGTCCGGGTTTAAATCACAGCTTGTATGACCTATCCTTGGGTTGGATAATTTGCTTGGCATTTCACAGAAGTCAAGGACACTCTTTACCAGAGTGTGATGAAGGACATTATAAACGATACAGATGAGTGGCCAGGTGAAGTAGGGTATTTCGTCCTCCAGGGTCCAGCAGCCTGGAAGCGCATCAGATCTCACGGTTCTGCATGGTCTCTTTATATCCCATCTGCCTATTTTGCTACCTTGAAGCCAACTTTTTTTCCTTTACTCCATAACGTTACTGAATGTTAGATCTGTCAGAGAACAAAATTGCAGCAAGTTGAAGATCTTAATTGGCTTAATTTCCTAGAATTAAGCAACCCTTTGTTCTGTAAAGCAGAATAAGTACTTGGGTGGGCTGAGCAGAAGAGGCTGGTGTTATAGGTGGAGAAGGGCAGAAAAAAGCAGCAACGAAAAGCAGACATTTATCGGTGCTGCCAGAGTTACTTCATCTGTACGTTAGGGACAGAACAGTGGGAAGGTAACTGACTGGTTAGCATGACCGTTCCTCAGGTTACACTGTGTAAGAAATAGCAGGTAAGGATGGAAGGCAGGAGCGGTTTCACCGTTACACCAGTTGACACTAGTCTGATTGGGAAATTTGGCTACTATTGCTTATTTCTCCTGGCTTTGGGAAGGTCAGATAAACACCTACATTCAGCTAGGTGGAACTTAGCATAGTGACTCCATGCTGATTTGTACTCTGGTCTCTTAGGGTCCAATGCAAAGACCTAGCTCAGAACAGTGGCTTCATGTAATTTTTATTTAACAAAACAAATAACAACTAGTAGCTTTTGAGCCCTTTATGTGCTAGGCACTGCTGCTAGTGCTTTCTGTGACTTAGCTCATTTAATTCTCTGGAGTTTTCTCCGCCAGCGTTGTCCTCGTGTTATAGCCGAGGATGCTGAGGTGTAGAGGTGAAGCGGAGCCAGGCAGACCTGCTCCAGAGTAAGGGGTGGCTCAGGATGGCCTGTGGGCAAATCCGCATCCCCCAGCCTGTTTTTGTGCGTTAAGGTTTATTAGATCATTGCCCTGTCAGGGCTGCTTTGTTGTTCTTGTTGGTTTTTTTTTTTCCTTCTTCTTGTTGTTTTTTGAGACATCGTTTCACTGTGTAGTCCAGGTCGGCCTTGAACTCATGCAGCCCAGGCTGACCTCAAACTGGCAGCAAACCCTGCCTCTGTGCTGAGGTGACAGGCGTGCGCCACCATGCCTGGTTATTGTTACTCTGAGACAGGGTCAAACTTGACGTGCTTCTGCCTCAGCCTCTCTAGTGCCTGGCTGGCCATGGCTGCTTTTGTGTTATGATGGAAAGACCGTATGGCTGCAAAACCTCAACCATTTCCTGTCTGGTCTTTTACTGAAAAAGCTTGCTATTTCTGCTCCACAGCGTGTGCTTGTACCCCACGCTAATATCTAGAAGTCTCATGCTCAGCCTTGCGTTTGCTATTCTTTACCGTCCATATCCTCTTGATCACAATATCCTGCTCTTTTTTCTGCCTAACAGTCAAAGGTGTCCCTTCCTCTCCATCCTCGTGTCCTTCAGGGTCTGTCTGCTCTTGCCTAGACTGGTGACATACCCTGTCCTGTGACCGTCCACTCTTTTGTCTCATCCTATACCAGCGCATCGCAGTCTTTCCCACATCCTGCATAGCAAGAGGATGGAACTTGTAGGTGCACTGGGGCAAATGGCGCTGGCTGCTTGGGGCTGACAGGTGTTTAGCTCAGAGTAAACAAAGGTTTGTAACATGTAATTTGTTCCATAAACTTACTTGTTGTCTTGATAGTTCATGATGCATTGTTTTCCTGGCACACCAAAGGGGAGTTCTGCCTTACACCACGGCACAGTTCTGTGTCTAAACCGTACTCACCTTGGTACTTGCTTACAGCAACACTTTGAGCGGCTGGGCATGATGCGGATGCCTGTAATACCAGTTACTCAGGAGGCTGAGGCAGGAGGGTTACATATTTGGAGCCAACTTGGGCAATTTAGCAAGAGCTTGTCTCTAAATAAAAACATGAAAGGGGCAGGGATATAGCTCAGTGCTTGCTAGGTTCAATCCTTAGTGTCAGAAAGAACCAAGTAACCAACCAAATAATCCATGTTATTTGGCTCCGTGACACTTAAAGTGTGAAGCCCAGAATCATTAGTGTGGAATAAACTTCCTCCGCTGGTGTGTTTATTTTCATGGGCTGCCATAACACATCGACATAGCCTGGATGGCTTAACACAATGGAAATTTATTCTTGAGTCCTGGCACATGCCTACCATCCCAGCACTAGTGAGAGGCGTGTCAAGTTTGACCCTGTCTCAAAGTAACAATAACAGAACCAGGTATGGTGGCACACACAGTCCCAGAAATCTGAAATCAAGCAGTTCGGCAGGCTGGTTCCTTCTGCAGGCGCTGAGGGAGGATCCGTCCCTTGCGTCTCTTGCTCTGTCGCTGGAAGTGTTCGGTGTTCCTTGCTTACAGTGCACCACTCCCATCTCCGCCTCTGTCGACAGCAGGTCTTCTTCCCTTCGCACCTTTTTTTCTTCTCTTAAAGACACCACTCGTTAGATCGAGACCTACACTCATCCAGTGTGACCTCATTTTAACCTGATTCCATCTATAAGGGTCCTGTTTTCAAATAAGGTTATATTCATGGCTTGTGGGTGGATGTGACTTCTCCTGGGAGGAGATGACACTATACAACCAGTATCCCTAATAAGAATCCAAGATACTTTTCTCAGTCCTGTATTTAACTCATGCCCCACTCTAAATATGTACTCACGCACATGTACCTGTGCTGTCCCTGGCGCCACCCAGGGTTCCAGTTACGTACGTGTGTTCTCTATCCCCTGAAGATATCGGGCCTTTTGTGTCAATCCAGTTCTTGTGAAATGTATACATATTTTGACGCTTTATCTACATAGTGATGTTTTCTTTTCTGTGTGCTCATACATCTTTTTTTTTTTTTTCCAGTACCGGGAATCGAACTCATGACCTTGCGCTTGCCAGGCAAGCGCTGTGCCGCTGAGCTAAATCCCCAGCGCCCCTGCTTTTTTTTTTTTTTTTCTTTTTGAGGCAGGGGCTCACTTTGTAGCCCAGGCTGGTCTTGAACTCACAACGATCCTCCTGCCTCAGCCTCCTGAGTGCTCATATATCTTACATATGCTTCCTCTGTTTCTTCTGCATCATTAAAATTATTTGTGCGCCTGTTTGTATCCCCAGCTGTTAGGGTTTTAGTCTCTATAAAAGCAAAGCCATATTTTAGTTTAGTTTTATATCCTTGCTAGGTGCCTGATGTTTTTCACATGGTTTGTTGACTCCACTAATACATTTGTGAGTAATGACAGTCATCCTATTTTCTTTCCTGTCTTTTTCCCTTAGGTACAGAAACTAATGCGGAAGAAACGATTAGATGTGGCAGAGTTTAGCATCTATTGGGATGTGGACTGCACGTTGCTGGGGGATTTGCCGCAGGTGGAGTTACAGGTATGGCTCTGGTGGAGGGCTTTACTGCAGGAGAGCACCGAAGGAAAGGAGGGGTGAGGTCGCCACCTTGCAGGTTGTTTTCTTCTGCAACTGACTTCCATTCCTGCGCCTCTCTTCTCCCGCAGACATGGTCAGGGTGCCTGTAGCTTTGAACGATACAGGTTTGTCTTGGCTTTGTCTGTCTGTCTGTCTTGTCTATTTGTCTTTCTTAGTGCTAGGGATTGAACTAATGGGCTTATGCATACTAGGCAAGTGCTCCACCATAAACTACATTCCCACCCCTTAAGGCTGTTTTTAAGCTATGTTGGTATTGCTGTGTATCATTTCTTACTACTGCATAGCGTTGTAGCTACACATTCTCTTGGTCACCAGGTACTGGATATACAGATTTTAAATGAACAGACCTTTTTTTTTTTGTGGTCCTAGAGATTGAGTCCAGGGTTTGCATGAGTTACACCCCATCCCTTCTTTAACTTTTTTCATTTTGAGATGGTGTGTCACTAAGTTGCCAAGGCTGTCCTTGAATTTATGACTTCCTATCAGCCTCCTGAGAAGCTTGGATTAGAAAGGTATATGCTACCATGCCTAGCCAGGTATGATTTGTTTTGTTCTTGAGACTGTCTGACTTTGTAGTTCAGCCTGGCCTTGAACTCACTATGAAGCCTAGGCTGGCCTTGAACTCATGGCAGTCCTCCTGCTGGCATTACAGGCTTGTGCCATCATGCCCACCCTGGCTTGATTCTTAAAGAGGAACTCTCTTACTGCATTGTATGTTAAAATGTCACCTCTGGTGGCATTTCTGTAAGAGATACTTAAAAAGTTCTAAGTCATCAGATATAAAGTGTTACTGTTTGTGCAGGGTAAAAAATAGTTTAGTTTGATCTTTTTATAAAGAAATTGTAGGTGGTTTAAGTGAAATGGGGAAAAATGACTCACTTTTCCTCTACCCAGGGTTATCTTTGGCTGGCAGGCTATTGTGCAAATGGTTTTGGTTTTGCTAATTCTTTTAAAAATAAATACCGTTTCCTTATAGTAGAGCATTATGCAGCTATTTAGAATAAAGGGGAAGATCTTTATGATGAATAAACATGTAATAGTCTCTAAGATGTAGTATTAATGTGTTAAGCACTGAAGGCAAGCAGGTTTTACAGTGTTTGTTTGCCTGGGTGCAGTATGCGTAGAATACCTGTAGTAGAGCCGGAAGCCAGGTGACCCCACTGGACGCTGCTGGGGTGGGTAAATGAGTGGCTGGGGATGAGGGTAGGGAAGAGATATTTCATCTTTTTTACCTTTTAAATTTTAGTATATATGTTGCTGAAGTGAGGACATCCTTTTAAATTTTAAACCATGTGAATGTATTACCTATGGAGAAATATAAAGAATGTTTTAAAATACTACGGAGCTTTAGGATGCAATTTTGTGCTATTTTTGGGTTAACACACACAGTAGGTTAGGTAGCATTTACTCTTAGGATGCAGCCTGTAGCTTATCTCGACTGTCATGAAACGCAGCCTTATCAAAGAGCCATAAGCAGGGGGAAGGCCAGTCTGAACAGAGGAGGTGTTTTTGTGACGTGCAGGAGGCCATGGCAAAGAGCATGGAGAGTCGCAGTCACCAGTACATCCTAGAGCCCGTGTGCGCCTCCGCGCTCTTGAAGAGAAACTGCTCCAAGGAGCCTCTGCGGTCCCGGCACAGCCCCCGAATTGAGTGTGATATTCAGCTGGAGACCATTCCCCTGAAGCTGTCTCAGGTACTGCCAGGCCAGTAACTGGCGGGGAAGGGAACGTGTTCATAGCGCAGCTCCAGGCCGAGCAGCGTCTTCAGCACAAAGGAGTGCACTTGCCCGTGAGCCCGCTTCCCTCCAGATCAGAGCGTGTTACCTACAAAACCCACTTTCTGTTATAAGTAAACTGGCTTCATTTCAGGTTAGTTTTGATTTGACGTTAAATGTTGAGCAAAGAATGTAAGAAATTCAGTAAGTTTAAATATTTACTGTCACTGGTCAGAGAAACATGCCCCTCAGTGCACTGGATTTTAGGTCAGCGGATTGACTGGTATGAATTACTCTTTTTGGGTGCAGGTCTTAACTGAGTAAAAGAACCAAATCTGTTCTAACCTAGTACTCTTAATCTCTAACAAAAAGCTGCAATATAGGCAGATCATGGAATTCCTCAAGGAGCTGGAACGGAAGGAGAGGCAGGTGAAGTTCCGGAAGTGGAAACCAAAAGTGGCAATATCTAAGAAGTAAGGGTTTATGCATGTTGTATGTAAAGCGCATTTTATAGCACGTTCTTTTCTTTGGAAAATGCAGATTGGAAATAATGCCCCATTGTCCTTTACACATGGTTGGAGGTAAAAGTGTGGTTGGTTTTTCTCGTCTTTAATATGCCATTCCTACTATCATTATTGATATTCTTATTGTATATTTATTCAATTAAAGTTTACTTTTAGATCAGATGTGGTGAAATTATTAGATCCTCTCGGTCTACTTTGGCTGAGAGACTGATGTTCATTTGGTGAGATCTGGTGTGCCGTGAGTGCTCTGTAATATTCTTCGAACCTTCTTTTTCTCTTAGTACCAGCGCCTTGCACATGTTAGGCAGGTGCTGCACCAGTGAGCCACAGCCCATCCATGATCCTGCTTTTTTTTTGGGTTTTGGAGACATGGTCTTGCTATGCAGTTCGGGTTAGCCTTGAACTCACTATGTAGCCCAGGCTGGCCTCGAACTCGTGACAATCTTCCTGCTCAGCCTTCTGAGTGCTGCGCCACCATGTCTGGCCTGATCCTGCTTTTTAATGTCTTTCCTCCCAAGCTGTTAGGTTACCGTTTATGTCCATTATCCTGCCCTTTCTAACTTCCATAACAAGAATAAATCCTGTTTTGTGTTACAGTGGTAGACGTGACCAGTCTGATACATTAAAGCCTTTTCAAGATCCTGTGTATTTCCATGTATTTTCCTAGAAATTCAGTTTAACACCCCCGCCCTTGCCAGAACGCATGGCCTCAGGCATGCCAGGCAAGCCCTGCACCCCGGAGCTTCAGTTTGAAATCTTTAGTGGTCAAATCCTTGGTAATTTTTGAAAGGTGGTTTTTGCTTCACTGGCAACACTTCGTTGTCTCTCAGTGGAGGGTGCTAACACGGTGGTAATACAAGCCAGGGGGATACTATCATTATTAGTATGTAAGTCATATTCCTGCGTATTGAGTTTAGCCTTTTTTTTTTTTTTTGGTTTTTCTCTGGTACCGGGAACCGAACTCACGACCCTGCGCTTGCCAGGCAGGCGCTTTTGCCGCTGAGCTAAATCCCCAGCCCCTATTGAGTTTAGCTTTATATTCAAATGATCCTGGACATAAATTGATGGCAGATAAGAGAGAAAATGTCTGGGAGAAGAAGTGGTGTTATGTGGATTGCCCTGGACTGATAGCATTGTAGTTGCTTTGCTCTGAGAAGTGATTCACTGTTACGGGCTGTTTCAGCTGCCGGGAGTGGTGGTATTTTGCCCTGAATGCTAACTTGTATGAGATCAGAGAGCAGAGGAAGCGCTGTACCTGGGACTTCCTGTTGCACCGTGCCCATGACGCTGTATTTTACACTGACAAATATTTCAGCAAGTTGAAAGGAGACATGCTGTCTGCAGATGACAAGGTGAGTGGACTGCTGCTTTGCGTTTCATCTTTTCATTCAGAGGGTAAGGCAGAGGAAATGGGATCTGTGAAGGCGAAGTAGAGTGAGAAGTGATTCGAAGGCCCGAGCCTCACACTGGCTAGAAGCGCCCTCCCCTCTCTGCTGCCTGAAGAAAGCCAGGCCTTGGGGTAGGAGGGAGGGGAGATGGCCATGGTTGTGCTAGACCTTTGTGTCCACCCTCTTCCTGTCTTTCTCTGCAAGTTGCCCGTGTCACTTCAAAGCCTGGTCCTAGTCCTAATTTTTTCCCCCCTAAAGTCTGTTACTGATCCCTGTGCCCTTTGGCCTATACTTTCTATAGTCCTGGTTGACCTCAGTTGGCCTGCTTTTAACTTTTTTTCCTTTGGTGGTGGTGGTGGAGGCAGCGCAAGGCAGAAGGGGTGCTGTAGGTGGTGAAGCAGGCTCACCTGTCAGCACCTGTGGACGCGAGGCCCCTAACCACGGCAGGGTTCTGGCTGGCGACCCCATCCTCCCCTGGTCTGCCCGCCTCAGTATCTCCTAAGAGAAGGCCTTGGCAGTCCTTCTTCCTTGATTCATTTTCCTTTTGTGTACATCAGGTTTAGTGATCGCAGTTGAGACCATTTCTAGTGTTTCAGGCCAGGTAATGTCTTAACAAACCGTTTCTTTAGTAGACTTTCCCAAGAAAAGAGGAACGTTCCTTTCCCTTTGGCATCCGCTGTGTGGTAACCAGGGCTTCACTCCATCCTGTTGGCACCCCACGAGGCCATGGCCGTGCCCTCCCCGCTAGGTTAATGCCTTCTTCATCAGTGTCTGACGTGGTGATGTAGGAGCCTTATGAAAAGGATGGAATAAACCAGACATTTTGTTTTGGATGATTTTGTGGAAGGCACAGGCAAATTTGGAAGGAGAGAAAAAAAATACAGATTGTCCCTGAGGTGGGCACATAAATATAATCTCCTTTTTCTTAATGTTAAAGAATAAGAAACAGTTCAAGATATTGATAGCTAGCTAACTCACTTTCTTTTCTTTTCTCTTTTCTTTTCTTTTCTTTTCTTTTCTTTTCTTTTCTTTTCTTTTCTTTTCTTTTCTTTTCTTTTCTTTCTTTCCCTTCCTCCCTTCCTCCTTTCCTTCCTTTCTTTCTTTCTTGAGGTACTGGGGACTTAACCTAGGGTCTTGTGTGTGCTGGGCAAATGTGTGAGCACTGAACGATGCCTAGCCCTCCACTTTGTTTTTAAACTTAGCGTGTTGCTGGCTACCATCGCCTTTTCCTACCTAGTACGAAACAAGTGAAAACGATCACGTTCTTGCTCGTACACCGCATGGAACATGAAGGTGCTAGGGCCCTGCGTACTTGCTGTGTAGCTCTGGTCCTCGGTCTCCTCCCCTGAGGGCGGGAAGAGTGGGAACCCTCACCCCCCTTTGGTCAGGTGAGCTAATGCGTGTGAAGCCGGCATCGTGCTCAACGCAGGGCAGGGTGTCACAGCAGCACGTGCACCGCAGTGGCCCACTGAAGATCAAGTACAGTTCTTTGTGTCCTTTCTGCTTAGCATTTGTCACGGAAACTGTGAAGCTTGTTAGAGGTGTTTTTGAGACCAAGTAAGAGCTGTTGGATTATAGGGAAAATGTGTTTAAACCAGAAATAGTAGTCACGGAACCAGCTGTCTACCCTGTTTCTTGGTCCTCATTGGGAGTATTGGGGCCAGTAGGTTCCCTAGTGGTACCAGTAGTCACGTGTGAGGGTGTCCGGTTCCTCTGGAGCTGCAGGGTCTGGTTTGTTTTGCTTTCATCCAAACAGGAGGAAATGCGTCGGATTGAGGATGAGCAGAGCTTTGAGGAATTGAAGATTCTGCGTGAACTGGTTCATGATCGCTTTTATAAGCAGGAAGAGCTAGCAGAGGTAAGAAATCCTGTAGAGGTTTCTTCAGGTGCGGCGCACTCCAATGCTTTAGAGTGAGAACACTGGGACAGATGGGACATGGCGCTCAGTGGCACAGCGCTGCCTGCTGCTGTCCTGGGTGCCCATTTGTGCTCCATTGTGATTGCAGAGTCTGCGGGAGCCTCAGTTCGATTCTCCGGGAGAGTCTCCTGGAGACCCGGATGGCCGTGGAGGCAGCGGGATGCTGCAGTACCTTCAGTCCTGGTTCCCCGGCTGGGGCGGCTGGTATGGGCAGCAGAGCCCCGAGGGAAAAGCGGTAGAGGGACTCTCAGCAGAGCAGCAGGAGCAGTGGACCCCTGAAGAGATCCTGGGTACGCTGGGCACCGGCCTGCATGCACCCCTGTGCCACGGCAAAGGGAGACACTTGGTTCATAAAACTTGGGTTGTTGTTTGTGCTGTGGCCCGTGCTCCTTTTATTTTTATTTATACTTTTTGAGACAAGTTCTCACTGTGTAGTCCAAGCTGGCCTCGAACTCACTATGTAGCCCGGCTGGCTTCAAACTCATGGCTATCCTCCTGCCTCAGCCTCCTGAGTGCTGGGATTACAGATATGCGCCACCACACCTGGCCCCTGTCGTCCGGAAACATTGGAAAATGGTTGTTTTGTGTTGAACCAAGACAGAGAGAAGAAATGTTTGGGGAGAGAGACTCCATGTACAAGTCCATGACTATCCATGACTGGTGCAGTCTTGAGTAGATCTGAGTGGCAGCCATTTTCAGAGAACTAAATTAAGCATGCTCACATATTTAAGTCAGAAGAACTCGAAAGCTTGAATACCAATCCAGAGGCCCTCTTGGGACCTGTGTTGTCCAGTATGAGAGCCATTGCCACAAATGGCTATGTAGGTTAATTACAATTAAATAGAAGTAAAAATTTAGTCTCTTAATTGTGCCGGCCACCTCTGTAGCCACACGTGGTTGGTCGCTGCAGTCCATACAGGGCAGTACTGTCTCGTCCTGTGCTGTATTGTGACTCCTGTGCTGCCTGTTCTGATACATGGATAAGAGCCCTTGTCGAACAGTGAAGGTTGTTTTGCATTAGCTAATAGAGTGGTCGTCCATTTCTTTGACTTCCTTCCTTAGCAAAGGGTAAACGATTAAAGAGTCATCACAACTGTGAACAGTGTCCCGGTTATGCCTTTTTTGTGTCTCTCTGAGTTTTCTTCAAGCTGTTCTTCCTTATCACGTAGGCACCGAGGAGTTTTTTGACCCCACCGCAGATGCCTCGTGTGTGAACACGTACACAAAGCGAGATCACGTCTTTGCCAAGCTGAACGTGCAGCTGCAGCGCGGCACAGTGACTCTGCTGCACAAGGAGCAGGGAACTCCTCAGATGAATGAAAGTGCATTCATGCAGCTCGAGTTCTCAGGTACTGGCCCACAAGAACCGGCTGCTGCTGTTGCCTCCGAGATGCTCGGGTCCGGGGGATTCTCACTGTTTGTGGTGGCTATAGTCTAGCAAGTCACCAGCAACACAGACTGAACCATTGCTCCTAAGGGAAGTTGAGAGTTAGAGTCTTGTGAGCCTCTGAGGCTGTTATTTCTCATATAATTGGTTAATATATAGCCTTTTTTTTTTTTTTTATTTTATGAGTTTGTGTTTAAAGATACCTTTAAGCTTGGGGTGATGGCACATGCCTGTAGCCCCATCTATTCAGGAGGCTGAGGCAGGAGAATTGCAAGTTCTAGGCAACTTAATGAGACTGTGTATCAAAATTTTAAAAAAGGGGTTAGAAATGCAGCTTAGCGGTAGGGTGCTTGTTTAGCATGCGCAAGGCCCTAGATTCAGTCCCCACTATAAAAATTTAAAGAAAGGATATTGACATGTGAACGTGTGTTTGTGTATGTGTGTGCTGTTAATCACATTAATAGCCTGCAGCACTATAATCTGTACACAAAGAAATCTTCTCTGATGGAGTACTTCCGATGTGAAATGCAGAACAGCCTGCCCAGGCTGAGGAGCTGTGCGTAGCACTCCAGCACGATGCTTGGCTGTTTAATTTAATTCATTTATTTGCAGGCCAGGCAAGAGCTCTGCCTCTGAGCCACATACCAGCCCATTTGACCATTTTAAATTGCAAGATCACAAAGAAAAAAGCACACAGAAAAGGCAAAGAACGGAGCGCCAGAGAGAGCAGGAGAAGGATGCTATTCACAGTGCGGGGCTCACGCCGGGAGGCAGAGTGCGTCCTGTTTGAACTCGGCTAGGAGCGTGCACATTGGATGACTCGCATTATTTTGCGACTCTGCCTAAAAGACTAAGAAAGTGCCACACAAGCGTTGATTGTGGGGTTACAAATACACTTTAGTGAGTAGATGAAGGTGCACATGCAATCTATGATTAATGAGGCTCACATGTATTTGAATGCTTTTTGGAACTTTGGATTAAAGATATATAGATAAATACTTGGTGGTATGGATATCCCCCAATAATTTTTGAGTTATTATTATTATTTTATCTTTGAGACAAGGTTTCACTATGGAGTTCAGGCTGGCCTTAAACTTTGTAGCCCGCTGGTCTTGAACTCACAGCAATCCTCCTGCCTCAGCCTTCTGAATGCTGGATTACAGGTGTGTGCCTCCACACCTGGCAGTTTTTCACTTTTTGAAATAGTTTATGAGATGCCTCAGTAGTTTAAGAAACTTAGCTGAACAAGCAGATTTTTTGAAGTTAAATGAAAAGCTCTTTCAAAATTAATCTTGCTGGGAAACTTCTTTTTTTTTTTGGAAACTGCTAAAAGTCCTTTATTTGTATAAGTAGATACATAGGCAGGGGGTTTATTTTGGGTCCAATTTCATGGAAGAGTTTTTTTATAGCATCTAAAGTACGTCATAAAATAGTATGCTTGATATTTTTAGAAACATGTTAGGCTATAATGTCATAATATTAACTCTTACATTTATGTTTTGTAGATGTAAAACTACTAGCAGAATCTCTTCCTCGAAGAAATTCCTCCTTGCTTTTAGTCCGGTTGGGCGCACTGTTTCTTCGAGACCTAGCTACAGAAGGAACCATGTTTCCTCTTCTGGTCTTTCCCAATCCGGTATGTACTACAGTGGCAAGGGGAACTTAGCTGGGATGTTGACAGTTGTGCTCTGTTTTAGGCAAATGGTAAGTCACATTAACCTGATTCTTTCTGATATTTGAGCATCTTGAGACAATGGGGTGGCTAGATAAGTTCCTGAATTTTTAGAGAGGCTGTTGGTGAGATTGACAGCTATGCTTTCTTCCCCTCCTGTGGTGTAGCTACCATGGAATAGTTTGCTGTATTTGGGAAGAAAATGCCATGAGTGCCACTGTTTTCTACATTTCAAGGTCAATGTTTGAATTTCCTTCCTAGCTGACAGTCATTTTCATTTATTCTGACCCATACTCCTTGGTAAGAAATCCTGTCACTCTAGAACTCCCAAAGAGAACTCTCTCAAGTCTATATATATGTGTAATTCTTACATATAATAGGCTTTATTAATGATAAGATATTTGATCTTACTGCATTGGCCATGATGTGTTCCAAATATTTGAATATTTGGCCATCTACCCTGTCCATAATTCCTTTTGGGTGATAGGCGATGGCTGGGGAGAGGGCGGGAAGGCGTATGTCAAGTTTGAAAAGTGAAACATGTTTAATACTCATTTAGCAATCATTCATTAAATGTACTGAGCACCAGGTAGTACTGTCAGCACGGAGGGCAAGACTTGGTTTTACTAGGGTTGGGAAAAGGCACAAAGCTGAGCGAGCCTGCAAGTACTCCTAATCCAGTACAAAGTGAATTTCCATTCAGGGTGCCAAGGGAAAGGATTGCCAAAGGGTAAGATGCGTGTGAGTGTGTAGTGAACCGTGGCTTCTCAGCTGACTATGGAAGGAGCTGTGTTTCCTCTTCTGGTCTTCCTGCCTCCGGTGTGTACTACAGTGGCGGGCTCATGTATCTAGGATGTTGGCGAATTGTGGTCTGATGACACTGATGCATTTTTATATGTGTGTTTAATAGCAGAAAGAAGTTGGCAGAGTCTCACAGTCTTTTGGTCTCCAAGCCACATCAACAGACAGGAGTGATCAGTATGCTGGTAATTTGTTACACGTTCTTAAAACCCGCCCTTAAAATGTCATCATTACAGATTGCTAGTCTTTGATCAGTGAAAGAGAAAGGTGTTTTCTGTTCTGAGCACAGTGTTCCGCCATGTGGGTTGTGTGGGGCATTAACTCAGTTGTACCTGGGGCAGTGTTGCAAGGCCCACGGGCCCTGCTTAGAGCAGATACAGCCCTGTCTTCATGATTCCTGTTGAAAATTAAAGAGTCAGTGCTTACAAGGCTCTTTAAAGTGTGCATAACTGTGGGCTGGTTGGAGAATAATTTGGAAAATGTCTTTTCCCCTGCTGGAATTCTTCATAGGTTTATTAAGAATGAAGCAGTTGTTTGTGCTGTGTTCCATTTTCTTTCTCTGCTCTTTCTGTAGCTGCAGACCCGGATGACCCAGTTTTTGAGATGCTGTATGAGCGAAACCCAGCGCACAGTCATTTTGAAAGGCGGCTGAATGTCAGCACGAGACCCTTGAACATCATATATAATCCCCAGGCTATTAAAAAAGTAGCGGACTTTTTCTACAAGGGAAAGGTTCATACCTCAGGTTAACTTTTTTGTTTGTTTGATCCTATATTACTTACTAAAAGCGTCTTTATTGTCATTTCTGGTGCTGTGGACAAGGTTGTTATTATACACTCCAGTGACCTGACAGTGGTAGCAAAGGCTTGTGCAGTAAGTGGGTAGGGTGGTCTTTAGTTGCTGAATTGGGGCACATGACCTTGGACAGCCTCCTTTTCTGGAGAGATCAGTGTCTGTCCATATTTTCTCTTTGTTTGCTTCCCTTCGGCATGTTTTCTTTTCTTTTT
Organism: Chinchilla lanigera; assembly: GCF_000276665.1. Classification (NCBI taxonomy): domain Eukaryota; kingdom Metazoa; phylum Chordata; class Mammalia; order Rodentia; family Chinchillidae; genus Chinchilla; species Chinchilla lanigera. The sequence goes on along the minus strand of NW_004955486.1, from coordinate 1,734,721 downwards.
TTTTTTTTTTTCATTCCATTAGGTTGGCAGTTTCCTTGGTTACACAGGGTATTTAAGAGCAGTGAACTGAGGAGGGGTGTTCAGGAATATCCTTCTAGGTGACGGGATCAATGGTCTTTTTTACTTGCTTGGTAAAGCATTTTATATTGCAAAGGTCTAAATAGCATTGATTTATTTATGCTTCCCTTTGTTCTGAAAAAAGATTTCAGACAGTAGGCACAATAAAAGCACTTTCATCGACCTTTCCTACATGTATTTGTTTCATTCTTTATAACAGTGAAGCCCTTCTAGTGTTTTGCCTAGTTTTTGCGACTTTTCTCTTTTTTTTAAAATTTATTTTAAAAATAGGAGGAAAACATATGAACAAAGAGACATCCGTTTACAAAATACCATAAGAACAATACAAGCAATACAGAGTTACAGACAAAGTTGTAGGAAATTTGTGACTTTTCTTATAAACAGTAGCCATGAATATTGTGGCTTCTCTGCTCTGTTACCGATAGAATATTAAAGGCATTTCCTTCTAAATTGCATTGTTTCTTTCAATGCAGTCTCCGCTTTTTGAGGATTTTGAAATGCAGTAGTTGGGAAGTCTTTCAGGAAATGATTCAAAAAATTAGTGACTTGGGACTCTTCCCTTAATTGCCTCTTTTCTCCTCATGCCCGCCCACTACCCGTGTGTGCCTTGTTCCTGTGTATGCCAGGTTAAGCAAAGAGTTGTTGTTATTGATTGTTTTTTAGCATTGGTGGAAATTCTTAATGAGCATAGAGGCACTGCAGCATTTCATCTACCCGGCCATTTGGAAATTCTGACTGATCTGTATATTTCCAATCTTTCAGGGTTTGGTTATCAGTCTGAACTTGAATTGAGAGTGGCCGAAGCTGCCCGAAGACAGTATAACAAGCTGAAGATGCAGACCAAGGCAGAAATTCGACAGACTCTTGACCGTTTACTAGTGGGGGATTTCATCGTAAGTGGTTGCACATAACACTATTGTAGGGGTGACAGGAGGTGAACATTTTTTTTCTGACAAATTGGTTACCTACTTTCAGTAGGCTTGCTTTATCAATCATACTGATTAAGTGAACTGAAAATACAAACCTGTCTCAGCCATCATAAAATGAAAATGTCTTGTCTTTCACAGTCAAGGTTTTCTTTCTCTCTGTCTACCTCTCTATCTGGTTTTTTGAGACAAGGTCTTGGTAGATAGTTCAGGCCAGCCTTAAACTCACCATGTAGCCTAGGCTGGCCTCGAACTCGGCTATCGTTCTGCCTCAGTCTCCTGAGTGCTGGGATTACAGGTGTGAGCCACCATGTCCTGCCCAAGGTTTAACTTAAAAAAAAAAAATGGGTATCACTAGATCCTACTTAAATCTGGTAACAGTCTGGGAATATTTTCAAGATTTATCTTTTTTTCTATTTTCTAGTCCTGAGATTCTGTGAATATTTCACTTACAATTTTCTCCTTGTCACTTAACGGTTGTCAGAATATAAACAGATGGCGTAATGCCCCCTTCTATTCCTGAGCATGATGGTTGCTTTGTGATGTTGGGTGACCAGCTGATGTGAAGGGACCGTAGACAGGGAGAGCATCCTTGAGACTGGTGGTGCAGTGCCGAGATTCCGCAGTAGATGAAGCAGTTGGAGAGATGGGCAGGACCCTGGAGGTGTTCATAGTGGGATCTGTAGAGGTTTGTGGTACGAGGTCAAGTCCTGTGTTATGTATTTTGTGACAAGTTGTGGTAGTATCTTCTCATTATCTTAGTCAGTGGAGGATGCTCTCTGCTAACACTTACGTAAACGAGCTTCTTATATAGATGCACTTTAGGCTCATGTTCAGTTGCAAGGAAGAGCAGTTTATAGATTCCTGAGTTAGTGTTTACTTACATGTCAAACTTTAAAGCGTGGTATTTTGGCATGAGAATTTATGTTATTAATAGCTGTGAGTCAGTAAAAGCATTTGGATTTTTATATTTATTTGAATTTTATAATTTCTATAATATTTTAAGTATTAAACCCTATAAATTAGAAGCAAAGTTTCCTTAAACCACAGGCTCATCAAATCAGTATTTTGATAATTCTTTTTTCCACACTTCAAGCATTTGCTTGTAGTAATATCTCTAGTCCTGAGTCATTTTAATACGCTCTCATCTCAAACTCTGGGCTGTAATCCCGTGGAGCACCACATCACTCCGTAGCCCTGGCGGGGGTTTCAGGAATGTTTGAGCCCCTCTCTAGAGCGGTGCAGCTCAGCGGTCGTGTTTAGCAGTGATGTAACTCAGGTCATTTGTTTTCACAGGAGGAAAGTAAACGTTGGACCGTTCGACTAGATATTTCTGCCCCTCAGGTGATATTTCCTGATGATTTTAAGTTCAAGAATCCTGTGTTAGTTGTTGTGGATCTAGGAAGAATGCTGTTGACAAATACCCAAGGTATAGTGCCAGTGTGAAGTGATGAAGACATATCTTGGTAGACTGTTCTAAGTAAAGCTTAGGACAAGGTTTATGTAAGTGTTACGTTATGTTGTAGTATGTTATGTTACACTGTGTGCTGGGGATCCAAGCCTACAGCTTTGTGCGCATGCATGCTACTCAAGTGATCAGCCATTAAGTGACATCTCCCACCAGATAATATAAATATGAATATGAATATAAATATAAATATATCACATTAAAAAACCCAGAGTTATCTGTTACTTTTTTGTTTGTTTGTTTTTCCGGTACCGGGAATTGAACTTACGACCTCGCGCTTGCCAGGCAGGTGCTGCGTGGCTGAGCTAAATCCCCAGCTCTGCTTTTTTTTCATTTTATAAAGCACTTCAATATCAAACTGTGTTTCCAAGAGTCCAAATTAGATTCAGGTCATGGCTGAAGTTATACAGGGAAATGGTGAGGGCACGCGGAGGGGGCCAGGGGATGTTCTTAAAAGCCAGATGTCACACGTGGCAGGCGCTGAATCTCGTCCTGTGTGCTCGCAGCAGGCAAGAAGGTGCTGACTTGAATAGATGCTCTTGGGTGGGAACTCCTGTTCACTGACCTCTCCATCTCCGTCTCTGTCTCCATCCCCGTCCACACTCAGCTTCTTTGTTTCCTGCAGCTCCTCATCTGTCAGGTTCTCACCTAACTCCTTGTCTCCCCGTGGAAGAGCTTGGAAGCCTTTAGGATTTCTTCCTGGATATCTTTCTCAGACATTTTCTGAATCTTCATAGTGAAAACATCACCAATGCTCATTTTCCATGTCCCCCACTTAGCAGTTTTGCTTGTCATTTTCTTGTCTCTTCTTTCTTGGGTTCAAGCCCAGGGCTGTCATTGCCACCTTCAGTTCCTTAATATTGGTGGTCCTGGTCATTAAAGAGATGCAAGCTTCCCAGACTGCTTATTTCTGCTCTTCAGTAAGCTCTGGCTGAGGACTCATCCTTTTTCTCTGGGCATTTAGGTTCCCATGTTTGCCTCCTCAATTGGAGGTCATTGCCAACAGATGCTACTGCTGTAGTTCCCTCTGTTACTTTTGCTTTGTTTTATTTTTTAGGTGGGGTCTCGCATAGCTCACACTGAACTTGAACTCACGGCAGTCCTCCTCTGTCGGCCTCCTGAGTGCTGGGATTGCTGGTGTGCACCATTATGCATGGCCATCGTTACTTTTTAAACTATAACTTCACAGGATTACAATTCACAGTTTAAAACATACAACTGAGTTATGTTTGGTGTATTGGTAGAATTGTGCAGCTGTCACTACTGCTTAATTCCAGAACATTCTCATCCTCTAAAAAGAAAATCCAAACTCGTTGGCATTCACGCCCCACATTTTCCTCCTGCTGTTTCTGGAAACTACTGATTTTTCTTCTATTGCTACGGACTTGCCTATTCCAACATTTTATATGAATAGAATGAAACAGCACGTAGACTTTTATGCCTGGCCTTTTATTTAGCATAATATTCATTCATGTTGTAGCATACATGAGGATTTCACTACTTTTTCTGGCTGAATAATAGTTCAGTGTATGGATATACCATGTTTTGTTTATCCATTTGTTTATCTATTAGTTGATAAGACATCTAGGTCTTCAGTATATTGAATCAGTAGTTTCACTTTAACTATAAGGTTAATTTCTTAGGGTACCATTTGCGCTGGTTTCTGTATAAGTGTAAATACTACAAAATTTCTTATTTGTACTGTTCTTATCTCATTTGTTACATTCATAGATGTATATGATGATATGACATCTGGCTAAAAGCAAATTGATGCAAAACTAACCACTATGTACTTTTTAAAATAGATACTGTATGAATAAAAAATGGCATTTTTTATATTAAATTGCTCAGTTCTGGCAAAAAAGTTTAAGAGCTGGTACTAATAAAGGAATATTATGACTTAAAAAAAGATATCTAGGTCTTCTGTATTTCTGTAGGAATTTTAGGATTTCTTTTTCTAGTTCTACGAGGCATGGAATTTTGATAGAGATTGCATTGAATCTGTAGCTCACTTTTGATAACACAGCCATTTCACTAATAATTCTGTTGATCCGTGAACATGAGAGGTCTTTCTGTCTTCTAGTGTCTTCTTCAGTTTCTTTCTTTATTCAGTTATTTTCTTTGTAGAGGTCTTTTACCTCCTTGCTTAGATTGATTCCTCAGTATTTTATTTTTTCGAAACTATTGTACATGAAATTGTTTTTCTGATTTCTTTTTCAGTTAGTTCTTTATTGGTGTGTAGAAAAGTTATTGATTTTTAATGTTGTTTTCGTATCCTGACACTGTATATTTGAATTTTTTTATTTTAAAGATAAAAGAACAAAAACACATTAACAAACAAACAGACATAAGCAAAACAACACCAAAACAATAGAAGCAATACAAAATTTCAGACAAGGTGATAGGACATTAACAATGGTTGTTGTATTACATATTGTTATCTTCAAATTGGTTACTAAGTTATTTATTTATTTATTTTTTCCTCTGGTACCGGGAACCGAACTCACGACCTTGTGCTTGCCAGGCAGGCGCTTTTGCCGCTGAGCTAAACCCCCAGCCCCTTTTTTGTTTTTTTTTTCTTGGTTACTAAGTTAAATATAGGCATATAAGATTGATCAAACAATTAACATTGCATATTTTAATATATATTATTTCCCAGTACTTAATTGTAGGGGTAGAGCTCTAATCTGTTTGTGATACATGGCATAGATAAAAAGGAACACCTGGAAGGTACTTTCATCACTATAATTAGATTCAAATAGCATTTGTTGAGGTGGGGTGGGAGAATGACAGGATTCATGGGGTAGATAAAATTGGGAAGTTTATTAACTAGTCTCAGCCTTACCTTTGCTGAGCAAACCGGAAAGAGAAGAGGATGGGGGTGCTAAGGGGAGTGTTAGAAGGGAATTAGATCTGACTGAAAGGGTCAGAACTGCAGAAAGCACCTGCTCGATTGGATAAAACAGACTTCCCAGATGAATGATTTTGTGATTTCCTCGACTGTAGAGAGGGCTAAGCGCGGGTGGAAAGTCACGTATTGAGCGGTTTCTGCTCACGAAGCTTGGATCTGGGCTCTCGGGCTGTTGTGTGGAGCAAGGCAGAGGGGGCCTCTCTTCTCTCAGAACTTTTCTAGTGCAGGAAACAGAACGAACGCTGAGAATGGAAAAGGTAAAGAAGTGGAGTGAGGGGACAGTGACAGCCACTCACGGCAGTGCGTCCCGCAGCTGGGGAAGCCTCGCCCCAGCCTGTGCTTGTGGCCGGCAGCGCTCCAGCTTTTCTTGCAGTCAGATGTGTTCACTCACTGTGTGTTGGTTTCCAAATTAATAGATAAGTTCACATGGAATAAATGGTACATATATAATTTTATGCTTAGAGTGCTCATCCATTTTTTAAAAAAAATAGGGTTGGCTGAAGCTCTGCTTTTCATCGTTGTTACACTAAGGAGAAAAAGAAGCGAATAACAGACATGTATTTTGAGGCTTCTCTTTTCTTTCTGCAGAGGACTCCAGGAGGAAAAGTGGGGATGGGTCAGCTTGTGAAGAGAACCAGTTCAGCGATGACGAATATAAGACCCCACTTGCCACCCCTCCCAATACCCCACCTCCAGAGACAGGCAGCAGCAGCGGAGAGAAAACACCTCCCTTTTCTGGCGTTGAATTCAGTGAAGAACAGCTTCAGGCACGTTTGATGAGTACGAAGATGTATGAGAGGTACTCCCTGTCGTTCATGGACCTCCAGATCATGGTCGGACGCGTGAAAGACAACTGGAAGCATATTCAGGATATTGACGTCGGCCCTACCCATGTGGTAGAGAAATTCAACGTCCACCTCCAGTTAGAACGCAGGCTCATTTACACTTCCGATCCCAAATACCCAGGGGCCGTACTGTCAGGCAACTTACCAGACTTAAAGATCCACATCAACGAAGATAAGATATCTGCTCTGAAGAATTGCTTTGCTCTCCTTACCACCCCAGAAATGAGAACTTCTGACACTCTGATTAAAGAGAAGATTTTCCCCCAGGAAGGACAGCGGGGAAGCTTGCAGGACTCTGTCGTGAACCTGACCCAGAGCATCGTGATGCTGGAGCAGCACACCCGCGAGGTTCTGGTGGAGTCGCAGCTGCTCCTGGCTGAATTTAAAGTTAACTGCATGCAGCTCGGCGTTGAGAGCAGCGGCCGGTACATTTCTGTGCTGAAGGTGTTCGGCACCAACGCGCACTTCGTGAAAAGGCCTTACGATGCCGAAGTCTCCCTGACTGTTCACGGTTTGCTCCTGGTGGACACCATGCAGACCTATGGCGCTGATTTTGACCTTTTGATGGCCTCACATAAGAACCTGAGTTTTGATATCCCAACAGGAAGTCTCCGGGATAGCAGGGCGCAGTCTCCTGTCTCTGGGCCGAATGTGGTCTGTGTAAATGAGGTAGCCACCCCAAATGACCAATCAGCAGCTAGTGTTTCTCTTGAAAAAATTCTCACCAAAGAACAAGAGTCCCTTATTAAATTGGAATATCAGTTTGTGAGTTCAGAGTGCCCATCAATGAACTTGGACAGCACTCTTCAGGTGATTTCCTTACAGGTAAATAATCTGGATATTATCCTAAACCCAGAGACAATTGTGGAGCTGATTGGTTTTCTTCAAAAATCCTTCCCCAAGGAGAAGGATGATTTGAGCCCCCAGCCTTTAATGACTGATTTTGAAAGAAGCTTTAGAGAACAAGGAACGTATCAGTCTACTTACGAACAAAACACCGAGGTTGCAGTAGAAATCCATAGACTTAACTTACTGCTCCTTCGGACAGTAGGAATGGCAAATGGAGAGAAATATGGCAGGAAAATTGCAACTGCAAGTATAGGTGGCACCAAGGTGAACGTCTCGATGGGGAGCACGTTTGACATGAACGGTTCTCTCGGGTGTTTGCAGCTTATGGATTTGACGCAGGATAATGTTAAGAACCAGTACGTTGTCAGTATTGGCAATTCCATAGGCTATGAGAATATCGTCAGTGACGTTGGCTACTTTGAGTCTGTGTTCGTCAGAATGGAAGATGCAGCCCTTACTGAAGCTCTGAGTTTCACGCTTGTTGAAAAATCGAAGCAGGAGTGTCTTCTCAGCCTGAAGATGGCTTCCTTGCATTATAACCACTCTGCGAAATTCCTGAAGGAGCTGACGTTATCCATGGATGAGCTGGAGGAAAACTTTCGAAGCATGCTGAAGAGTGCCGCCACCAAAGTCACCACCGTGTTAGCTACCAAAACTGCCGAGTACAGCGAGATGGTGTCCCTCTTTGAAACTCCAAGGAAGACCCGGGAGCCCTTTGTCTTGGAGGAAAATGAAATATATGGATTTGGCCTGGCTTCCCCTCATGCAGACACTGTAAAGCTAATCTTGAACATAAACATTGAATCCCCAGTAGTTTCCATCCCTCGGAAGCCTGGGAGTCCGGAGTTGTTGGTAGGACACTTGGGACAGATATTCATCCAGAATTTTGTGGCAGGAGACGATGAATCGAGAAGTGACCGTCTGCAGGTAGAAATCAAAGACATTAAACTATATTCTTTGAATTGCACTCAGCTGACAGGCAGGGAAAGTGCTGGGTCTGAAGTAAATCGGACGTTTTGCCCTCCCTCCGGGTCTGCCAGTGTCAACAGTCAGGAGGAAGCGCACTTCACACGACATGATTTCTTTGAGTCTTTGCATAGAGGTCAAGGTGAGCAGCATAACCGTTGTTTCATTTTGTTTAGAGCTTCAAAACCCAGCTTGTGTAGCATTTTGCTAAAAAAACCCCAGTAACAACAAAGCATTTTCTTTTTAGTTGTCCTCAGTAAATATTTTAGAAATCATAATAGGATTGTATATCTATATCTATATATTTTTTTAATGGTACTGAGGATTGAACTCAGGACCTGTGCATGCTAGGCAAGCACTCTGCCACTGAGCTACATCCCCAGCATAATAGGATTTTAATAAAATGCTTCATAGTAGGTTGTTATTGCTTTACTTTTTTTTTTCATTTAACACTGTTTGACAAAGTAAGGATTTGTTGAAAAAGGATTTCAGTCTCATCCCTTTGAAACTGGGTGAGTGCTTATTTAAAGATGCTTCAGTGGAGAAATTCTATTAGGCTGTTGTTTAATTTGGTCAAGCATATCTGATTTTCTTGTGTTAGGCTGTAGATCTTAGTTAAATTATTGTAGCCCAAGATAGTTTAAGAGAGCGACATAAACAGAATATAAAATAGAGTGTGCGTATTACATTCTCCTTGTAGCATCCTGCCATCTTCTACAGTGGGTTGGCCCAGGGATCTAGGAATGAAATTCTTGTGTTTGTATTCTGGATCCAATTAGCTAAAACTCAACAGCTCAATCTGTTAGTCTTGGCTTTCACAACAGTCAGGTAAGTGCTAGCCAAGGGCATGACTGTATTTATTGGTGAAGAAATTGTTGGTTCTCAGCTGTTACTTCACTGATTTGCTTATGTCCTTGCTGAGAGATTCCTTTCTCTACTTGGATAAAGGTTGTTTACTTAGCACCTTGTATGGTCCTTGATTCTGACTTCTGCTCAATGAGTGAGATCCATCTGTAGTTGAAAGCTAGGTAAGGATGAGCAGTTTGGTTTGGAAAACCAGTTCGGGATACTAAGAGATGCTTAATGTAGTCTCTACTGGAGTAGTGTTGACCAATCATATATTAAAGGTGCTGACTACAACATGCCATGAAACTATTCCTCCCCCATAAATTTATCTTGTACCTCTGCTGCTTAGTGTGGTCTCTAATGTTTGCTCTCAATCAGTGACTCCATGAACCAGGCTAATTTGCTCTCCTGGTCGAAGAGTAACTCATGGACTCTATTTTATGTACTCTTCTTGACTTTTTTTTTTTGTCTTTTTGAGACAGAGTCTCACTGTGCAGTCAGGCTGGCCTTGGGCTCACTTTGTAGCCCAGGCTGGTCTTGAACTCGCAGTGATCCTCCTGTCTCAACCTCCTGAGTGCTGGGGTTACAGGCGTGCGCCACCACGCCCGGCTTATGTACTCTTCTTGATCTGCAATAACAAAGTAGCCACTAGTGTTCACAGTCTGTCATCTCCTGTCTTCTGCCAGCCTTTCACATCCTGAACAACACCACCATTCAGTTTAAACTGGAGAAGATCCCTATTGCGAGAGAATCGGAATTGACCTTCTGCCTTAGTCCGGATGACCTAGGAACTGCTAGCATCATGAAGATTGAAGGGAAATTTGTCAATCCGGTTCAGGTAACCATGCAGTTGATTTTCATGGCAGGGCAGTTGAGGGTATACACAGACTGAGTGTACCCTGAGATGCTTGGGACCAGAAGCGTTTCCGACTTCGGATATTGGAGTATTTGCAGAGACTTTATCAATTGGTTGAGCATCTGTAATTCAAAAATCTGAACTTGGGGGGTGGGGATTTAGCTCAGCGGCAAGCGCCTGCCTGGTAAGCGCGAGGTCGTGAGTTTGATTCCCAGTACCGGCGAAAACCAAAAAAAAACAGCAAAAAAAAAAAAAAACCTGAACTCCATAGTGTTCCAAAATCTGAAATTTTTAAACCATCATATCAGCTTTCAAAGAATTTCGGATTTCAGATTAGGACTGTTCAGCCTGTATTTGTTTATTTTATATTTATGTTATATAAACCTAGATAGATTATAATATATTGTATATTTATGTACATTGTGTTAGAAGGCAAATATATAACTTTAAGGAAATATCATTAATGCATATGGCTTGTTGGTACTTTGTTCCAGTAACTGTGGAGCCCTTTTATCATTGGGCAGTCAGTCTCCTTAGTCCTCTTCATGTGGAATACGGGTCAGTAGTACCGATGAAGAAGACAGATCCTTAATTCAGTTACCATTCAGAACAGGAAAATTATTGCTTAAAGAGTAAGTGTCGGCTGGGGATGTAGCTCCGTGGCATAAGTGCCTGCCTGGCAAGTGCAAGGTCGTGAGTTTGATCCCCAGTACCGCAAAAAAAAAAAAAAAGTAAGTGTCTCTCTTTCTTAGGAGGATATAATTCTTGTCACTCTTTTGGCATACTCAGACCAGCCTATAAAACAGTGTAATTTTTTTTTTTTTTGGTTTTTCTCCGGTACCGGGAATTGAACTCACGACCTTGCACTTGCCAGGCAGGCACTGTGCCGCTGAGCCAAATCTCCAGCCCCAAAACAGTGTAATTATCTGAGCTGTTGACAGATCTTTTCAAGGGAAAGTCAGTCTTCTGCCTCTGTGGTGACATACGTTAGGATCGAGATAGTGTGTGTACATATACGTGTGTGTGTAGGGGACTGTGTATACGCCCTTTGTCCTTCCATAGTGCCACTTCTTAAAATTTTATTTTACAGGGAATAGAGCAAAGAGCATTGTAAAAAAGGAGGAAGGAAACATAAGTAATCACGGCTCATTATCTTTGTTATTTAAAAAGTACTGAACATTCGTTGTTACACTAATTGGTGTTTAATCGGTGTTAAAGCCAAGAGTCCTGTTTCTTAGTCTCGTGATATATCCACAGTAGGTTTTAGGCAATAGTCTCTGCAATTTCTGCAGTTATTTTGTGTGGTTTGGAAGAATGGCTTTGCTGATTCAGGCACATAGTCAATAATTACTGAACATTTACTGTATGTAGATTATTCTACAAAGTGCTAGGGAAGTGCTAGGCAGGAAGAGTTAAGGGCAGAAGCTGCGGGGAGGGGTGGCCTATGCCTATAATCCCAGCACTTGGGAGGCTGAGGCAGGAGGATCCCTGTGATTTAAGGCCATCCTGGGCTACCTGGTGAGTTCCAGACCAGCCTGGACTTCTAATGAGATCCTGTTTCAGAAAACAAAAACAAGACAAGCAAAACAAACAAAGGACAAAAAAGAAATGATAGGGATAACACTTGCTATCTACTAACTTAAAGTCTTGTGGGAAATCTAGAAAGATCAACTGTGCAAATTTGCGGGCACTGCATCTGAGTGGAATAACTGTGTTTTTCTCTTTGAACACAGGTGGTGTTAGCCAAGCACGTTTATGAGCAGGTTTTGCAAACACTGGACAACCTGGTGTATAGTGAAGATCTGAACAAGTTTCCAGCCAGCGCTGCCTCCCCGCCCTGCCCTAGTTCTCCTCTGCCGGCCCTCAGTACCTGTGGCGAACCTTCTGCGGAGAGGAAGGAGAACGGGTTGTTCAGCCACTCCAGCCTTTCCAGCGCTTCTCAGAGGTCCTTGTCTGTGAAGGAAGCCAAAGCCTTTACGCAGATTCAGGCCAACTTTTGTATATCAGAGCTTCAAGTTCAGCTAAGTGGAGATCTGACTTTGGGAGCCCAAGGTCTTGTGAGCTTGAAGTTTCAGGATTTTGAGGTGGAATTCAGTAAGGACCATCCTCACACCTTATCCATTCAGATTGCCCTGCGGTCTCTGCTGATGGAAGACTTATTAGAGAAGAACCCAGATTCCAAATATAAGAACCTGATGGTGTCTCGAGGCGCTCCTAAGCCATCCAGCTTAGCGCAGAAAGAGTACCTGTCTCAGTCTTGCCCTTCGGTGTCCAACGTGGAATACCCCGATATGCCGCGGTCTCTCCCTTCCCACATGGAGGAAGCTCCTAATGTCTTTCAGTTGTACCAGAGGCCCACCTCTGCATCCCGGAAGAAGCAAAAGGAAGTCCTCGATAAGGACTATCCCCTGACCCCACCCCCTTCTCCAACAGTAGATGAGCCCAAGGTATTTGCTGGAAAGAGTAAATTTGATGATTCCTTGGTCCACATCAATATCTTCTTGGTAGATAAGAAACACCCAGAATTCTCTTCCAGCTATGATCATGTTAACCGGAGCATTGATGTTGATTTTAACTGCTTGGATGTGCTGATCACACTGCAAACCTGGGTCGTTATATTGGACTTCTTTGGAATTGGCTCCACTGCAGACAACCATGCCATGAAAATGCCGCCGGAGGACATTCTACAGAGCGTGAAGTCGGAGTCCAGCGCCTCCACAGAGTCTGCACTGCAGGACCCAGTTAACACTAAGCTGGACCTCAAGGTATCCACTAACTGAGCTCCATAGCATTCTAAAAACGAGCTTGAGTCTGCTGATGTAGATATGAGTTTTTTGCATTTATTGTGGAAAATAGGTTTTGTTGGCCGGAGAGCTAAATAGTCTTGGGTATCTGCTACCAAAGGGTAGACATTAATATTTTAGAAAGGGTTTTGGTGTAAATGCTGTCTGGAGGCAGGGACAATATGCAGGTTAAAGAATTTACCTTACTTTTGGGATGTGTAATTCATTAAATTACTTTGCTTTTTCTAGTCTCTGTTTCCAAATCTATCGTCTAAGATAACGAAGTGAGGCAGTGTATACTAAGCACCGAGCAGAGTGTCTCGTATATTAGCAACTTCCAAGTATGGCTTTGTATTATCATCTCCCCATTTTCTCTAAATGTTTTTGTTGAAGGCAAGAACGTAGCTGTTATTCATGAATGAAGTATCTAAAGTTGGACTGCCTGGCCGGGACTCCTGGTAGTTTCCCTGTAATTACACATCACTGTGTGGCCTTGGGCAAATCATTTAACCTCCTCTCCCTTTAAGTCTTCATCAGTAAGCGGGATGTTCAGGGTGCCTCCTCCGTGGGATTGAGCGTTCATTCCGTGAGATAACCCACGTGGCACGCAGTAAGCATTCAGCGAGTGGCTGTTACTGTTTTCATTTTATGGGTATTACCATGTTTGCACCCTGTGCTGGATACTCGTATTGTAACTATATTGAAAAACCATACAACAGACCAGCATTTGGCTTTAGGGCTGTCTGCTGTGTGGTGGGACAGTAGGATACGAAGGCAGTTACACTGAATTGGCTATTTGGGGTGCCCGGGCCTATTGTAACCAGCCCCTGCCCAGGGTCCGGGGATCAGGCAGTGGCTGATTGTATTTATGTGCCTTGCTTCGTCTCTGTGTCTTGGCGTGTGTGCATGTATACACGCTTCTGGGGTAAGTCAGGGAGGAGAATCATGTTGTTTCCAGGGCCATTGTCTTATTTCCGCCGCTGGTTAGTGGGCTTCATGCCTCGTGAAGTGGAAGAGCTGTCAGGGAGGGATGGGAAGGGGCCAGCTCTGCTTCCCTTCGCAGTGGCTGAGGAGTGCTGTGAGGCTGTGGCACTTTGTGCCCAGCCGGGGCCTGCAGACGCGGTGTGTGCAGTCTGGTTGGACTTCGTGTGCTCCAGACCGTGTCCTGGGGGCCTGCATTGATTGAGACGGCCGCTTCCGCTGGAGAACAGGACTAGGAAGACGGCCCCTCGACAAACGTCAAAAGAGTTTTGAAAAATATTTTTATTACGAAAAATTTCAAATGTATCATAGGGGAAGAGTATAACAAACCTCCATGTACTCAGCCTTGTAGTTCATCACATTTACTTTATTCCCATTTTGTCTTTGCCCAAGTATTTTAAAGTCAATTCCAGAAAATGTATCATTTCACCTCACTATACTTGTGCATTCATTTCTAGTAAAGAATGAGGGTATTCTTACATAACCGCGGTGCGTGTCCCATCTAACGAAATGAACAGAAATGCCCTAGTAGTGTGTAACACCTACCAGGCCACACTCAGATTTCCCTGATTTTTTTCCCAAATGCTCCAGTTTGGTCTTTATAATTTGGTAGAATATTATGCTTTTCTCAGCTAAAGTTTCCTTATCTATAGAATGAGGAGAATTCAATTAAGTTTTTGAATTGGGATCTAAGGTTCACATGTTGCATTATTTGCCATTGTTTCCCCCCTTTGGTTTTTTTTTTTTTTTTTTTTTGAGACAAGGTCTTGCTATATAGTTCAGGCTGGTCTTGAACTCATTATGTAGCCCAGGCTGGTCTCAAATTCACGGCAATCCTCCTGCCTCAGCCTCCTGAGTGCTGAGATTATAGGTGTGTCCCTCCATGCCTGCCTCCTTTGTTTTTTTTTTTTCAATCAGGTTTTATTGGTACATTTTAGAAACACGCAATGATTATATTCATCAGAGAGAGTTGTTACTTGTATGTGATATATATATATATATATATTTTTGTCTTTTTGAGACAGTCTCACTATGCAGTTCAGGCTGGCCTTGAGCTCACTTTGTAGCCCAGGCTGGTCTTGAACTGCAACAATCCTCCTGCCTCAGCCTCCTGAGTGCTGAGATTACAGGCATGCACCACCATGCCGGGCCTTTGTACATGATATTTGTGACTGTGCATGATATAACTTGAGTTTTTGCTCCTTTTGGTTTTTATGATGGGGTGTTGCTCTATAGTTCAGGCTGGCCTTGAACTCGTTATGTAGCCCACGCTGGCCTCAAGCTCTTGGCGATCTTCATACTTCAGCCTTCCCAGTGCTGTGATCACAGGCGAGCACACCACATGTGGCCTGCTGGCATACTTCATAAATCTCTTCTACTTAAAATAAACCAGCCCCCTTCCCTTTTTATTCTGCCCACACGTTTGGGTTTCGAGACAGACGGGGATAGGGCCTTGAGCATGTCCTACAGCCTGGGTTGTCTCTTTCCTTGTTTGGTCATCTGCTCCTTTGGTCTCTTGTCTTTAGAAATGGCAACTAGCCCCAGAGGGTCAGGTTCGGATGCAGCTGGTGGGTGAGAGCTTGTCACAGTGGTGCTGAGTGCTTCCTGTCGCCTCTGAGAGCTGTCCCCTCTTTTAGTGACCGTAAGACTCCTGCTTCGAGTGGGTTCAGGTGGTGCTGGCTGGACTCCACCAAACAGAGCATTTTCACACCCAGTGGATGCCTTACTTTGGTGACTGAAGGAGCTTTTCTTACATCCCCCTTTGTGATGCTTAGGGTGCCTAAACGTCTTTCTGTGGCTTCTGCCAAAAATGCTACTGTCAGGGACCTGGAGCTGCCCTGCCCAGGGTCGCTGCTCCAGCCATAAAAATCTGCTCTTTTTCCCCCTGCCTTATTCTATAAATATATTTTCTTCTTTCTCATCTCTTATTATTTTCCTTCTTTTTTTTCTCATCTTTTGTTCTCCCAGGCATTCATTCACCAAACATTTGCTGAGTACCACTCTGTGGTGGGCATTGAGAATAAAAGCCTGAGCGTGGTCTCCGCCTTCTGGCTGCTGTGAGCAGGAGCTGGAGATCGAGTCGCTCTGCGCCTCCTCCTCTCTCCCACCTTCTCTTCAGCCAGTGCCTGGTACCAGTGGTGGGGACCAGTGGTCATTTTCAGGGCAAGGGAACTTGTTGGGTCCCAACTCAACAAGTCTGAGACACATAAATCTTCTTAGTGGTTATAATTACAATGTTACATGACAGAATTTATTTATTATAAAGAATGCCATTCTCAAGACACAAGATTTTGTTTTCCCTCTGTTTTTAGTTGTCCCCAGTAAGGAAGAGTCTGCTGGTAGTTCCTAGAGGAAATCCTATTTAGTCAACCGAAGCATCTGTTAAATATTTTTTCAAAGGTGCTGGGTGGGTCTCCGTTATCATTTTGCCTTAATAGATTTCTTAGATGAGCCGGCGGCATGGTGGCGCACGCCTGTAATCCCAGCACTCAGGAGGCTGAGGCAGGAGGATCGTTGCGAGTTAAGGCCAGCCTGGGCTACAAAGTGAGCTCAAGGCCAGCCTGAACTGCATAGCGAGACCCTGTCTCAAAAAGGCAAAAAAAGAAAAGATGTCTTAGATGTTTTACTTCCTAACTCTGAGTTACTGCAAAATTGTGCAGTATTTCCAGTGAATACCACATGGGAAGGTTGTTTTCTGACAGCATCACTAACAGATTATAGACAAGGTAGGTGCAGAGAAGACGCTGCGGAACCGGGATTAGGCTGCCTGGTTGAGTTCTTTTCTGGCCAGCTCTGTCAGCGGGTCATAGTTTGATCGGGTGAACAAAACAGAAATGAAACTGACGTCGTGAAAGCTCTGCCTGCCAATTTCTCAAGGCTTTCTGAGCCGCTACACAGTTGCCTCCCTCACCTTTCTGCATCTTCCTTGATTTCGTTCAGCTATTTTCTTGAAAGATGCCTCTTTCTTCCTTGTAATATTGGCCTTGCTTTGTCTTCTGTATTCCTAGGTTCATTCGCTCTCTCTCGTGCTGAATAAGACCACCAGTGAGCTCGCTAAAGCCAACGTGTCCAAATTAGCAGCACACCTGGAGATGATTGGTAAGTGGGGAAAACTCGATTGCGGAAGCTGGTGTTTGAACATCCCAGCAGAAATCCAGTTGTCTGTCCATGCTAAGTAAGGTGTGGATCAGTGACTTGGTTATGATCTAGTCATAATTTATGATAGGTGTCCTCAAATATTGGCTTTTGGATCAGACTAGTCTAGATAGTTTGTTAAAAATGCAGGTGTTAGCTGGGTGTGGTGGTGCATGCCTGTAATCCCAGCACTCAGGAGGCTGAGGCAGGAGGATCGCTGTGAATTTGAGGTCAGCCTGAGCTACATGATGAACTCAAGGCCAGCCTGAACTACACAGCAAGACCCTGTCTCAAAAAAAAAAAAAAATTTTGCAAGTGTCTGGCATAATAACCTTCCTTTGCTTCTGCCCCACTTCTGTCCCAAGAATTTGATTTCATAGTTTTTTTTTTTTTTTTTGAGACAGGGTCTTGCTGTGTAGTTCAAGCAGGCCTTGAACTCACTATGTATGCCAGGCTGGCCCTGAACTTGGTGGTGATCCTCCTGCCTCAGCCTCCTGAGTGCTGGGATTACAGACAGGTGCTGCCACAACTGGCTCCTAGTGTAAATTATTTTAGAAAAGAAAACCTTCCAAGAAGAGATTGGTCTTTAAGATTGGGAGAAGTTTGGGTATTTTTTGTTAGAAGAGCTAAGGAATTAAAAATAAGTACATGCCTTCAGTTCACTGGGAGCTGCCCCCGCGTGCCACATGTGTGCACCTTAGCCATTGTAATGACAGCTATGTAATAATTATGATGATACATTTTGTTTTATGGAAGCAACAATTCAGAATATTCTAGTCAGGTTCATGCGGCACATGCTTCAAGGGCTCTTCTTTCTCTCCTGCCTTCCCGGGCTTGCTGCTGTGCATCAGCCCTGTTTCCAGTCAGTGTCTCCAGTATGTCAGCCTCTTTGATTTTGTTCCTTTATTTCCCTTGACATTTCTGTTTTTAGGTTTTTTTTTTTTTTTTCTTCCGGTACCAGGAGTCGAACTCACGACGTTGCACTTGCCAGGCAGGTGCTGTGCCGCTGAGCTAAATCCCCAGCCCCTGATTTTGTTCTTTTATTAAACCGTGGTAAAACCCACTTTTTGTTGCTTGACTCCCTGCCATGTTTTGAACAGTTCCTCCTTTATTCTTGTATCCAAGATGAAGATAGTAGACCCTGTGTTGTGTCACTAATTTATAATTAGTGGTGTAACTCAAAATGGATTATGTTTTCATTTTTATTTGTAAGTGTTTCGTCCTTTAAACTGTGTGTGCATTTACTTTAATTTCTTCTCCTATAATGTTTGGGCTTAAGGTCACTGTATTACTTCAACTCTCGGAGTTGGGCATAGAGACTCTGAAACATTGCATGAAATATATTTCTGGGTGTTCTGGGATATGAAACTGCTTCTGCCATTTAGTTTGATTAAAAAGTGGAAGTTTAAGGCATGTATACATCAGTTTTTGTCCCTAACGTACTAAAAGTGGGTGAGGCCAAGAGGTGCATACTAACATGTTGTCGTTTAACACCCTAGAGGGAGACCTGGCCTTGCAGGGGAGCATTGGGAGTCTGTCTCTGAGTGACCTCACGCCCCACGGAGAGTTCTACAGAGAACGGTTCACGACGAGTGGAGAAGAGGCGCTCATCTTCCAGGCTTTTAAGTAAAATATCGATCCTCTCCTTGGCAGTGTTTTGTAATCATTTGCTGTTTAGCGTAACATTCCTGCTGGCTTCACCCAACGGTGGTACCGGTATGACTGTCCTGTCGGGCGGCTTGTACCACTGGTGGTAAAAATGGATCTTACCACTTTTATTGGTCTTCTTACTAATGAAATTAATAAAAAGCCTCCCAGTGGGACAGTGAGGCAGGTGCCACTGGATGTCGGTACCACTGGTGGTTCAGGCTGCCAACTGGCAAGATGCACCCACTACAGCCCTGTTGGGGATGCGTTAAAATTCTTACTGGCTCATCAATGAAGAAAAGTTTAAGAAAATTTTACTTTCTTAGGTAGAGTTGCAAAGACCTGGTTGTGAGAAGCCCTGATTTATAAGAACTTTTGTTAAAAGAGGATCTGTATTTACGTGGGCTGTTCAGGCGTCATAAATAGGTGTGGTATGATTGAGATCATTTTGTTAGAAGGCCTCGCCTCGTTTTGGCTTCTGTATGTGACCTTGGGCAAGTCACTTAATCCCCACGCATCAGTTTTTCTCTACAAGTATTGAAGGGACTTAGATCATTTCTAAGCTTTCATGTAGCTGTAGGAATTTTGGAATGATTTCAGTCTAAGAGTGTTGATGATGAGTAATAAATTATTATTTTTATTTATAAGCATGATATATATTGAATCCTTTATATTTTAGATTTTAGAAGGCATCTTTAGACCTGTCTGCATTTTAAAGAATGATTTCTTCAGAAGACAGAGGGTTTTTTGGTGTTGTTTTTTGAGACACGGTCTCGCTGTGTAATTCAGGCTGGCCTCGAACTCACGGCAGTCCTCCTCCCTCAGCCTGCCGAGGATTATAGATGGAGCAACCACACCTGCAAGACAGAGAGTTTTAATTTTTTTTTGGTACCAAGAATTGAACTTAGGACTTTGCATTTGCCAGGCAGGTGCTGTGCCACTGAGCTATGTCCCTGGCCCAAAACAGAGAGTTTTCCTTTTTTTTTTTTTGCTACTGGGAATCAAACTCAGGACCTCATGCTTGTTAGGCAGGCAGTTGTGCCACTGAGCTATATCCCCAGCCTTAAGACAGTTTTAAATGGTGGTTTTCTACCTCTCTGAAAGGTGTAAGAAAATGTAGATGTCCAAGTCTGCCCCTCAGTGTTCTGGTTTGGTTGGTCCAGGGTGGTGTTCAGTCTATTTTTCCCCCCTTTTTAATGTGCTAGTGCTCATCCAGGATTGAGGAAAATTGTTCTAAAAGATATCTCTGGGCTGGGAATAAAGCTCAGTGTTAGAGCTCTTGCCTAGCATGTGTGAAGCTCTGGGTTCAATCCCCAGCACTGAAAAAGAAAACAAAACAAAGTCTTACAACTTTTTCAGGTTACCGCACATCAAGTAGAACATTACCACACTGGGATGGAAATTGAGATTGATGTGTTTTTATGACATACTGCAATGGCATGGTTCTATAGTTAAAAGAGATGATTAATGTAAAACACTTTTACTTCTCTGGCACAGAATGGGTGCTTAGCAAATGTGAATTTCTGTCCCCATTTTTTTTTCCCCTAATGTGCTAATTTCTTAATTTTATGGTATCATGTTCTATTGAATTTAAAACAATTATAAAAGTCTTCTGACTTAAATCGAGAGTCCTTTCTTCTTTGGTCTACATTTTACTGAAGTAAAGAGAAGACTTCTGTCTCCACAAGACAGTTTTCCCCAGAAACACTGGTTATGAGGCCTGATTTTCTTTACCCACTAGTTGGTGGACTTTATTTCTATCTTTCAAGTCCATATTGTCACAGTCTTTGGCAGGGGCAGCCATGCAGGAATACTCCCTTTCCGTGAAGACAGGGAAGAGAGGTGGGGGCAAGGTCAGAGCCATGGGTGGCTTCTGGGTGAGCTCTGGGCGTGGAGCCGCCCACTGCGTGCAGCTCTGGGTATCAAGTTGCTCGAGAAGGGATTCATTTGTGAAGGTTTTTATTTTTATATTGAAGCTGTTTTTTTTTTTTTTTGAGACAGGATCTCCATATGTAGTTCAGCTTGGCCTTGAACTGACTGTGTAGTGCAGGCTGGCCTTGAACTCATGGCAGTCCTCCTGCCTCAGCCTCCTGAGTGCTGAGATTTGCAGCTCTTTTCTAGGGCGGCTCTAACTGTGTCTTGCTGTGGTCTTAGTCACATCTTTGTCCTCATCCTAGATATGGGCAGCCCGACCCTCTGCTCCGGAGGGAGTACGACATGCGGGTGAGCCTGCAGATGGCCTCCGTGCAGTACGTGCACACGCAGCGCTTCCAGGCCGAGGTGGTGGCCTTCATTCAGCACTTCACTCAGCTGCAGGACGTCCTGGGGCGCCAGCGAGCTGCTATCGAGGGCCAGACTGTGAGTAGCCTCCTTTCTCCAAGTTGCGTTTTCTTTCTTTTGGTCTTTTTGAGAAAGGGTCTCGCTATGCCGTTCAGGCTGGCTTTGAGCTCACTCTGTAGCCCAGACTGGTCTCGAACTCACAATGATCCTCCTGCCTCAGCCTCCTGAATGCTGGGATTACAGGTGTGCGCCACCATGCCCGGCTCTCCAAGTTGCTTTTTCGATTTGGTTTATCAGTAGAACTTTTAAACCCCCAGAGTACATCTGGCAAATTTCAGTGTAAAAATTAAAGGTTAGTTATACTTACTGTGTGTCCTCGGAGCAGGTTAGTGGTTGGAGAGCTTTCTTCCGTAGTTATTATAGCACGCTTTAATTCTGTTTAAAGTTTAGCTTCAGCTTTCTGTTAAAAAAGATGCTGGGAATGTACAAAGGACACGTAAGACTTCTGGGCCCTTCAGGGTCTTAGTGCTAGGTTTGTTTTTGTTTCTTTTGCAAATGCATGAAAGTTTGCAGACCTTGCAGTTGCACCTGTAACGCCTTAGTCCTTGGTCGTTTTTCATGGTATGTAAAGGTGTTTCCATTTACAAAGGAATTAAATCTAAAGAAGTTAATATATATATCCAACAGCTTTCATAGTTGTTTGAAAAGTAACATAAATTGAAAGAATCACATGTATTTATTTATTTTTAATTTTTTCTTTTTGATACCAGGAATCAAACTTACAACCTTGTGCTTGGCAGGCAGGCTCAGTGCTGTTGTTATATCCCTGGCCTTTATTTGTAATTTTTGTGTTTGGTGCTGGGAATCAAACCCAGGGCCTGATGCATAGTAGACAGATGTACCACTGAGCTGTAGTCCCAGCCTGAAAGACCAGTACTTTTACCTTATTCTTTTCTTTTTTTTAGAGAGAGCATCTTGCTTTGTAGTTAAGATTGGCCTTGGCCTCACTATCTAGCCCAGCCTGGCTTTGAACTTGGTGGTGATCCTGCTGTTTCAGCCTCCTGAGTGCTGGGATTACTGGCATGTGCCACCACATCTGGCTTTATCTTACTTTTTTTAAAAAATGAAAAAAAATGTTTATCAGTACATGTTTGGAGTACAGAATGATTACATTCATTGTGAGGATTTAATACATGCCACATCTTAATTGTTTTTACTTTCTTTTATCTCATTCTTAAACAACCACAATTTCATACTAGTAGGATGTACCTCTTGGATACTGTACATATTTTCAAACTTGGAATCAGGCAGGATACCCCAACTTCCTTTTCTATTCTGCTTTTATTTTCTCACTGGTACTTGCTTTTTATCATAGCAGCTGGTAAAGACCCAGTTTTGCAAAGATGAGACTGCTTTGATTCTTTTTTTTGTTTTGTTTTGTTTTCCGGTACCAGGGATCGAACTCACGGCCTTGCACTTGCCAGGCAGGCTCTGTGCCGCTGAGCTAAATCCCCAGCCCCAATGAGACCTCTTTGAAAGGAGTATAGCATGATCTGATGTTGAATGTGATATCTCAAGCTAGTAGCTTGTGTACTGTCCAGTAAAACTTTTCCTGAAAGTTTAGAATGTCCTGGCAGTGCCCCATGAATTGCTGTAGCCTCCCATGGTGTATCGGTACAGTTTGGAACCACCGAAAACAATAATATAGCTATTTGCAAAAACTTGTTTTCTTTTTTAAAAGAAACTTCATTAGGTGAAAGGTTATATTTAAGAAATAGATTCTGTCTTGATACGACTTTTAAAAAAATTTACATTTTAAATTCAAATGAAAATCTTTTGAGTGTTATATGAGTGTATTGATTTGGTATACAATTAAAGTAAAAACAAGGCATTTTGAGAAAAGTTTCTTTATTACTTTTCCTGCACCAGTGCCTGCTTCCAGTTTCCTTCCCTGGAGGGAGACAAAGATACTAATTTCTTGTATATCTTCCAGAGACTATATTAAAAAAAAAAAATAAAAGCACAATCAAATTATGGAAAGTCTAGAAAAAGGAATCATACATTTTACCAATCTCTTAGCACTATAGGTATGTTTTAATTAGTTTCCATTTTTTTTTTTTACTGTAAATTTTTCCCTGGTTATAAGCAATAGATACATAATCTTTAAAAAAAGTTTTAGTATTTGACTCATATAAAAGATTACCTATAGCATGGTTAGAAGTTAGTGATAAAGTGAATATGAATGCACTGTGAAACAGAACTAAGACATTATTTTCGATATAAAAGGGGCTATTTATTATGGGAGTTGGCTCATGCAGTTGTGAAGTTTGAGAAACTGCATGATTTCTGCGAGCTAGAGAACCAGGAAAGCTGGTGGAGTCATTCTGCCAGAGACCTAAGGACTGAGAATCAAGGGACGCAGTGGTATGGCTGATGCCCAGGCCAGCCCTTGCAGGGTGGGCGGGCACTGTGGAATCAAGACATTACAAAGAACATGTAAAGCAGTGTTCTCTTTTTTTTTTTGTTTTTTTTTTTCCGGTACCGGGAATTGAACTCACGACCTTGCGCTTGCCAGGCAGGTGCTGTGCTGCTGAGCTAAATCCCCAGCCCCTTGGGCGGTGTTCTTTCCCCATCTCGTTTCTGATCAGCCGCTCTGCTAACCACTCTTATCTTTAAGGGTCTATTACACCCTTAAAAATTTGTTTGTTCTGAGCTCCACAAAAATGATATTAAACTGTATTTAATGTTCTGTGACTTGGTCTTGTTCTTTTAGTGCATGGAGGAAATTCGATACGTATATTTGCATTTCATTTATTTTGACTATTGTGTTTCATCATGTGTATAGTACAGGGCATTTATCCTTTTTTGCTGTGAGCATACAGTTTTTTGCTGTTGTGTACAGTGTCTTGTGATGAACATTTATAGGAGTTGCTCTGAGATACCGAGGAGTGGAATTGCTGGCCATAGAGCATGTGCATGTTTATTTTGCAAAGATAATTCTGTGCTGTTTGCCAGATTGGCTGTGCCAATTAATATTTTCCCATCAGCAATGCATAAAAGTTCTTTTTAATTCATATCCTTGCCAATACTTATATTATTATACCTTCATTTTGGGCCAGTTACGAGATGTAAAATATTACGTTTATGGTTTACATACACTTTTAAAGAAAACATCAATTTGAGTAGCATACAGAAAAGTATGTTAATTTTATGCATATGTTTTTAGAATCTGGCTTCTTAACTTTTTTATGTCCTTTTTCCATCTTTTGTATTTTTCATAGTTACCCTATGTAATAACTATATAATCCATCAAGTTAGTTTATTTAACCATTTCCTTTTTTTTTGTTTGCATTGCTGGGATTGACCTGAGGGCCTTACATGCATGCAAGGCGAGTGTTGTACCCCTGAGCTACATCCCAGCCCCTGTTTCCCTATTTTTTAATATTTAAAAATTGTTTCAACTGTTTCATTCTATGAGGAATGCTTCCATGATTGTCTTTTTTATTCTTATTTCCAGGATTGCTTTTTAACTTTTGAAGTATTTTTATGGATTAATTCCTATAAATGATATTTTTTTGATGAAAGCTATGTATACTTTTTGTTACTTTTAGTACAACTCTGCTAAATGTTGTTGGTTAGAATTGTGCATATTTAAAGCAATTACTTTTATATGTATGGTTTAAATGGCAGTAAATCTTACTGTGGGTTAAGAAATGAGACACTTGTGCTTTGCTGAGTAGTTGGGCGTAACCTCCTGGGGTACATTTTACTTTATCCCCTTAAATAAGACAAGGAGAAGATCAAAGGAGTGTCTTTCTGTCTTGAACATTGTCAAAGTTGTGGGCTTTGAGAAAAGCTGATCTCATGAATCTTTAATCCGGCTGTTTGAATTACTTAGATTTACAGAGAGAGCTAAAGACCTACTTTCATTTGGTAAGATTTAGAGGTTATTTTGTTGAACTTTAAATTCCTTTTCTTCTAATATTGAATTGGTGACAGATGTATTTGATTTCACTGCGTACTTTTTTTTTTGTGCTGGGGTTTGAATTCAGGGCCTTGGCATGCTGAGTGTGTGCTCTGTTCCTGAACTACACTCCCGTCTCTAATAGCAGGACTTTTTTTGTTTTTGTTTTTTTGTTTTTCTTCTGGTACCGGGAATCAAACTCATGACCTTGCGCTTGCCAGGCAGGCACTGTGCTGCTGAGCTAAATCCCCAGCCCCAGCAGCAGGATTTTTATTCTGTATTTGCTGATGTCTGTAAATAATGAACCAATGTGATTTTAAATTTCTTTTTAATTTTGACATTTGAAATTTTAAAAATGTAAATTGTTCCAGATGTGATTTGGCTAAATATAAGTTACTTCCTTTATATTTTACTTGAGAAATACAATTTTTCTCTATCTTCTATCTTTTATATTTGTTGAATTTCTCTATTCACTAAACAACATGTAAGTACAGATATTTTTGAAGTACTAAGGATTGAGCTCAGGACCTTCACACTGAGCTACAACCCCAGCCCTTTTTATTTATTTAATTTGAATCAAGGTCTTACTAAGTTGTCCAGATGGGACTTGAACTTGTAATCATCCTTCCTCAGCCTTCTTCTGTGCTGGGATTACAGGTATATGCTTTTGGCAGGAAGTGCAGGTGTTTGATGGTGCTAAGAAGTGATACTGCAATTTAGGAATGGGAAACAATCTGGAGTTCAGGTTTTGCCCCTTATAGGTAGTCAGGCATCAAAGTTCCTTAATTCCTATGCTGACTTGGAACGGTGGCACCAGGATTTATCTCTGGAGGTGAGATTAGGGGTGATTTCAGTTTTCTTCTTTGCTCTTTTCTTCTAAATTTTTGACAGTGAATATGAATTAATTTATAATGCTAAAATACACTGGAAAACAAAGGCAGTAGACAGGGTTTTATAATGAAGAGTCACATATAGTTAGGAAATGAAAACAGTATTTATTGTTTGTAAATTTTTCTGACTTATGTACTTGACCTCTCAAAAATATTTTGTGGATTTATAGCTTTCTCTTTTTATTTTTTATTTATTTATTTTTGTTGTTTTAAGACAGGGTTTCACTGTGCACTTCAGGCTGGCCTTGAACTCACTTTGTAGCTGAGGCTGACCTCGAACTCACAGTGATCCTCCTGCCTCAGCCTCCCAAGTGCTGGGATTACAGGCATGTGCCACCATGCCCGGCTCAGCTTTCTCTTTTTAAAATGTAATACAAATTTAAATATAATTTTCACCTGCCAATTAAGATAATACTTTTTAAATAGGAAATTAAAAATATAGGTAAACAAAAGGTAGAAAATTATAGTATCTGTCTTGTTCCTACTTTGTAATATATATTTTTACCACTGTTCAATATAAGAAACAATTTCCATGTCATTAAATAATGGTTTCAGTAAATATGTAATATTTTATTAATACTTTATACTTTTGCCAGCTTTATCGTGATGAATTTACATAAAAGAAGCTTAACCAGCTTAAAGTGTACAAGTCAATGAGTTTTGACAGGTGTGTGCAGTTTTGTAAATCACAACTGCAGTCAAAATGAATTAAAGTCCAAGGAAGCGTCCTCCTGTCTTAACCACTGCCTTCTGGAAGGCCTGGTCTGCTCTCTCACAATGATTTTGCCTTTTAGAAAGAGTCCTGTGTAAGTGAAGTAGCACAGTGTGCAGCCTTTTGTGTCTGGCTTCTTTCACTTAGCAAGATGCCTTTGAGATCCGTCCATGTTGTTCCGAGCTGCAGCCGCTCGTTTCTTTTTATTGCTGGGTAGTATTCCACTGTCTGACTGGCCCTGTTGAGAACAGCTGGGCGGTTCCCAGTTTTTGGCTGTTAAAAATAAAACCACTGTGAACATGCACACTGCAGCCTTTGTGTGGCTCTGTGAGTTTGTTTCCCCTGAGTAAGTGTCTAGGAGAGGAATTGCTGAGTCTTGTGATGATGGTATGTTTAATGTAAGAAACTGTCTTCAAAATTATTTATTTGGTTCATTCTCTGCGTTTCCATATAAATTTAGTCATATGTGAAATTTTGTAGTAATTTTGTTTGGATCTGTCGATCATTTTGTGGAGACAAAATGACATCCTAATAATACTGAGATTTTGGCTCCTTGAGCAAGGTATCACTCTATTTAATTTTAATTTTAGAAATGTTTTGTATTATTGGTTGTGCCAGTCTTACACATGTTTAATTAAATTTATCCCTAGATAATACCAGTTTTTTTTTTTTTTTCTGAGGCAGGGTTTTGCTACATAGTTTAGGCTGGCCTTGAACTCATTATGTTACCTAGGCTGGCCTCAAACTCATGGTAATATTCTTGCCTCAGCCTCCCTAGTGCTGGGATTACAGGCATGTGCCACCATGCTCTGCTGTATGTTACCTTTTTTTTTTTTTTTTGGTTTTTCTCTGGTACCAGGAACCGAACTCACAACCTTGCGCTTGCCAGGCAGGCGCTTTGCCACTGATCTAAATCCCCAGCCCCTGTTACCAATTTTTGATGTTATTGCACAGGATAGAAATTTAAGAATACCAGTGTTCAATTGTTTGTTGAAGGTTGAGAAATACTATTAACTTTTGTGTATTGATCTATTGACTTTGTACCTTGCAGCCTTGCTAAATTTTCTTATTCTAGTTCCTCTAAATTCTTTAAGCCTTTCTACGTTGATGATTAGGTTGTCTGCAAACAAGAGTTTTACTTTTTCATTCCCAACTAATGTTCTTTTTCTTATTGTTGCCTTTTAAAATGGTACAGTGTTGAATAGAAGTGGTGAGACGGGATTTCCTTGCTTTGTAGGGAAAGTATTTAGGCATTCACAGTTACAATGCCATCAGCTCTTGGTAGGTTTCTAATGTTCAGAGGTTCCCTTTTCCTTTTCCTTTTCTTTCTTTATTTTTATTTATTTATTTTTTTTGAGACAGTGTCTCACAATGTAGTCCAGGCTGGCCTTGAACTCACTACGTTAACCCAGGCTGCCTCGAACTCACGGAAATCCTCCTGCCCAGCACTGCCCCCTGAGTGCTGGGATTATAGGTAGCACCACCACACCCAGCCCCGTGTGAATGAGTTTTAATATGTTGGTTTATCACTTCGGTGCAGATATTTTTCTATTTCCTTTGTGGTTTCTTTTTTTGTTTTTGGTTTTTTTTTTTTGGTTTTTCTCTGGTACCGGGAACCGAACTCACGACCTTGCACTTGCCAGGCAGGTGCTTTTGCCGCTGAGCTAAATCCCCAGCTCCTTGTGGTTTCTTTTTTGATCCATAGGTTATTTAGAAGTGTGTAGTTTAATTTTCAAGGATTGGGGGATTTTCCACCCTCGCCTTGTTACTGATTTCTAACTGAACTCTGTGGCCGTCATAGAGTATGCTCTGTGTGACTTTTAGTTGTTCTGCCAATTCATGAGCTGTGTGTGGTGGTGCACACCTGTAGTTCCAGCACTTTGGAGGCTGAGGTAGAAGGATCGCTGCAAGTTCAAGGCCAGTTTGGGCTACATAATGAGACCCTGTCTCAAAAATTCTAAATAAATAAGTCAATAAATACATTCATGAAACTTTCGGGAACCTGAGCTTATTTGGTGGTAAAATTCATGAGATAACGGAGCTATTAAGTAGTTTTCCTTCCTCTTTCAGGTTAGAGATCAAGCTCAGCGCTGTTCACGGGTTCTCCTGGATATTGAGGCTGGTGCTCCTGTTCTTCTGATCCCAGAAAGCTCGAGATCAAATAACCTGATCGTAGCAAATCTGGGGAAGTTGAAAGTCAAGAACAAGTTTCTCTTTGCCGGTTTTCCTGGAACCTTTTCTTTACAAGATAAGGTGAGCAGTCACTGGCCATTCCCTTTTCAGCTGGGCTGGTACTTGATCCCTGATTGAAGAATTCATATGCTTCCGTAAGATGATCCGTAACTGCTCTAACGTTTGCAGGATGTGTTGCTTGAAGAATACTTTGGCACTTCTTACAATAATGTTTGGAAGTAATCAGGAGAAGGATTGCTGTCCTTTTCATTTCACATTAGGGCAAACTAGAACTCTTTGAGGATAAACAATAAAAACGGAAACTGCAAATCACAAAGTTGGGAGAACTTTTGGAGATGTTTGATGAGCCCTCTTCACCCGTTTTGCATTGTGCAGACCAGGTGACATTTCTGCAACAGCAGGTGTCACTCTTGGTATTTTTTTTTTTTTTTTTTTTTTAATCATTCCTTGCTGCTTTCCAGAACAGCTTTTTAGTCTGTGCTTATTGAGTGCAAACTAATTATAGCATGCCAGGGAAGCACTTACTGAAGTGTGCCTGTTTCTAGTCGAATGGCTAATAACATGAGAGAGATTGCCTTTGAGATGTATGTAAGACTTGACTGTAAGACTGACAGAAATAAAGATAAATAGCTGATATTTGTTGAATGACTGTTACACATAAGTTGGTACTAAGTTCTTTACATACAGAAAGCAAGCCTGTTGCCTGCATTCACAACGCTGGTGACACCACCCGTGTGCATTTCCCCCCACCAGTTATATGTCAGCTCCCTATCGATGGCACTGCAGACCCCACTGAGACTCTTTGGTCTCCCACAAGACTGTCTTCACTGTATGCACCAGTCACAAGCCCAGGCCTTTTGTACTTCTGACCAAGGAGCTGTGAATTAGGGGTTCTCACTACCCCTTCCTCAGGCTCGATAATTGGCTGTAATGGCTCACAGAGCTCAGGGGAGACACGTATACCAGTTCATTATAGAGGATTTAACAAATGATACCAATAAAGAGCTGGATAAGTAGGTGCGTAGGGCAAGGTCTAGCAAGGCCCTGAACACAGAAGCTTCTGTACCCATGAATTGGAGTGTGCTGTTCTCCTGGCATGAATATCTATTCAATTTATAGCCTCCTAAACCCAGGCATTTATTGTTTTTAGTGGAGGCTCCATTATGTAGGCATGATAAAGGAAGTCATTGGCTGTTGGTGATTGGACCGAATTTCTAGCATCTCCCTTCTCGAGGTCTGGGGGGTATAAATGAAAGTTCTAGCTTTCAAATCATAATAATTTTGTTTGTGATAAACCTTTATTTTGAGACAGACGGAGCATACTTTGAAGTTAGCCTTGAAAGAATTGCCAAGATATTTAGTCATATGTGCAAAGAGATTTCTATTTTGTTAAGCCAAGTTATAAGACATAGTTTGTAATATTTTAATGAAAACATTTCCCTGTATTTGTTTTTGAGGATTTGATTTTAAGTGGCAGTGCATACAAGGATCACTTTTTCTTCAAGGTATTACATATTGTTGTTGTTGTTCTTTTGTCTCCTGGTTATTCTGGAAAACCTTATGGGATTCAGCAGTCAATTTATATTTAAACAAGAAAATGAAAAAATTAACCATTTATAATATTTTATTGTTCGGAGAAGCCTGCTTATTTTAATTTTTTTGCTGTTTTATTTTTTGTGAATTCTTTCCTATATAAAAAAGTTCTTTTAAAGGCCCGTTAAAAAGAATTTCTTTTCTTTTCCTTTTTTAAAGCCCTGGTAGTACTTCCTTAATTGTCTTACGTCCTGGAATCCTAGAAAGACTGTTGTTACATACCAGGGTTGTTCTGTAGAATTCCATAAGGGCGTTTGGAGTGTGTCATTTGATCAGATATTTGTAACTAGCCGAACTTATTTGTGCAGTGTACCTCTCCACATATACAGTCAAACTTAACTGATCAGAGTCTTTGTAAACAAATCATAACCTTCTTCATCTGTGGTCACTTTAGGTCGCACTCGCACATGTGAGGTTTGTGTAATACACGTTCCAGTAGTTAAGAACAGGAAGTGCTCCTCACCTCAGCCCTTGCAGACAGGTTATTTTCCCTCAGCTTTCATGACTCCTGTATGTTTGGAATTGTTTTACATAAATCCAGGTCTTAATCAATCTAGGTTTGAATTTTTTGTGTATGCTTGCCTTTTATTTTTCTTAATCATAGCTTGTGCTTAAACCATAATTTCTAAATCTGTCTTTCAAAGGCTTTGGGCTAATCTCTTCAAGCCAGTGATTTATTTAAACCAGCTACAGAAAGGATGTGGAGATAAATCAAATGAAAGAGCAACAAACATTCTTCAGAGTTTAAATGAATTAAACAAGAGGGAAGGTTTTAATGTTGACGTACTAAATAATAGTGTTTTCCTAGTAATCTGCCTTGCCAAAAAAAAAAATTGTAGGAAGTAAGAAATGGTTTCTTTAGCGTTACTTGTAATTACTACTCAAGGTAACTGTGAGACAGAGCAGTAAACACCGCAAGTAGCCCCAGAGGCAGACTCCCTCTTCCTGTCCTCCCAGTCTGCAGGGACAGTGGCTGGGCAGGAGCAGGTCAGTGTTGCAGAAGCCACCAGAGAGGGAGCTCTGAGGCTGGCGTGAGGAACGCAGGGAAGTTGTAGAGCCAACTTCTATCTCATTCTGTGCAATAGATTTTTTTCCCTGTTAGCAGTGAACTAAAACCACTAAGTATATAAGAAAAGAGTATAGCCTTTTCAGTAGAATCACAGTACCTATTTGTATTAGCCTTTCTTAATTTATAGCCAAAGGCAATGGGAATGGCTGACCTTTTTTGTATTCCATTTAGTGGGTGGTGGTACTTGAGACAGGGTCTCGCTATGCAGTTCAGGCTGGTCTTGAACTCACTGTGTAGCCCAAGCTGGCCTTGAACTTGAAAGCGATCTTTCTGAATCAGCTTCCTGAGTACTGACGAGGATTGCAGGCATTGTACCACCATGCTTGGCTGTTTTATTTTTATTTCCATAGTTACTTACAGAAATGTAAACCTGCGTGGGGAGACTTGTAGAAAGTCTAGACACACTGCCATGGCCCAATCCCACTGGCCTCATATTGGCATTATGTATGTTTCCTTGTAGCAATCAGCTCCCCTCGCCTGAAAGCAACACTATATCATGTAGCTGACAGATTTGCTTTTGTTGAACTTGACCACCTGAAGCATTTCGCCTCATGGCATTTGCTGTTGAGCCAAAAGGTGGTGTCTTCCTGTAACACTGGTGCAGTTCTCAATACTGAGGCTTCCTACGGTGGGAAGTGCCATGACCCTATTACTGTCTTCTTTATGGGACTTGGGAGGCTGAGAGAAGCGCAAGAATTACAGTCTTTGAGGAGGCTAGAGATTGGGACAGGACTTGCAGAATGGTAATGATACTGTCACCTCCACCTTTCATTTCCGCATTTAAGTTTTATTCTCTTCCTTCCAGGAGTCTGTGCCTTCGGCCTCCCCACCGGTTACTCCCAAACACACTGTGAGGAAAACGACAAGCACGGAAGACCCCAAGGGACCGCATTCCCAGGGGCTGTTCATGATGCCCCCTGCTGAAAAGGGCCTGGGCGGCCTGAAGAGCGAGTTTGTGCCTAGTGCCTCCACCAGGCAGCGAGGGCAGCAAGCCGTGCCGCCTGTCAGCCACAGTTCCAGTAGTCCAGGTAACGGAGGAGCAAGTCATATACACACAGGCGCGCGTGTGCATGCACACACACACACACTCACAGGAGAAAATTGCTGCATAATGAGGATGGAGAAATTCACTTTCCAGGAGCCCGAGAGGGATTGTGCTCCTTCAGAGGCCAACAGGGACTTAGCATTCCTTTAACAATGATTAGGTTTCGATGTTGCTGTAGAAGTCTTAAGACTCCGAATATAAGAATTAGTCACTCTGAAGAAGGGCCCAGTTATGCCTCTCTAGTTTTCCGTCGTGGATTGAGGATGTGTTAGGCAAGTGAGGCACTGCCTTGAAGGAGTTAGGAGGCGTAGTGTGACGAGCCACAAAGATTAATCCAGCGTGACTGGATTTGGCGAGGCTCTGAGTGCCTTTCGTGAGACAGATGCAGGAAAGAACGAACTCCCCGTAGTACACTGTAGTCCGGAGGTGACAGCAACATGGTTTATGGCTCTGTTGTCTAATGAGATCATGTTTTGTTTTTTTTTTTTTTTTTTTTTGAGAGAAGGTCTTGCTAAGTAGCCCAGGCTGGCCTCAAACTCATAGTAATCCTCCTGTCTCAGCTTCCCAAGTGCTGGGATTGCAGGTGTGTGCCACCGTGCCTGGCTCACTCTGTTTTTTTAATAATTTTTTATTGAAGTATAGAATATACAGAAAAGTATATGGCTTGATTAGTTTTCATACATTTTACATATTCTTGTAAGTGGTATCCAGAGAAAGAAAGAACATTACTAGTATGGCAAAGGACTGAAAATTTCTTTCTTCTTTTCTTTTAATGTAACATTAAAGTGAAAAGAGAAGGTTAGAGATTTTGGAGTTGCTGTTGCTGCCCCCTCTGTAGTTCTTTAATTGGTGATACGTTGCCTTGGATGAGTGCAGTGTTTTTCACACTGCTCCTGCATGTTCTTGGGTGCGGTGACAGGACCCTAGGAGAGCTCCGAAGCCCACTTTAGTCCTTCTCTTTACCCCTTATAGCAGATTAGTTCCACTTTGATCTGTTTCTTATATGTATCAGGGTAGTGAACCAAGCAAGAACTACATTTATTATATTCCAACTAAATACCAGGTGTTACAGTATTTCATTCCCCAGGATACTAACATGCTGTTGTGTGCGCTTCCTACCGTGATTATATTTGTAGACTAGTGAGAAAGACATGAAATAGATATATAAATATTGTGGGTGATCGTGAGTTTCATGGGGGAAACAAAGAACACAGAGGATTCAATTCAGATTGAGATGAGAAGGTCGTTGCCAGTGGTGAGGCTGTCCAGGAAGCAAAGAGCTCGGACTGTGGGGAGAATTCGATGCCTGAGGTTTTGTGAGCAAGGGTGAGAGTGGCTTGAGGCGAGGCTGGGAAGCTGGGCTTATGCGTGGTCTTGCATCCGGGGGAATTTTACTGCAAGAATTTTGGATTAAAAAAATAGCCATTGACTTGTGTAAAGGGAAGGAATGGGCTGCTGCTTTTGTTAAGGGTCACTCGGGTGTTCTGTGAGGCCAGAGTGGAGTCACGCAGGTGCCTTGGAGGACAGTTGCTGGTGGCCGCTTGGGCTTGAGGAGTGGGAGTGGAAATGGTTAGACTAGTATTTGACAGTTCTGCTGCTGGGAAAGGTACGAAGCTTTGGTGCGTGTTGTCTGCAGCGAGGGGTTGCCACGAGATCATAACCTCTGCAGCCTCAGTGTGTCAGGACGGGCATGAGGTCGGCAGGGCGCGTGGCAGTGTGTGTCTGTGCCGTGGGAGGTGGCAGGGTGTGTTGAGCACGCAGAGCTCGGCGCGGGGAGGTCTTCCGTAACGGAGAGCAGGGGAGCAGGCAGTTCTGAACATTTTCCAGAGACACAGTCACCTTACTTTGACTGTGTAGTTCCGTTCATTGCCTCCCTTTGGAGTCTCTTTTCTTCACTCTCTCTCTTTCCTTGGGTCCTCGTAGAAGACCACGTTTGCCTGCTGGACTGCATTGTCGTGGACCTGCAGGACATGGACATCTTCGCTGCAGAGCGACACCCACGAGAGTACTCAAAAGCTTCGGAGGACAGCAGTGGAGATCTGATCTTCCCCTCCTACTGTGTGCGACAGACGGGAGGAAGCCTCTTAACTGAACCTTGTAGGCTGAAATTGCAGGTGGAAAGAAATTTGGACAAGTGAGTACTTTATCTGAATACCTGAGTACGGCACCTTAGAAATCAGTGCTACTACAGTAAGTCAGGAAGAGCGTAGTTACTTATTTCTTCACCTGTTTACCTTATAGTGATTGAACCCTCCTGTGTGCTTGGCATGAAGGCTTCCAGGATGGAGGAGAAGACTGCTCTCAAGGAGCTTAGAGTTCGTTGAGGGACATAGGGTGGTAACTAGTGATTCTGATTTAGTGTTTGATTCAGTGTTACAAACTTAGTTAGAAGACTGTATAACAGTGCCTTGCAAACAAAACAGGGACATGAATTTAGCGTGGCTTTCAGTGGTCATTTCAGAGTATTCTGAAAGAGGTGGACGTTTGGATTATGTGTCCCAAATGTACTAGATGCTCGACCTGGTCGACCTGCCCGACAGCTCCTTTTCATTCACACAGCTGTTCAGTGGCAGTTTGCCCTTCCCGTTCCCATAAGCAGTCTGAGAGAGCTGGCATGTAAAGGGCAACTGCTGCTGAACAGTTATGGGAAAGAAATGGAATAGTCGAGCAGCTGTAAAGACAAGGAACTCACCCTAAGTTACTCTTGTGGATGGCGGCGGCTCACAGAACACTTACTTTATAGTTGAGAGAGTGGCTCCAGTGGTTCTGAATCTGCCTGGGAAATGTCTTGAAAGTGAACATCCTGGACGCTATCTGAGACCAGCAAATGCGACCCTTAGGGCCGTTGCTCAGGTGTGCATTTAACGAGGTCCTCTAGGGGGGCCTCAGCTTGTAGCATTATCATATACACACAAGGGTGTGCACAGGGACCCTGCACAGGGACCAG
Source organism: Chinchilla lanigera (assembly GCF_000276665.1). Classification (NCBI taxonomy): domain Eukaryota; kingdom Metazoa; phylum Chordata; class Mammalia; order Rodentia; family Chinchillidae; genus Chinchilla; species Chinchilla lanigera. The sequence goes on along the minus strand of NW_004955486.1, from coordinate 1,699,737 downwards.
AACTGCTGAGTGCATTGTGTGACATCTTTCAGTGTAAGGCACTGATTTTGAAGAAATCAGCCACATTTGACATTCTTAACTCCGGGGAAAGACGAGGTGTGGCTGTGTGACAGTGAAGGATTTCCCTTTGTGGCACTTTGGAAAGCAGCCTTGTTACTTGCACAGAGAGTGGTTTTGATCTCTCTCTAACCGCTCCCTTCCCAGTTCCTGGGTCTGCGCAGTCATTCCGTGTCACTTGTTAGTTTCTTGCCGGATGAATGTACAATTTAGCCCTTCTCACTGGGCTGTTTGTGTTTCACTCTTACTTGTTATTCAAGGGCTCCCTGGCTGGTGTTCAGTTATGGTTGGCATGGGCTATATTTGGTTTTACGGGCTTAACAGTCTTAAGAGGAGCTTCATTATTTAGAAATTGAACACTCTGTTTTCTTTTCAAGTAATGCTTTAAAAAATGTGCTTTGCCACTCTGCTTATCTAAACTTACCCACTCCCATCAGCGTGTATGTGCAGATAATCGTACTCCGTTAGCACAGCTCGAAGGTGAACTGAGCACAAGGTGTGTGTCAGCTTCTCACCCCACAGACATAACCTCTCCCAGTCTTCCTTTGTTAATTGCATCATTGGTCTTTAAAACTTTATTGTATATAGATTTGTCTCTGTAGACAAAGTAAAAAAAAAATTGTTTTGTTTTGTGGTTGAACCCAGCAGGGCCTTATGCATGCTAGACGGGCACAAGCTACATGCCCAGCCCATTTAGCTCATTTGAGGATTTTCTACGTGTGTATTTGGGAGAAAAGGCTTTTTTAATGCAATTGAAGATTGAGAGTCATATACCACCTTGCCTCTTTTTGGAGATCCATGGAATTGTTGTCATTAGAAGTTAAAAATTTGCTTGGTTGATAGTGCAAGTGAGAACATTTTAGCCCTTATGTCATTGTTAAGCTAGTGACTCACTTCTAAATGTGACCTTTTACTTTTTCATAGAGAAATAAGTCACAGTGTTCCAGATATATCTATCCACGGCAATCTCTCTTCTGTCCACTGTTCCTTGGATCTGTGCAAATATAAGCTGATCCGAGGCTTGCTGGAGAATAACCTTGGAGAACCCATAGAGGAATTCATGCGGCCTTATGATTTACAGGATCCAAGAATTCATGTGAGTGAGACCTCCTGTTCTTCAGCAACTTTCATAGTCTTAGCTGGTGGTTGTCCTGTGTGCATCATCCTCACGTTTACCTGTGCAGAGAAGGCAGAAGCACAGGCAAATTAGATTTCTTGACCTGTGAGTCTGTTTTTCGGTTGGCATCATCAACCCTAGCTTGATCACTGCTTTCCTCTTGCAGACTGTTCTGAGTGGAGAGGTGTACACTTGCATGTGCTTCCTCATTGACATGGTCAATGTAAGCCTGGAGCTTAAAGACCCAAAAGGAAAAGAAGGTGCTGGATCCCTTGCCAGGTATGGTTTTAATGTTATTTCAGTCCTAGTAACAGTAACATAGACACTGCTCTTATGTGCATTAGTATAGAGTAGAGCATGCAGGGTGGTGGTCCACAGCAGAATGAGGTCTGCGAGTGCTTTTTGGTTTGTCTGCAGTGTGCTTTTTGTTCCTTTTTTACAGTGCTCCTGAGCTAAGCGTACTCTCACCACTAAGCTTTGCCCCCAGACCCTAGAGTGCTTTTAAAAAAAGTTTAAATTTGAGGCCCTGTCAGCCACAATAGTTTAGGTTATGCTTTAATGCCCCAAATATCAGTGATTTAAACTGAAGATGTTTTTCTCCCTCAAGCTGGGCAGCCACTGTGGGCCCAGGGCTGCTCTGCATGTTTAGTCTGGGTGACAGAATATGGTGATTTTTGTTGTTCTGTTTTGTCTGTTATTGCTGCTTGTTTTGAGAGAGGGTCCCCCTGTGTTGCCTGGGCTGAGCTCAAACTCGCTGGGCTCAAGTGGTCTTCCCATCTCCACCTCCCACCGTCAGGTCCAGCTGGCAGGGTGTTTTAATGTGCCAGAGAGAAAGAGAAGCATGGAATGTTCTGCAGTGGCCATTCAACGCTCTGGCTCACCTTGTGGAGCTAGATCCTGGTCCCTCCAGCATGAAGGACTTGGGGAGGGCCATGCCACATGTGTCTGCATAGTTCTGGGGGAGGCAGCATGGATGAGGGTCTCATTGGTGAATATTTTGAATATTGGGGGATTTCACACCAAAATAATAAATAACTCCAGCTTCCTTTGAAAAGGTGGAAGCTTTGGCAGTGCTAGGTCTCAGTCCTTCCTTGGAAGCATCTGGAAGCTGAGTGGCACCTGCTCCTTTTAGATGACGGGTCCTATACTTAGTCTCTGGCTTGGCCAGTGTGGATGTGTACATTTGGATTACTGGGGTAGAACTCTATGGAGTGTATTACTTTCACACTTGAGAGGGACTTTTTTTTTTTTCTTAAATCTTGTAACATCCCTATAAGATGCCTATTTTCCAGGTAGAATTTCCAACTAGCATAAGATTATATGGCCGGAAAAGTGGTTCCATAGCTGAAAACAAGACATCGAGACTAGAGATGTCCTTGCTGAAGCTCACAGTCTTCTAGTTTGTGTTTGTTGAAAATCTGCTGGAACCTGTCACACGCCTGATGTGTGTGCTGTAATGAATCTAGAGTCCTACTGATTTTTTGTGAGCCAGAAGTTTTTCTGATACATGGCTGTGCCTTCGTTTTTCTCAATACGGAACAGTTCTGTATGGATTGTCACAATGATACTGAATAATTATAAATTTCTCACTGGAACTTTCTTCTCTTACTAAAATACTGATTTCAAATGCATTTCCTGTTGGAGGATCGATTGAATTATTTCCCTATGTGAAGAACATCATGCATTTTGGACATTCCCAGCAAGCTCTAATTTTTTTTTTTTTTTTTTGGTTTTTTTGGTTTTTCTCCGGTACTGGGAACCGAACTCACGATGTTGCGCTTGCCAGGCAGGCGCTTTGCCGCTGAGCTAAATCCCCAGCCCCAAGCTCTAATGATTTTACAGAAAAATCTGGGCAAAGTCTGGCAAGGGAATCCTCCAGGCAGGCAAGAAGGTGACAGATGAAGGCCTAAAGCAGCGATGGCGAACCTTTTAGAGCTTTCAGTGATACAAACAGCCCGCTATGGCACATCTGCCTTTCATTTGCCGCCACTGGTCTAAAGGGACGTTTGACATCTCTTGGGGGATTATTGTAAATTCGTAACCTTCTTAGATTTACGATCGGAAAGTAGAGTGAAAGTGAATTAAGAATATAATATATTTACGATACTGTTATTCCTCAGGAAGGTCCTGTAAACAAAATCATCTCTTTGGAATTGGAAAAATAAGATACAAGACATAAGGCTACTAAATCCATTTTGAGCGATCTGTTAACAAAATCAATCCAGGATCTCAGAATAAAAGTTCCTCACCTTCGTACAACTTAGTTATATTGATGATTTTGCTCTTGTTGTCCCGAACTTACATAATTTTGTCAAGCAGAATTATGCTTAACGTTTTCTTTGCTTTCTCCCTTTAGATTTGACTTCAAGAAATGTAAACTGCTCTACGAAAGTTTTTCCAATCAAACCAAGTCCATTAACTTGGTTTCTCATTCCATGATGGCTTTTGACACCCGCTACGCTGGGCAGAAGACCAGCCCTGGCCTGACCAATGTATTCAGCTGTATATTTCAGCCTTCCAAGAATAGCAGCACCACCCAAGGGTCCATTCAGATTGAACTTCATTTCAGGTAGTAGAGCCAGACCTACCTCTCCCTCTTCATGGAGACATTTATTTTCATGGCCAGAGGGCCAAGTCTGCATTGGCTTTGGAACATGTAAGGATCAAGGAGTCACTAAAAAGGGAGACAGTGGCTTATTATTAGCACAGGGCATTGTCTACTGACAGGTTTTTCCTGCACACTTGCAGTTTCATTATTGGCCAGAAGGTGTCTCTATTGCCTTGAAAGAAAGTACAGCGTTAAACCAAGTGGTTAAACTCAACCTTCCTGTAAGCTTTAATTTGTAAAGTGACTTGGGGAAGGAAGAAATGATGCTGGTTTGAGGGAGAATAGAAAAATAACCTTCTGGTTTGTAGTGAAAGGAAAGTGGTTTTGACTTGCACACATGCTCGTCTGTTCAGGTCTCACTGACACTTGTACATGTCCAGAGTCTTTACTTTTTTGGATTAGATTATGTTTTCCTCTTTGGTATTACAGGAGGCAGCACTGCGTGTGGAAAGAGTGTATTCTTTGGGAATCACAGACCTTGGTTCTAAACCTTTATTCTTTCTTGCTGTGTGTCCTAGAGCAAGTTGTTTAACCTTTTTGAAACTCATTTTTGTCTTTTATAAAACAGAAAAAGAAGAGAAAGGAAAGACTGTGTCCACCTAATTGGGTGGAGCTAAGAAAAAGACAAAATAATTTTGGTATATTGCTTGGCACAGAGGTAGCTCGTTATTTTATGACATACTGTTGCGAGGTTTTATGCATAAGTGAGCACAGCCCTAAACACTGGAGCGTTCGGTCTGACCTGAAGAAGCCCTTCAGTGAAAATCTGGGAGACCTTTGGAGCCGGTGCCGGTTTCATCCTATAGTTCTTCATATCCTCAGCTATGTTTCAGATATAAGCTACTAAGTAGAAAGGATGGGGGAAACTTCATATTTAAACAAAGAAAGAAAAAAGAATTATCGAGATTATTGTTTTTGTATTCCTGGCATTCCAGTGTGCTGTTCAGAATTCTTCAGTTTAGTTTTTTTTTTTTTAGGGGGGGATCATGATCTCCCCAAATGCCTTTAGGAAGCCTACCAGACAGTCAAACTTTTGTAAGAACATGTATCTGAAAGTTCAGCAGTAGGAATTCCGACTATATCTCGTTGGGTCCTTCCATGAGCTAGGTGCTTTACCTACTGTCACGTGAGTCCTCACGCGAACTCTGCAGAGTAGGTGACTTCCTTCCCCTTTTACAGATGCAGAGATAGATACCTGGAGGGGTTTGAGTCATTCAGGCCAGTCGCACAGCTAGGAAGACCAGTAGTCAGAGCCCAGAGCTGGGCCCCTAACTTCAAAGCGCATGAGCTCTTCCTGCCCACCAGCTCTCTAGTCATTGGCTGAGTGCGGCCGGATGAAAAGGTTGTATTCTGCGGCTCTTTTGTTTGAAGTTGCTTGTCGGAACAGGGGGCTTGCATGTATCCGGTCCATCTGTACAGACAATTTATTTTTTGGGTTTGCTTTATTAGTATTATTATTAGTGATAACGGCCTTCTTTTTCGTGATGTTTATCACTGAGCTGTAATCCCTGTCCTTCTAGTTTTCATTTTCTTTTTTTAAAATTTCTTACCAAGTTGCCTAGGTTGGCCTTAAAGTCAAGATGCTCTTGCTTTAGCCTCCCAAGTAGCTGGGATTACAAGCATGCACCATCCACTGTGCCTAACTCCTTGCTTTATTGTTACTGATCTGACTTCCTAAACTATCAGTGAGTTGTCCCACACATTGTGATTTACATTGCAGGGAAACTTGCAGTGTTACTCCGTTCATATAGGAAAGTTGTACAGTTTCTTAGAGTCAAACAATAACATCTTACCTTAGCTGTTGGTGACAGAAATACTATTGTTAGTAAGAGAAGCAAACTGTTCCCTTGATCGAACTTTTGAATGCTTTCTGTGTCCTGAGAAGAATTACTCTTCTGTTGGGATTTTGCGTGTCAAATATAAATCACTTCACAGTGTTTAAAGGCTTGAAATATTTTCCAGCAAAGCGATCGGACATACTGTGACTTTTCAGTTAGTGCAGAGTTCTGACAAATTCTGTTTGGAATGGGGTGGAAAAATTTTACTGAGGGCAGGATTTTTTCTGTGTTACAGAGTGTTTCTGTGACAGTTGCTGTGTTTGTAGGAATGACACACATACCATGGTGCCCTTTTACTGGAAGCAGTGAGCCAGGTTTAGAAGAAACGAATGACTGGAGAAACCAGCCTTAGAAATATCCCCAATCAGCTTTTCCCAACTAGGGCAAGGAATAGTCATGCAGTAGCTAGAGCCTACAGTCTTGCTTTTGACCCTTTAGAACTAGGTTCAACCCAGAAAAACCTAAAGAAGTGTCCGTAGCCCTAATGAAGAGGTCCTGCCTACTGGTATACTAACAGGGCCTGGGTAAAAGCCATAGTTTTAGGCCAGCCCGAGAGTCTTCGGGCTCTCACCTAAATATGAAATTTGGAACAATCGGGACTCCCTGGCTCCTGCCACTGCCCCAAATGCACGGGCTCTAGGATGCTGGAGGAAAACCCACAGTAAATGTCATCTTACTTGTTCTCCTCAGGCTAAACGATCAGGGCTCTCAGGTCAGTTTCAGCTAGAGAACCCACCCAGCACGAGTGTGTTGACTGGGTGTTTCTGAAGGTGTCCTCTTAGACTCCAAAGAAAGAGTGCCTCATTCATGTCAGTACTGCCCGTGGGGAAGGAAGCTGATTATCAGACACCTGCTGTGTGTCAGGTGCTTTTTCTTTCAGTGTCAATGTCCTTCATTTTTAAATGAGGGACCAGGCCGGGAGAAGGGAGGGGACCTAGCTGGGATAGCACAGTTTGTAAGCAGCAGTATTTAAATCTGGGTCTCTGACTTCAGAGCCTGTGCTTTCCTGCTGTACTGGACTTTCTCCGCCTCAGCACTCCATGTTGAGTGTTCCTTATCTGAAATGTGTAGAAGACCGTGGGTTTTTTGTGTTTTTTTGTCAGATTTTGGAGCGTTTTGCATAGCCTTTGCCAGTTAAGCGTCCCTAATCCCAAATTCCAAAACACAAAATGCTCTCAGTTTCCAGTTTTGGAGCATTTCAGATATTTGGCCTAGGGATGCTCACCCTGTGTTGGCATTTGGGCTCTGTGAACTCCTTGCTGTGGGAGCTGACCTGTGTGTTGTAGGATGGTTAGCGTCCCTGGCCTTTACCCGCCCGATGCCAGGAGCAGCCCCACAATTATGATGATCGAGAACATTTCCAGACGCTGCAAAGTAGCTGTTAGAAAATCAGACCCGTTGAGACCTCTGGGCGTGATATACTGCTTTCTGAAGGCCTATTTCATCTTATTTAAAAAAATCAGAAATGATATACGGCATATATCATTAAACCAGTGTTGAGCACTTAAACTTCCAGCTTAAAAAATATTGGAATAGAAGCTGTGTGTGCTGGTGTGGGTGTGTAGCCCCAGCTACTTGGGAGGGAGGCTGAGGCAGGAGGGTTGTTTGTGTCCAGGAGTTTAAGGCCACCGTTCGAAACACTGTCTCAAAACAAAAACAAAAACAAAAACACTGGAATACCACCTGCCCAAACTGAATAATACACGTGCAGCTTATTAAAATGCCATGTTTCCTTTTCTGACTTCATTTTTTTCTTTTTTCCTTGTAGATCTACAAAGGATTCCTCCTGTTTCACAGTAGTTCTCAACAATCTCCGTGTGTTTCTCATATTTGACTGGCTGCTGTTGGTCCATGATTTTCTCCACACGCCCAGTGATATTAAGAAACAAATTGTGACCCCTTCTCGCCACCGTAACTCCAGCAGCGAATCTGCTGTCGTCCCCAAAACCGTCAAGAGTGGAGTAGTTACCAAGCGGTCTTCCCTTCCCGTGTCCAACGAAAGGCACGTAGAGGTCAAGGTCAACGTGACAGGTGACTATCTGGGGCTGTGCCTCACTGTTAGTGTGGACGTCGCCCGTGTCTGTCTCCCAGGGTGCTTCTTGTGTGGTGTCTCATTTTCAGGTGTCAGCCCTTACCTATTGGCGTCTTTCATAGTCAAGGAGCATCAAGGTTCTTGACCTCCATTTCCAGGTGTGAGCTGCCAGGTTCACTAGTAGCCGAGGGGTCTCTGGTCCCTGTCCTCTGCCCACGCAGTACCTGTGCCCAGGCAGAGGGCCTGCCTGGACAGCAGTCTTGTCGCTCACCAGAAATCTGGCTTCGATTTTCTGTTTGACCTTAGGGGCCCAATAGATGTGTCTTTCCGAGGGTAGGCAAATTTGGTATGTGAAAGTCTCGGTTTTGAAGATAAGTGGCCGGATTGTTACTTGTCTTACAAACATAGCGTTTTCCTTTACGGACGGATGTATTGTGTTTCGTATGACTGGTGCGCTGTCGTGCAGCCGAGTGTGTTCATGCGTTTACTGTCGGGTGTGTGACGTCTGCTGCCCACTTCTCAGTGGTTTTCATGATGCTGCCTAACCGCATTTTAAATGGCTTCAGTTACAAAAGCTTGTCCTGTACAGTTTTTAATGCAAATGCAGTCTGCAGCAGAGTATTTCTGCCATATGCAAATTAGGCACTGATTTAAAAAATCTGGACATAAATTGGCCTGCATTCTTCATAGACAACTTGAACACTAGTAGGTGTTTTTTTTTTTTTTTTTTCCGGTACTGGGAATCGAACTCACGACCTTGCACTTGCCGGGCAGGTACTGTGCCACTGAGCTAAATTCCCAGCCCCACTAGTAGATGTTGTTATAGTATGTTCTGCTGCCTAACAGCGTTATTATCTGAGTGTACTTCCTGGGATCTAAAATCAGGCCATCGCTTGGAGAGAGGATGCTTTTCTGAACTTCTCAGTATCTGATGGGCTTTCCAGGATGACAGGCTGCAGTTTCTCTGGAGCTTACATAAACATGTTGAAGAGAGAAGCTGCGTCCTGGTCTTCTCTGCTGGTGCAGCGCTCTGCGCAGTACCTGGCCAGGTACAGAGTTGGTCTGGGATGGCAATGGAGACTGAACAGTGACAGACATCCTGGAGGGCCGAGGCCCAGGTCAGGGTGCTCACCTCGTGGAGGTGTGCTGCCTGCCTCGCCACCAGCTTCTGGCTTTGCCTTGACTTACGATGCTGTCCTTTCCAGGCACGGAGTTTGTGGTTGTCGAGGATGTGTCCTGCTTTGACACCAATGCCATTATTCTGAAAGGCACCACGGTGCTCACCTACAAGCCCCGCTTTGTCGATCGCCCGTTTTCGGGAAGTCTGTTTGGCATTGAGGTAAGAAGTCCGTGTGTCCATCACAGCACTCATTTTGGGCTCAAGACAAACGCATCTGGAAAAGAATTTGCCTCTTACTCTCTCATTAGGGGAAATAATTCATGGGATTGGAAGACCGTTGCCCTTCTCTCTTCACTTTTACCTCAAGTCTGCACCGTTTTTTCCCTTGTGATGCACTCTCAGTGTTAGGCTGTAGGCACGTGGAGGGGCTTTTTCTCTTACCCCCCCGCCCCAGGAAGTTCAAGGAGTCCTCCAGTGCCGTTCCCCTGGCAGGCGCCTTGTTGAGTCCTCTAGTTCTTCAACTCTAGTCCTTGGCAACTCTGCTCGGGGAAGCGTTGGTCTTCATCTTCTCAGCATCCCCCTCTCGCCACATCGAGTGCGGTTCTGTGAAGAGCCGGGGCTTTGGCTTCCTGGAGACCTGTGGAGAGGCAGAGCTCGGGATTTTATATATTGCTGTCCAGGAGGACCTCATCTGCAGGAGGGCAGCTCCGGAGAGGCGTGTGTGACCTAAAGAACCACATCTCCAGCCAGGAGGATAATTTGCACCGGCTTGGCCTTGGCAGCCTGAAAATTGCATTTTGCAATATTACGTAAAAATCCCCCTGCCTTCTTTTAAGCCACGGGCAGTAGAGACAGCAAGGGAAACGTGGCAGATTGTTGCCTTTATCAGATGTTCTTAATTCACTGATCTCAGCTAAAGTTCCTCTTGATACAGTGTTAGAATAGTCATGGTTCTTTTCCCCTTCGGATTGAACTTTCTGTGCTCTGTTTTTTCCAGTGCTGTCAGGGGTTGAATGAATAAAGCTCATTTTCACTGTCAGCAGTGTACAGTACATTTTTGGGAGTCGGATACAGCTTACTGAGGCTTAATGTAGAGATCTCACTTTCTTGACCACCTGTTACTGTAAGGTAAAGAAAGCTCGGTTTGAGAACAAGGAGGTACCTGCTGGTGTGATGTGAGTTGATCGTGAGATTGCAATTCATTTGCTTTCCAGGCCACCACAATACCAGCTTTGAATAGAAAACTTTGGTGATTGATTAATGAACTGTCAGGTACAATTGGGTTTTGTTTAGCAGCAGCCCCTGAAGTAGAAGGGAAAATGAAACTTCTCTGCTTCAAAGTCATAGAAAAACTACCCGGCAAAATATTTGAGATGCCTAGAAACTCCTCTTGGTCTCATTCTTGAGACAGAACAATCGAATCTGAATCCTGCTGCCATCCTGCTAAGTCCCTGGGGATGAATTTACAAAGTATAGTGAGTGAGTTTGAATATGGCGAAGAACCGTGGTGTCATGCTGTTTTTGGTAGCACTATTAAATGCCCCTCAGTGACCTGGTGGGGGCCTGGGGTCCCCAAAAACTCTTGCCTTCTTTGTTTTGTGCTCTTCTTGAGCGTACAAAATAATTTGGTCCTAGAATGGGAACCCATGCTCCCTTCCGTCTCCCATAAACATTTATTTATTTTTTAGTAACATTTCATTATTGAACATTTCAAATATGTACAGATTAATGAACTCCTGTATACCTATCACATAGCTTCAATAGTTAATGTATTGTTAATTTTGTAATTCTGAGGGGAGAGAAGAATCACCTATCACCCTCATTTTATAATTCTGTTCACATTTTGGTGTTTCTTTCCTTAAAAGAAAGTTATAATGCGACATTATATTGATTGGGCTGTATTTTCATATAATCTGTGTTGTAACAACTTATGTGCTGGGTGATCATTTAAAAATGAGTCCAGAGCCTGGTGGGGTGGCCCACGCCCATAATCCCAGCACTCGGGAGGCTGAGGCAGGAGGATCGTTGCAAGTTTGAGACCAGCCTCAGCTATAAAGTGAGCTCAAGGCCAGCCTGAACTGCATAGCGAGACCCTGTCTCAAAAAGACAAAAAAAAAAAAAAAAAAAAAAAAGACAAAAAAAAAAAAAAAAAAAGACAAAAAAAACCCCCAAAAAACAAAAAACTGCAGAATGTTCCATTTAAATTTGATATAACCTTTGTTGCTCCTAATTTTTTAATAATAAAAATGGTTTACTGAGATTTTCTGTATCTTTCATTATTTCCCTAGGCTGGTTCCTAGAAATAAGATTAGTTTGTAAAAGGGTGTGCGATCTTTCAGCCCTTGGGGTGGATTGGGAAACCCCTTTCCTCTTGCTCTTGGCAGTGGGTGAGAGCCGCCTCACTGTTTTTGGTCTTTGTTTCAGCGTTGGTGGGGTTGTGACAGCACAGGGCTGATTGCTCTGGAAATGTCCCCTCTGTGCAGATGGCTAGGGCCGTCCTAGTCCCACAGTAACCCTCTCCGTGTTGCCTTTCATTTTCTAGGTGTTTTCGTGCCGACTGGGGAACGAGCACGATACCGCTCTTTCAATTGTTGACCCAGTGCAAATTCAGGTGGAGCTGGTGGGGAATTCTTCTTACCAGAACAGCTCCGGATTAATGGATGCATTCAATAGTGAAGATTTTCCTCCTGTCCTAGAGGTAATGATGAAAAACCTCTAACACCTCAGTACACCTTCACATGCCGTCCTCTGCAGGTGCCTGCTTATTCAGAGCCGAAAGCATCTTAGTGACTTCGGCAGCTCACAGATTAACTCTGATGTCATCTCTGTCATGGATGATCTTGCAGTCTTGGGGAAGATAAAAGACCTTTTCATTGTCTGGTATCATCTTAAAGTTCTGTACAAGTGCACAGGAGGCCGAGGCACACAGCAGGGATCCTAATCAGGGCAGAGCGCAGATCAGGCTCATCAGGAGGAAGGGCAGGGTGGAGAGCAGAGGGAGCGCGTGCCATCAGGATGGAGCAGAAGAAGATCTGCCCGGGGCAGGGAGCTGTGCAGGGCGGTGAGGAAGAAGAAGGGAAAGCCAGGTGCGTGGGGCTCAGGAGGTAGGCGCTGTATTTATTTATCTATTTTGGTAGGAAGGGTATAGTTACTCAGTCCATTTGGATCATAGGAGATGGAAGAAGAAAGACCATGTTGGTCTTTGGTCTTAGTGGCACCTCACAGAAGGATAAAAAAATAGGCGAACGAAGAAAGCCCCGTGTCCCCAGTCATCGGTGCCATCATCAAGGGGCACCCTTTACGGTGGTCTGGCATTGGGGGTCTATGCTGCCATCTCCTTTGGTAGCTATATCGCTACTCTCGGAGGAAGACTGGACCTTGGGAGATACTATTGCCAAAGGGCACTTATGTAAGCCTGCTCCTGAGTGAAGAAGAGATAAATTTTGTTGGTTAGTTAGTTCCAGAGATTTAAAAAAATTAAATAGGCCCATGCAAAATGGATTAGCAGAAGGTTGTAATAGTTTGTCCTTCTCCTCCTGAGCCCTCCTCTGGTTGTGATGTAATGTTTAATACATGTGTATAAAATCCATGCTGCTGAAGTATTAATTGCTGTAATAATTATTCTAGCTAAGTGTGCATGTATGTATTATTTATTTCTTGTTATTCCTGTGTAGCTTGTATTTTTTTATATTTGGCGTACTTTGTGGCCATTTGATCTTATTGCTGAGACATCTTACCTCATGGTTATTAGTGCTTAGTTCAAGCTCTTTGCAGTCATTCATTCATTCATTCATTCATGTATTTATTTGTGAGACAGGGTCTCACTGTGCAGGTCAGGCTGGGCTTGAACTCACTGTGTAGCCCAGCCTGACCTCAAACTCACGGTGATCCTGCAGCCTCAGCCTCCCAAGTGCTGGGGTGATAGGCATGCACCACCATGCCTAGCTCTTTGCAGTCCTTTAAATGAGAAGTAGTGTCTGTTGGACTTTTAGAACATAGTAGAAATTACATCTGTAAGAGGTGTGGATGCAAAACCGAAGACATTAAAAATTTGCTACCTTTTAAATTTTGTTAGATTCAGTTACAAACCCTGGATATCAGACTCTCCTATAATGATGTTCAGCTGTTTCTTGCCATTGCCAAATCCATCCCAGAGCAAGCTAATGCTGCAGTGCCAGACTCAGCGGCCTTGGAAACAGACTTCGTTAGCAGTCACCTTCCAGGTGCATCCCGCGTTGGAGAGGAAAGCGGAGAAGGGACAAGACATACCTTAGATCCTGTCTTGGGTAGGTGTTTAACTGCATACCCACGCAGTCCTCTGAGTAACCCTTCCTCTTTTTAACTTTCACAGTTTTCTTTTGCACAATTAAATTGTTCAGAGTCTAATTATTTGTTATTAAATATAATTGAGAATCCTAAGTATGACTGATTTTTATTCAAAACAAAACACCCTGCACCAGCTGCTGTAGTTTACACTGCAACTGCTGTTTTACCCCCTACAATTCACTTCCACAGTTCTATGGCTAATGCTTATGTCTGGTTTTAAATGTTTTCCTTAATCAGGGTACGCTTGATAGAAGTCTACAGTAGGGGACCATTTTTGCCTACAGAAATGAATGTTTTAATCACTATTTCTGAATTTCTTTTCTCTTAAGTTGGACAATGGGCTAATTTACGCGTTTACCTCCTAGAGTTGCAGTTGGCCAGACTGCAGGAGCTGGGCTTCGGCATGGATGACTGTCGCAGAGCCCTTTTGGTGTGTCAAGGTAATTTGAGTGAAGTTCCACGATCTGCCGTTCTTGACAGTATGCTTCCTTCCTGTTTCCTCCTCCACTCCCACAAGTTGACTTGGAGAGCTGGTGTATATTTAGAAGATCCTTCGTGTGTCTTCTGGGGGCTGAACAGATTTTCACTGGGTGAAAGGTGGGCTCTGGAGTTGATTGCCTGGGTCAGATTCTTCCTTTGCTTCTTACTAGCTACTTATTAGTAACTCTGGGCAAGCCAGTGGCTTAGCTGTTCTGTCCCAGTGCGTCTTCACCTGTGACTTGAGGAAAAGGGCCTGGCTTGCCGGGGTGCTCTGTAAATACTACCCGTTGTTACCGATGCTGGTGGTGGTAATCTGGTGGCTCCCACAATCATGACCATTCATTGAACTCTCTAGGGTTTCCTTTGGAGTTTCATAGCCTTTGGAAGTAGCAGTTATTACCCCTACTTGGGGTGGGGAAACTTAAACTCGCCTGTGGGCACCCAATTAGTGCGGGCCTAAGACAGACTTAAAGCCAGATCCGCCCAATTCTAAAACCCGGGTTTTTCCACTACATCACACTGTACTACCTTCTGGGATCCGATTTCTCTTAAGAAAGAGTAATGCAGCCTAGAGAGTTCAATGAATAATTTTATTGCTGGGTTCATTGGGGCACACCTGTAATCCCAGCTCCTCAGGAGGCAGAGGCAGGAATTTGAGGCCAGCCTGGGTAACTTAGTGGACCCTGTCTCAAAATAAACAGTGCTCGGGAAGTAGCTCGGAGGTGGAGTGCCCCTGTGTTCAATCATGAAATGAACAAAACCTTTGTATCTATTTATTATTTTTTTATTTGAAAGAGAAAAAAAACGAAAAAAATGATACAGAGTTTCAAAACAAGATGATAGAAAATTAACAGTGGTTATTATATTGCGTATTATCTTCAAAGTAGTTGCTTGGATTACCAGATATAGGCATTGAACCAACAATATATGCACTGTTTCTTTCAGTGAACTAATAGAAATTGGTAGTACAATTATCTTGGCTATCTATATATAATTTTTTAAAAAGATTTTTCCCTTCTTTCTTTTTTCTTTTCATCCATCCCAGTTGTTCTTTCCTTTTGAGCAGTTTCTTTACCTTTCACAGTATGTATTACACCTTTTGGATCTTATTTACTCTTGCAGTTTCTTACACTAGGGAAACAATATGATATTGATACATGCGAGTCTGACTTACTTCATTTGTGAGTATGTCTCTAGTTGCATCCATTTACCTATAAAAGCTTCAAGTTTATCTTTCTTTATAGCTGAGTAGTACTACATTGTATAAAAATACCACATCTTTTTTATCCATTTCTTGGTTGATGGACATTTGGTTTGTTTCCCAGATTTAGCTATTACAAATTGTGGTGTTATAAACATGGGTGCATTTATATTGCTGTGGTATGATGTTTTCAGTTCTTCTGGAAAAATACCCAGAAGGGAGAACAAAACCTTTTAAATAACATTGTATAGAGTTGTAATTTTATTATGATGTACTTAATATTACATAAGCATCATGTTCCCATGGCATTAAAATTATTTGCAGATACCTTTTTTTACATTGGTTCTACAGATATAATTTATTTAACCATTCACTTGTGTTTTTTATTTTTCCAGGATTCAGTTTTAAATACTACCTTGGTTGAGAGACACGGTATTGTAAATGTTAGACCTAAAGGTGGAGGCATATTTTTCAAGCTTTTCGTTTGAACTGACAGATTCTTTTCTAAAAGGATCATATGGATGACACTCTGACCAATTACATGTGAAATGCTGGTCTTGTAACATAATGCTTTGCATCAATTCCATCAGGAGAAAATGAAGATGTAGTCATTTTCTTATATTCCTTAGTTTGCTCTTAAACCGGTCATCATTACTTTTTAGTTTCTAGTTAACTGTATACTCCTTAGTGCTTATTCTTCCTGTGCTTTTTACTCTATCTTTAGCAATTCAAACACATTTTTAAAAATTCTTTTTTTATTTTTTTGTTTTTTGAGGTAGGATCTCACTATGTATACCAGCCTAACCTTGCACTTACAACAATTGGCTTGCCTCAGCCTCCTGAGACATTGTTTTAAAGTTCTGAGAGCCTTTTAGTTTATTAACTAAAACTACTTACTTGGTTCCATCAGTAGTAAAGAGAAATAAGATTTTCTTGAACACGAACACTCCAGTACTGCCACAGATCTGATGAATAAGCCAGCTACTAAGTAACAACAACTGTGTATTAAAGAGCCAATATATTAAGTCCCCAACTTCAGAACATTCAGGTTGTGAACTTTCACATGTGTACTGTAGAAGACTTACTGTTGGTTTATGAACAAATCCAACTTGTGAACAATTTACCCGGAACGAAGCTTGGTTGTAAGTGGGGGACTTACAATATTATATGCTGGCTTGGCTCTGAGAACTTACTTATTTCCTCTTCATAGCAGTCCTCTAAGTGCTACAGGGTAGGGGCGGATCAGGTGACTCGCCCAGGAACCCACCGTTCTCCAGAGCCCAGGCCCTTAGCTGCTGTCCCTGTCTCTTGCCCTGGCTCCTGGGGATGGACGAACGTGGGCTGCACTGCTCTTCTCGTGCTCTCTTTTCTCGGGTGGAGGTAAGGGGGTGGCAGCAGCCTGGTGGTATTCAGGCAGCTGTTGTTTAACAGTTCTGTATTACACTCACGCAATTCTTTTATTGCTCTCTGTCCCCCAGGAGAAAACATTTGAGGACATTTCACAAAGTAGCACAGCAGTGTATGTAAAACTACATAGCAAAGATGAGTAAGTCCTTAAGGACCAAGTGGCGTCTAGAATCTCAAGCTCTGCTTCAGTAGATGCCAGGAGGAGGATGGCCTCCCGGAGGCACTGGGGGCAGATCGTGAGAGGTCTGGTAGACTTGAGTGGAAGGTATGCTGCAAAGAGGGCCTCGTTCTCTTTGCTCAGGTGCAGAATTCCTCTTAGGGCGCTAGAAGCCGCCCCCACATCTACGAATACTTGCAGATCAAGGCTTGGGCTGTCCAGTCGGTCCCTCTGAAACTTTGTCTCTTTCCTCTGTCAGTACCCAGAGTAGCTGTGGAAACTGGTGAAATCACTCCCTTTTAATTTCTTTGAAGGCCAGTTGAAGAAGGCAGCAAGTTGGTTGTTCAAGAACGCGGAGCCGTTGAAGTCTCTTTCCGTGGCCGCTGGCAGCCGAGAGAGCCCGGGGGCTGTGCCGGCCCCGAGGGTCTCGGGGGTGGAGATCAAAGCTGAGAGCGTGTGCATCTGCTTCATTGACGACTGCATGGACTGCGACGTGCCTCTCGCTGAGCTCACCTTCTCCCGTGAGTGCTGAGCCGACTCTGGGCGCATCTTGCGTGGTTTCAGTGATTTCTGCAGTATTTAGACCTTTTAAAAAGTGTTACTCTTCTGCTTAGTAATGTGAGTGACAGTGGTTTTACATAAGTTTTTCATTTGTATATTTCACAGAAATTTGTATTTATTTGCCATATGTGGCCTTCAAGTTTAGGATTAATAGAAATTGTCATTGATAAAATTTCCATTACACTAACAGCTCTAGCTAAATAATTCCTGATCTCCCTATTTTGTGTGTTCTTTTATGTATAAGAATAGTGGAGTGAATACCATTACTAGAGGCACTTCAAAGACAAATGGTTTTTGTTTTTGTTTTTGTTTTTCTCCGGTACTGGGAACTGAACTCACGACCTTGCGCTTGCCAGGCAGGCGCTTTGCTGCTGAGCTAAATCCCCAGCCCCACTTCAAAGACAAATTAAAGAGCCGAGTGTGGTACATGCCTGCAAGTCCAGCTGCTTGGGAGGCCAAGACAGGAGAAACAGATGTGAGGCCAGCCCACACAATCAGCAAGACCCTACCTCAAAATAAAAAGAGCTGGGGTGCCCTGGTTTAAGTCCTCAGCATAGGCCCCCCGCTCCCTCAGTAGAAGGATAAACTGAGAAAATGTTGCGTCTACCTTGGTTCTTGCTTAAAAAATAGACCAGAATCTCATAAGAAAGCTCACCTTGGTGTCTCCTCCGGAGGGCACAGAGAGATGACACGTGTTCATATGTGAGCTTTAGTGGTAGAATGGGGACCAGAGCAGGGCGCTGTGTTCTTCGGGGCTTCCTTGAAGCAGGTAATATGAGGCTGCTGGGGAGAGTAGATAAAAGCCGCTGGGTTTGCTTTGCATTTCCCATTGTTTTTGTCTTGCGGGTCTCTTCTCCTTTGAGAGAATTTGGTTCTGGGGCTTTAATCCGGCCCTTTGCATGTCATAGATGTTGCCCTTTTCCTTGTGCTGTCAGGCCTTGCTAGGGCAATTTATTAAAAGCCTTTTCTCTGGAGAATAAGTAGATTCTTATTTTGCTATGGTAGTCTTAAATTTTTGAGCTAACATCAGGACATGCTTGCCCTGTCATTCTGCCCTCTTTTCACATATCCAGGTAGAGATATCTTTTATGTTCCCGAAGGCCTTGGATGCCCTGTCCCTGAGCTTGGACTGCGGGGAAGCAGCTGAGACCCTTCTACTGGGTACACCATTGGTGGGGGCATTGCCAAAAAGCATAGTGACCAAGATGCATAATACTTTAATGTAGTCTTTTTAAAAAATCCAAATTGATGGGAACTACATAATAAACAGTGTCGCGGTTTTGTGTGCTGTCCTGCAAGGTCACGGGTGTTGGCTGTGACCGCTTCTCTGCTGTGATTTGTCTGCACAGCCCACTTGCGGTTGCTCCTGCTCTGCTGCCACTGTAGGATTTGCTCTCTTTGCAGGTCTGAATTTTCTTCAGCACGTAAGAACCAGCCCTGAAGGCTACGCCCACTTCACCCTGTCTGGAGATTATTACAACCGTGCTCTGTCAGGTTAGTGTAAAGCACATGGTATAGTGGGTTTTAAAAATTAAATTTAAATGTTTGCCTGGGCCCATTGCTGCATACATTTTACATAAGGGACAGGGTAAAGGTGGGGTGGGACGGGAAGATTAAACGCAAGTGAGAGCATAAACACAGAAGATCCAGATCTTCTGTTTTTCTAAAATTGTATTTTATATGTTGCAACTGAATTATTAAAAATAAGCTTTCATAGTTAATTCAGTTCTTTTTTGATCCTGAAATTTGGCTGATTCTTGATTGATATCGTTCAGTAGTAAAGGATCATTTGTTTGGTCCTTGTTTTGCTGTTTGATAGTAGCTAAATTTCATGGGAGGTTTCTTTTCATACGCATTTTAAACTTTTTGTTGTTGTTGTTATTTTGTTATTTTGTTGTTGTTTTATTTTGCTATGTAGTTCAGGCTGGCCTTGAACTCACTATGTAGCCCAGGCTGGCCTCGAACTCACGGCAGTCCTTGTGCCTCAGCCTCCTGAGTGCTGGGATGATGGGTGTGCCGCCATGCCCAGCAGCATTTTAAACTTTAAGTCTCTACTTTGCACTGGGCCTCTGTGTCCCATTGGAAGCCTGCTGAGTCTGGAAAAATGTGTATTCTGCCCTACTGACACCCTAAGGCAAGATGCAATTGGTCTGATCAGGCTGGATTTCTGGAGACAGGAAACCTGGGTGATGATACCGCAGGCCTTTCAGGTTTCTCTCCTTCCTTTGGAAAGACCAAAGTAAGGGCCTTGTAATGACGTACTCTGCATTCCTATAATAAAGTATCTGAGGTAGACTACTTTGTAAAGAAAAGAGGTTTATTTAACATGGAGTTTTGAGGGCTGAAGTTCAGACAGGCCGTCCTTTTGACGTGGCCTGGGGTGAGGGGCTGATGGCATCTGGAGTCCTGGCAGGAGTGCCTGTGAGAGCGGGAGCTCACCCTGCAGTCGGGAAGCTGAAGAACATCTCTGGTCAGGTTCTCAGAACCATGGAGACCCAGGAGCATTGTGTGGGACCTGTGCTAGTCTCCTCTGGGGTGTCCCATGAGGACTTCATGTTAGCCTCCTCCTCTCGAAGGTCCCACCCACTCCCACATTGCCAGACTGGGACCTACCTTCCAACACGTGAAATCTCGGGGAGAACCATATTCAAACGATTGCAGACTTAGAACAGGTTGAAGTTTGGAAGGCAGCATTTACGAGGGCCAGGCGGTTGATCTGTAGACTCTGTGCCTGTGGGAGAGGTTAAACAACTTTGTCGCCATCAGCATTCCTGGTAGGTGTGGACAGAGCGTCGTAGTGCCGTGCAGCGCGGGCTGAAACCCGTGCGGCGATTCCTCCCTTTGATTTCAGGGGAAAGCTGGGCCTCCTTGCTGCTGCTGACTGTTCAAGGGTACACATCACATTTAATTTTACGTCGCTAACATGTTCCCTTTGTTCTGGATTCACGTAAAGGCAGCGGCTCTTATTTTCTCGTTGTTTACATTTAACTTTAGAACAATGGCTCAGGTCTTCTACTGGAAAGAAACTTACCGGGCATGTGGTGTTTATTTTTCTGGGAATCATTTATTTTCCCAGTTAACTTACTTCTACAGTTCTATGATCAGTTCAGCTCACTAAGTACAGAATGGTGTAAGGAGACTGATACACCTACTTCGTGTGAGTGGACTGGATTTGAACTATAACTGATTGAATGAGTGTCCTTAAAAATTAGTTAAAAGTTTAAAAAAAAGTCATTAGTATATGTTTGCAGGACGTGGTACAATGCGCAGCATATCTCTTCATGTCCAGCCCCTCCCCTTCAAAATCTCTTAACAGTCAAAATCTGTGAAGAGCTAACTGGCTTTGAAAAATAGACTCTTTTAAGTCACAGAGGCCCTACCACTGAGCAGCCTAACACTGACTTACATCCCCAGCCCTTTATTTTACTTATTTTTTAATTAAAGTACTGGAGGGCCGGGGATATATATAGCTCAGGGGCATAGTGCCTGCCTGGCAAACACAAGGTCCTGAGTTCAATTCCCAGTACAACAACAACAAAAATAAAGAACTGGAGATTGAATGCAGGACCTTTGCACTAGACTGCATTCTTGGTTCTTTTTAATCTTTCTA
>NW_004955486.1:1571335-1679123 GCF_000276665.1 Chinchilla lanigera | reverse complement strand
CCGGGATACAAACTTGGTCATTCTTTCTTTTTCTTCCTATTTTTTTTTTTTTTTTTTGAGGTGGGTTCTTGCTGTGCTGCTAGGTTATCTGAGCTGGGCTTGAACTTTTTCTCTTCCTGCTTCACTCTCCCAGAGTGCTGGGATTACAGGCACACGTCACCATACCTGGCTATTTTATTTTGAGATAATATCTCACTAAGTTTCCCAGGTTGACCTTGAACTTGTGATCCTTCTGCCTCAGCCTCCCTGGAAGCTGGAATTACAGATGTATACCACCATTCCCTGCTAGTATGCTATTTTTCTTACCCAATAGATTGGCAAAAATTAAGTATGGCACTGCTATATAGTTGTGCAGATATAAGCCATAGTTCTCGCTACTAGAATTATAAGTCAGTACAACCACTGAGGAAAATAAATGGATATGACTTCGTACAGTTGAGTATAAGCATGCTTAGTAATTAATCTGTACACTGCTTTTCGGATCTGTACCCTAGCGACTCCCTTGCCTATGTATAGGAGACATGTACAAGATTACCTGTAGTAGTATTCTTCCTAATAGATTAAGGCAGTGTCTTTTAGAAGTAGGATAGATAAATAAACTGTGTGTGCGTTAATGGGTTACCACTTTGTGGTGAAAACAAATGTATCCCAGCTACCTTCATCAGTATACAGTGATAAGCTTAAAGGCGTGTTGGGTGAAAATAGAAACTTGAAAAAGAAGATAGCTTCCATGTGTGTGAAGATCACGTACAGGACAGATGAATCAATATGTTCTTTAGAAACTTATACATGTGCGGTACAATTATAATGAAGAGCAAGGAAATGATTAACTAACAACTCCAACGTTTGCCTACAGTTGGGCAGGAAGGGCTGGTGGGGAGGATGCCGAGGGTTGGCATTTGGAGTTTTCAAAGGAGCTTGTAATTTTCTGTTTCTTAAGTTGAATGATGGGTATATGAGTGTTCGTAGTGGAATTTGCTTTAAACTGTGTGTGTTTAAGTTCCTTTTGTGCATGTGATATATTTTAAGATAAATATTTTAAGAATTTCAAGTTAGTGAGCCTCCATATATACCTATGTATTTACTGATTGTTTATGTAATCAGAAGAATCAAATGTGGTAGTTTACAGGTCACAGTGTTGCTTTTCCAGCCTGAGTTCGAGACTCCTTTTTCTATCTTAAGTGGCGCGAGAACAGGTCCTGCCTGCTCTTTAGTGGATCAGGGCGTGTACATCCCTGCCCTGCTGTCCCCAGGAGACCATGGTGGAGGACACTGTTGCCCTTCCACTCACGTGCCTGAAGTAGCACAGATATTGTCGGGTGACCTGAGCCAAAGTGGTGCCTTCGTTGTGAAGTTGAATTGGAGCTCTTAAGCTCTATTCTGTCCTTGCTGAGCATTTGTGGACTGTGTTCCCCTGTGAACTCTTGATATCTGCTGAACAGATGTCTTACTTCCTGTGTTCTTTTAGGCTGGGAGCCATTTATCGAGCCATGGCCATGCTCTGTATCCTGGCAACAGCAGGCAGCGAGCCGGCTCCATCCTCCTCGACTGAAGCTGGAGGCCAAGGCCAAACCCCGTCTGGATATCAACATCACTTCTGTGCTCATTGGTGAGTGGGGAGCTGCCTGTTGAAGACGGGTGCCTCGCTGTGCACAGCTCCTGGCCTGGACACCTGTTATTCCTGGGTTAGCAAATGCTTGCTGCTGTGCCTGCACTGCTTCTCCGTCATGGCTGCTGTCCTCGTAAACCCTGGCGTGGCTCAGGCTCTCCTCAGCCCGCCTCTTCAGAGTTGGCATCCCATGTTGATGCTCTCAGTGAGCAAGCGAGAGCCCAGACTCCTTGGGAGATGTAAATGGCCAGGGTGAGCTTTCTGCTCGCAGTGCTTGGTCCCTGGGGCTTGTTAAATGCTCTGGAAGCAAATTTAGATTTTTTTAGGCTTTACACAGAATACCTCTTTTAGGTATGGTTTTTGACCTTTTTTTTTTTATGTAGCAAAGTAAGTTACCTGTGTGCTTTCCCATCAAGTGTCATGCTTAACTCTGAAAATGACTTTGCTTACAGGATTGGTTGGTGCATGGTGTGCGTTCCAAAAGTGAGTCAGTCTGACATACATTTCCGGATTTGATGTGGTAGTTGAGAACCACTCTCAGATTTTGTGTTTTGATCATCTAATAACGGAGTAGCAATATCATATTATCAAATAGTTTGTACGTTTGCCATGAAAACACAAATTTACTGTTCGATTTATTATTCTGTGTGATCTAATTTTGGCAGTATTATAGTTATCTTTGAGCAGTACCATGTACTATTGCAAATTGTGAACTTTCTTCAGTTTGTATGTTGCTTGGTGCTGTCAGAATATCTGTAACTTCACCGCCATCAGAGTAAGGTAAAGAGTGTATAGTGACAGCACTTGGGAGGCTGAGGCAGGAGGATTTTCATGAGTTTGAGGCCAGCCTGAAGTAATAGCAAGACCCTGTCTCAAAAAATAATACCAAAAAGAATGTATAGTGCAGTGAGACAGTAAATTTTTTGGTTTTTTTGGTACCGGGAATCGAACTCAGGACCTTGCACTTGCCAGGCAGGCGCTGCACCACTGAGCTAAATCCTCAGCCCCAAGACAGTAAATTTTTTGGATCCCCCAAATTTAAAACTATTGTTTAAAAAAATCAAATTTCATCTGTTAATTCACTTAGATATAATATCACCCGTGTAACATAAACAAATTATCCAGAGGATCCTTTTGCACTGTATTAATTTGACCCTTCTGTTGTTGTTTTATTTGTTGGTTTGTTTGTTTTTTAAACTTTTAATTCCTCATTCCTAACAGTGTTTGGAAACCCTCTTAGTGTTTAAGTATATCTTATTTCAATACCCAGGTATTGGAGTTGAAAACTGAAAACTAATAATTCTTGTTTCAAAAAATATAATTACTAAGTATAAAAGCTCTTCATTCAGGTGTCGAGCCTCATAATTATTTTGCTAACCTGCTATTTCCATTATAAGTGTCTTCTCCAAAAAATAAAACTGTTCATAAGGAATTGTTGCAGGATTTTTGAGTTTATGTTTTAATGGATTCCTGAGTGCAATCTGTATCTCCATATCCTCTCTTAGCATGGCATACCATGTTCTTGACAAACTAAATCCTTGTTTTCTAGATTGCTGTGCTATGTCCTTGCACCCGTATGCTGTGCAAGAGTCTCACGAGATTATTCAGTACTTTCCTGGCTTAGAGTCTGCTCCCTCTGTCTAGACTATTATTCCACGCCCAGTCCCAGTCCCAGTCCCAGTCCCAGTCCCATCGGTAACGCTGAGCCAGGTGTGTCCAGACCATGGCCAGTGGGCTGTGTGTGGACCTGGACAGCTAGTAATGTGGCTCCCACAAAATCATAAACTTTGAACATTATTATGTGAGTTTTAGCAGTATTTTTTGTGACTTGATTGTGCGGTGCCTGAACGCAGCCTGAGAGGTGACGATGGAACTAGATATTGATGCATTAGTCACAAAATAAGGTTCTCATCTACATTAACCAGGCTCTATGTTGGATGTGTGGCCCAAGACAGTTCCTCTTCACTCAGTGCAAGCCAGGCAGGCCAGAAGGTGGGACAGCAGTGCTCTAACCTGTTCCTCAAGATTCAGAACAGTGGCCTCCACCTCTCGGAACACTTTCCTGGGCCGTGGTGTACACGCTTGCCTTTCTGCCACGGCAGAATAAATTTCCCCACTTCTGTGCCTCCAGGCTTTTGTTTATGTCTTTGATGTAGTGCCTTTCATACCCTGGCATAGCTCTGTGGTGATGATTGTTGTGTGCCCATTACTGTCGGCCCTGGAGCTGAGGTCCTGCAGGGCACTGACCTCCTCAGCATCCAGCAGAAGCCTGGACCACTCAGTATAAGTTTTGTTTGCTGGATCCAAACTGTTTGACCTGAACTGTCAATCTTCCTACCTCTCTTAACACCCTCGGGGAATTCTTTCTAGACCAGTATGTAAGTACCAAGGAATCGTGGATGGCAGATTACTGTCGAGAAGACAAGGAACCAGATTCTGCTCACTTGGAAGACTGGATCGGCTCATCAGTGGACCCTCCGTGCTTCGGGCAAAGTAAGATTTCTGTCTGATGTCTGTCTGAATCACTGTTGGTTTACAGAGCAGTGCTTTCCTGCTGTAGAGCTGTCACTCTTCATGGAAAAATTATAGGCCATTTTCTCTTTTATTGATCTGTTTTAATCTTTGCAAGAGGCAGTTAGCTGGCACCAACTCCTGTGCTTTTGTGTGGGCTCTACCTCTACCTACACGTCAGAGACGGAGCCCAGTGCCGGATCTCTCAATTCTGGGACCACTGTGGGTGACCTGGTGCACCTGAGATACATTGGAACCAGGGGTTGCTGGTTTGTGTCGTAGTCAGCAAAACGCTGGTTTTCCAATTGATGGGATTTTTAAAACCATCTTTTCCACCATCTGAACCTAGAGGATAAAGGGTTTGTATGTGTTCTTGAAAAGAGGGAGGGCAGGATCCCATGCAGAAAACGTTTTTAAATGGGGACCTTGTATTGTTCATTAAAGTAAAAAGAATTGAATGCTCAGCCTCTTGAGGAAGGAGGAGTCGGGTACTCTCTGTTGCCCATGTTTTCTTCCCTTGTTTAATCCTCACCATGGGGCTCTGTTGCCCTCAGAGCCGGGGAGGTTGTGATGGACAGCTGCATGGTCTCGGTTGTTCCACAAGCCATTGTCATCCAAATTCAGCTCCGCGACTCTTTTCAGTGCCTTTTCTCTGGGGAATCTTGGCCGGACTTCACATAGCTTGTGAATACTGGAGAATTCCATCTGGTCTGCAAACATGTCATGGGAGGACGGGTTTTCTTAGTGTATGAAGCGTTTGTCTCATTCGTCTCCTTCAGGGTGCATAAGCGGACTTTCTGTCTGCCTGGTGCTTGTAGGAGAGACAAAGAGACATCAGCTGTGCTTGCTCTTGGGTTCCCAGGCTGTTGCTTCTGAATCTCAAGATCGTTGCTTAGGAGCCAGGGCTCTGCAGATAGTGTCCGCTTGCACTGTGGCTCCTCCTGCACCCTGCCCGGTTTGTGCCTCAGGAAAACTATATCATAGTAAAACTTTCGGGTCTCATTGGAGAATGTTTAGTCATATTTTCCCAAAAATTGTGCTTTAAACTAAGCCCCTTGAACAGCTCTTAGCATGAGGTTCACCCTAAGGAAACTGCTGATTTCTTGCTGTTCCTTTAGTGGGGAAAAGAAGGTGCAGACCTCATTTTGAGGTAACTCTATGCTGTGTTGAGTCAGGACTGAGATTCTGCAGGTAAATCTGGATGGCGTGGCACTTCCCTGAATTTATTAGTTTTGTATTCCAAGGTTATTTTATAAAAATAGCAATATAAATGTTCTGAAAATCTCCGTGCTTAACTTAGAATTTAAACACTACTGTGAGATAATTCTGTAGTAGAACCTGTTTCAGTTTGGAACCGAGGTGGTCTCTTCTCCTAAATGTTCGAGAGAAAGGCCGCCCAGTGGCCAGCAGTCTACGGCTACAGTGTTTTCCAGTGGGAAAGGAGCAGCTCCCACTAAAATTCCCCCTGACGGGTTCCTGTAACTTTCCCGTGCTAATTAAGAACATGAAACTTTTAAAAAATTTCAAAGTGCCGGTAATCCCAGTACTCTAGGAGCCTGAGGCAGGAGGATTGTAAATTGGAGCCCAGCCTCGGCTTGGTGAGACCCTGTCTCAAAAGTAAAAAGAACTGGGGATGTAGCTCAGTGTAAAGGCCCAGTTCAAGCCCCAGTAAAAACTAAAACCTCAAAAGGTGTTATTTCTGTTGAAGACTATTTAATAATATTAGAAAAGGAGGAGCGTGCTGCTTTGACACAGCTTCCACAGCAAGAGCCACATAAAAAATGCCGTGTTCACGCTGGCAGGTACTTTCTTGTCTCTTGGTAACTGCAGAAAGGTAATTGTAATGTTCTCTGTTGGTGCTTACCGTTTGGAGGTGAGTCTTCTTGTTCACTGTACCCATTCTCACCCTCTAACTTTGTCTCTCCTGTCTACCAGGCCTCCCCCTTGTCTACCTTAGAACTAGGAGCACAGCCAGTCTGACTAACCTAGAGCACCAGGCCTATGCTAGAGGTACAGTACAGCCAAGCGAGGGCTGGCGTCCTTTCCTGTTTTAAGAGCTGCCTTGTCCATCAGTGTTTTTGTTTTGTTTTGTTTCTTGTGAATGAGAGTTGAATGGGGGGTACACTCAGCTGTGAGTACCTTGCTGCAGTATCAGGAAAGAGCATTTCCAATTAATTAATAGAATGACAGTTCATATTAAGCGCGAGTGATGTGCTGATTCTTCATTTTCTCTTCCCCCTCCCTTAACTGTTGGGGGAAGTGGCATAAACTCCATGGCTATGATGCAGAACCATCTCCTGCCAACTAGAGGCTTATCATATAGAAGCGGAAGTAGGTGGAAAAACTCCATCCTCCGTCAAGCAGCGCCACAAGTTCTTGTTTATAGAATGCTCAGTGAATGTTTATTCTCATGGAATTAGCTCTGTGACACAGGTGCGATAATAATCATGAATAGAGCTAAGAAAAAAATGTCTCAGTAATCACCTAGACCTGAACTTTTAATTTCTCTAGATACGAATTTATTTGCTTAGGAAATAGAAAATATTCTTTATCTGTATCTCTGACCCTTTAAGATTCTTTGAGAATTTTCCTGGTAAGTGGATATGGGAGAAGATGTCACACGCACTGAGGAATTGGAATCAAGGTGTTCATTTCGGTTTTGTTTTAAGGATCATGATTAATCTATTTCCAGATCATGGGTCATGGTCCATTCTTATACAAAGGGCATTTGAGCCTCCCCTCGCAGAAGTGCAGAACAGGGAACTACCATAGTACACAGGGGCGTTGCTATGGCTTTACTTACTGTTTTTCCTGGAAGGTTTTATGGAGGTTTATGTTTGAAGGAGGGTTCACAAAGTAAGTCTATGGCTAAGTCTTCATTTATTTTTGAATTTATACCTCTGAGCTTTTAAATATGTTACTAATCACTCAGGCAAAGCCAAGCATTATTCCTGTGTAGCTGATCAAGAGAGTGAGACTCAGGCAGACAATGTAATTTGCCTTTATTTATATGACTAGCTAGCAGTGGACTCAGGACTTTATTGTTTATGATTTGCAAACAAGGTCCTTTCTAATAGATTGAGCTGCTATGTAGCATGAAATCTGCACACTGTTTATAATGGCTAAATTTCTTTGGGAAACAAGTTTAAAAGGGTAGAAATTTCCTTAGCTGGAGCCATTTAAGGCTGAACTTGGATGTGAGAAGCTTTAGGTTATCTCAACTCATGAAAAAATTGGATTTGGTCACTAGAGGCGGCCATCAGGGAATAATGTTCTCTTTGATGGATTTGGGAACTTTTTCTCTGGTGCAGTGCCAGAAGCAAGTACAGTTGATTTGGATCCTGGTGCAGGAGAAGTCGGATTTGTTGCCTGATGTTCGGTTTGGATTTGTGTGCACGCCGCGCATTTTTATCCTCTGAGAAGTAGGTTACTGAAGTTTGCGTGGTTCTGTCTGTTCACACAGGAAGTCTGGAGACCTGAGCAGTGTATTTGACCGTGCTATTGAATTCCAGGGCAGATGCCGTGGGTATCTGTGTATGGATTCCTACTACTTTATTCTGTATTACAAAGTGATCAAAGCCATCTGCCACCTGTTCTTTTTGAATCTAATTTGCAAATGGAAACTTCCAGTCTACCTCACAGTGGGATGGGGAAAGCACATCTGGCTCCCTTTCCCCCTGGCCCTTTATCTGCTGTAATAAAAGCAGCTTTCTTTGCTCCCATGGAGGGAGGCGCCTTCCAAAGCCCACAGTAAATTCTGTTTACCCTGCAGACAGCTCTTAAATTTTTTACTCCCCCTTTGCTCTTGTCAGCAGCCTCACAGCTAGCTACTCCTTAAGTTTCGACTTGATGAGGACTCTCTTGTTTGTAAGGCAGTCCTGGAGAACTGAGGGAGGCTGTGGGGCTGGGGAACGGGCATATTCCTAGATGGAGATTGCTTTTAAAGCTGTTCGGGGTGTCCCTAGTCGACTGACTGTACACCAGACACTCTCATCTCCTTAACAGGTTACTGTATGTTAGACTCTGCCGAGCCACTATACCAAATGTATCTTGCCTTAACCTGAAATGGTATTAACTTCTGAAGACTGTAAAAGATATAAAGGGGGAAAAGGCGATCACTTTTTAAAAGACAGTGTTCATCACTGGCTCTTAGGAGACTGCCCTGGGTTCGTGCTGGAGGTCGCAGGAGGCAGGGTAGGTTGTGGTTTTCCTTCTCGATTTCATCGGCAAGGAGCATGTGTAAGATGAACTCGCTTTGCCCCAGAATTCTCTGCCGGTAGCATTTGCCTCCGTCTAGATTCCAGACCATTCAGGCCGTGGTCTTTTTCAGGCTGTCGTCATGGTTTGAAGCAGGACACAGAAGGAGATGGGGTCGCGTCCCTGCCCTTTGTGGTTAGTGGGGTGTGTGTGCTGTGAGCTCGTCGGCCAGGAGCCTCGTTGTCACTGCCTACTGGTTCCTGCCGCCGCCGCCCGCTTTGTTTATGGGGCCAGCGGAGGCCACAGAGGCCCTGGCCAGGGGGGCCGCAGTGGGGTTCTGGGGCAGCCTGGGCACAAGAGCGCCTTCTCGGATTTCTTAGTCCTGACAGACAGCACTGCTCTCCAGAGTGTGGCTCCTGGCACTTTCGTTTGGGTTGCTGTTTCTCGCAGTTTGCCTGAGGAAGGCTCTTCTGTGAAGTGAAGCCATAGTTAACGTTCCCTTTTAGCTTCCACAGTGCCCTCCTTGCGTCAGCTGCTGGTGATGTGTGTTAAAAAATGGACCAACAATTCCATTTCAAAAGCTTTGATTTTCCAGGAAGAACCAAATCAGCCATTATTATAAGAGAACGTTGAAGGCCATTTTTATTTTGATGTATTATGCATACCATGGCTGAAAGACCTTTATCTAAATGGAGGCTTTCTTAAATCAAGGCTTTTGAACAAAGCTTTAGTAAATACAGGTGGTACATTTTGCCGCAACCTGGGTTACCTGTTTAGAATAGATGTCTTGGGGGCAGTAGTTCATTTCAGTTCTTTTCCTGATTCTAGCTGGTTCTGCACCTGATGCCCTTTTCTAAGGCCAGTAAAAATTGTAGATGGGGGTGGGGGGCGCATCCCATAGCAGTCAGCAAACACACTGAGCTTCCCTTTGTTATTCTAATAAACCTGGGCTAGTGGCTGCTCTCTTCCCTGTGCTTTGAGCCCCTTCACATAAGAGACAACTTAGGGCCCTGCCTCCAGGTACTGGGAGGGTCGCCACCACACAGATAGAGGCAAATGTTAACAGCCTTTTCTGTTTGTCATAGCAGAGGTGAAAACCCCCAAGCGCCGACAGCCATTCGTCCCCTTTGCTCTGAGGAACCACACGGGGTGCACCTTGTGGTTTGCCACCCTGACCACCACGCCCACCAGGTAAGAGCGCTCAGGGCTGTGCCCAGAGTCATCTGTGCCACGGAAGCCTGCGGCAGCCCAGCCGAGCATGCTGGGGCCCTTTTGAGGCCTCTGGGATCATATTGGAATCAGTAGTTCGGTGCCATCCTGACACGGATGGTGGAAGTTCTGATTCTGTGTAGAATCTGCGTCTGAAATTGTCAAACTGTGTCCTGATCCTGGTATATATTGTGTTTAAAGCGTAAGGCAAACAAATTACGGATGTGTGTAGGAAGTGCTTCTCCTCAGTCTCCATGTGCCCGTCACTCTTTGTAAAGAAGCTGGGTGTGGATATGAAGCGAACCATTTTGTGTTTTTCTTCCCTGACTTATTTGAGAACATTCACCATCCTCCTCGGCTCCTAAAGAATTATCCTCCATATCTAAAACACACTTCAACCCAGATGGAATTGGGCAGAGTTTGGAGAACAAATGAGGGTTTACCTAAGCCGGATGAAAACCTTTTCTGGCAAGTTTCTGCCGGTGTGGATCCTAGCTCGGTGCTCCAAATGCATGGTAATCTTAGGGCCTGAAGTTCGTGAAATGGTCACAGAATCAGCAGCAGTGACACTGGATTACCTCCACCTTCGCTAAGCATGGTCATGTCCTGGAGGAGAAGTTAAACTCCTTACTTAAATTTTCCTCCAGAAAGTCATGCCTTAGCAGGGCATGGTGCCTGCCTGTGATCCCAGCACTCTGATAGGCTGAGGTAGAAGTACTGCGAGTTCGAGGCCTGGTCAGCTAAGTGACTTAAGTGTTGTCTCAAAATAAAAATATTCAAAAGAGGCTGAGGATGTGGCTCAATGTGAAGGCCTAGTTTCAATGTCTAATCCTGAAAAAAAAAATTCTGACTTGATGGACACATACCAGACTCTACTGCTAGAGTAGGGAGTGGGAAGTGGCAACTTTCAGCTATTTCTAAAAATTCAAGTAAACTGTGACAGCCTGAGCATACCCACAGTGACCGACCTTTTATGTCATCTTTCTAGCAAGGTTGTGCTGCCTCATTTCTGCTCCGCAGCACAGGGCTCTCGTGGGAGGGAGGAGGATGGACTGAGGGAGTCTTTCTCTTTCCTGTGGTTCGCTTGCAGGGCAGCACTGTCTCACACTGGGAGTCCAGGGGGGGTTCCGGAAGGGAACGGGGCATTTCTGGACGACGCTCACAATGTCAGCGAGTGGCGAGAAGTCCTCACGGGTGAAGAGATTCCCTTCGAATTTGAAGCCAGAGGAAAGTTAAGACACAGGTAAAGCATGGTTGTTTATTCTATTCCTTAAAAGTATGAAAGTAGCTATAAATGATTGTTTCTAGTGTTTGGCCTTTTCCCTTAATGATTTTATTTTTAAAACATTTTAGAAATCACTGTTTCCTTCTAAAAGTATACACTGGCGTGCCATGTTGGAAGTACATTTCTTTCCATCGATTATCCATTTACTTGCCATGTGAAGATATAAGTTGTGTGTTTCGTTTGGTCGTAGTCTGGTTCCATCAAAATGTTCAAGTTCATTGCATCCTGGCCTGTTTTCCACGTCCGGTGGTGATGTGCTGTTCTGAAAATATTTTCAAAGTATGGAGATTTTCGTTTTAATATTGATGTGTTCCACACGGCACTTTGGCAAGCAGATCGTCTCGGGAAGGAGAGGCACTAAGAAGTCTGAGGGGACTGCCGGCTGGAGTGCTGCTGAAGTAGCCAGCCAGAGAGCTGGAAGAAATGTGGGAAAGGGTTATTATATCTCGGTGTTCATGAGAGATCGTACGTCCACTAAAGTATCCCATTATTTGCAAACCCTTTTCCATGGAAAGGCCATGTAGCAGTTGTGAATAGGTTGAGACTTGGTGTACAGAGAGGCGAAGTTCTTAGTGCTTGAGCCTCTGTTGGTTTTCAGGCCGAGCTGAAATGGAGGAGGTTGGCTTCAGGCTCCTGTGGTCATGTGCTCATCATGGAGCTGCAGTCCGTGTGCAGAGGTCCCCATGCCACACACCGCTTCCTCTTGCATAGCTTTTCCCCTTGCGTGTCTGTGCTGGCGAGCAAGGGTTCTGAACCTGTACTCTATGGAGGCTTTACGGGGCAAGCATAGCCTGGTGTTGGGCGTGTGTCTCTGGAAGGCACTGCAGCATCTCTAGGGATGAGTGACAAACGTTGTCCTGTCCTTCCACAGTGTCACTGGAGAACTACAGGGCTGCTGACAGGCTCTCACAAGGAGGACACCCTCTTGTCTCTGAAAGGGCTTGACCTCTTTGTCATTTCTGTTTTAGTCGCCATGTTTTGTAACCCGTTTCAAGTCCCACTGTTCTGCTTGAATTGATCAAAATAGATGCCTTTTCTGGCATTCCCCCCGCTTGGCACACTGTACCCCATCCGGGTCTCCCTCCCCTCTTCCTGTTCGCCTCAAATTCAGTTCCCCATTTCAGGCTTCTGGCTTGAATTAGGCAAAACCTAAAATAGAATTAAATGTGCAATTTCCTCTTGTTCCTCCTGTTCTGCCCACTGCCTTCTACTTCAATTTAAGCTGAACACTTCAGCGCAAAGCTGTGAGGGTTTTGCTCTGCACACCCCACCCCATCTGTCGTCCTGTTGGGCCCGAGCCAGCAGAGTGTGGTTCTAAGAGAAGTGGGATATTCAACAAAGGAACCAAGAAGAAAAAAATCTTACACATATCTGAGAGTACTGTATGGTTATATGTATGATTTCATTGCTGGTACATTTTACCACCCCAGAGAAATGATTTTCACTGACATCACTATTTTATGATGTCATTAAATGGGTTGGGGTGGGTGCTGGTAGGGAAAGGCCTGGTTAGTGTGCAGATTTCACAGTTCATCTGAGGGGAGGATAAATACCCCTTTTGCTTAAGCGCTCCAGATCTTGAAATTTGTGCCGTAAGCATAAGACCCAGTTAAACCATTCTCTTGATTTCCCCTGCTTTAGTTAATCCCCAAAAGGCTTAGCTGATGGGGTTTTTACATCATTATACAGTAAATCAGATTGGATCTTGGCCTCTACTTTCCTTCCTTCTGAGACTGCGCTTAATATCCTTTTCTGTGTTCTGCCTGACAGACACACCCATGACCTGCGAATCCACCAGCTGCAGGTGAGAGTGAACGGCTGGGAGCAAGTGAGCCCCGTGTCCGTGGACAAAGTTGGGACCTTTTTCCGATACGCAGCACCTGATAAAAATTCATCGTCCTCTACAGTAAGTGGCTGTAGAATGAGCATTGAACGGCATGATTGTGTCACGGCCACAGCCCGTTAAATCCAGGCTGCCAGGTGGTTCGGTCTGTAATAACCTTGCTGTAGTGAAGTGTTCTTGCCTTTTACTTCCCCTGGCTCTGGAAGAAAACAGTGATTATTTTGGCTCAGCCAGAGGCATTAGTAATCATATATGGATAAGCCAAGCAATAGTTAATTTTGGTAGAAAACAAAGTTGAAAATTGGCAGCAACACACTACTGTTTCTCACCTACGCAGATCTCCTTTATACTCAGCTGGCCTGACTGACTATCTACTCGTCTGCCATACGTGAACATGGCTGTCCCTCAGGGTCCATCCGGGCTGGTCTGGGTCCCCAGCCCCTTACCCGATACCAAAATCTTCAGATGCCCTAGTTTCTAATGTAAAATGGTGCAGTGTTTGTATATAACCTATGTATGTCTTCCCATATACTTTAAATTGTCTCTAGAGTATACCTAACACAGTGTACATGCTAAATAAATGGTTGTTAGGCTGTATTATTTAGAAAATAAGGACCAGGAAAAAGGCCTTTGTACGTGTTCAGAACCGGTGAACCATCACAGGTCTGACTGCACAGGAGGTGATCCAGTGGGGATGGATCTAGGAATGCAGAACCTGTGTTTATGAAGGACCAACTGTATTGACCATGTTTGATACTGCGTTATACTTCCTAATTTGGGGGTCTTCACTACCTTTTTTAAAATATATTTTTGGTGGCACCTGTTAATTTTATAAAACACTGGATTTCAAGGCATATATTTTGATTGTATCCATCCCGTTATTACCCTCCCAAAAGCCCTGTCCTCTTTCCTCCTTGTTCAGTCCCTCTCATCTAAACAGTATTCCTTCTCATTTCATGCCACTTGTTTTAGGTTCCACATACTAGAAAAAACATAAGATGCTTGTTTTTCTGAGGCTGTTTTATGTCACTTAACATGATGATCTTTAATTCCATGGATTCTTCTTCATGGCTGAGTAATATTTCCTCATGCATATATTCTTATCTTTAAAACAGTCAGAGTGCAAGATATGGCATTTAATTATCTAAACAATATTAGCACAAACATTTCTTTTCAATGAACTAAGAGAAATTATATTATTATATTTTTTTGCTTTTCCCTTCTTTTCTCCTTTCCCCCACCCTAGTTTTTCTTTCCTTTTGAACAGTTCTTCCCATTTTGTAGCATCTATTGTACATTTTGTATCTTATTTACTCTCTCAGCTTCTCACGCTAGGGAGACAATATGATGTTTGCACATGTGCGTCTGCTTTATTTCACTTATGAGTATGATCTTGAGTTGCATCCATTTACCTATAAACACCTCCCATTTATCTTTCTTTTTGGCTGCGTAGTACTCCATTGTATAAAAAGGCCACATATTTTTTATCCATTCCTCAGTTGGTGGGCATTTGGGTTGTTTCCAAGATCTAGCTATTACAGATTGTGCTTCTATAAACATGGGTGCAAATATGTTGTTGTAGTATGATGTTTTTAATTCTTCTGGGATGATACCCAGCAGGGGAATAGCTGGGTCAAATGGGACCTCTAATCCTACTTTCTTGAGGAATCTCCACACTGATTTTCACAGTGGTTGTACCAGTGTACACACCCATCAACAGTGGAGAAGTGTTTCTTTTTTCCCACAGCTCCCTGCCCCCCAGCATTTGTTATTTGTTGATTTCTTGATAATAGCCATTTTTTTCTGGGTGAGATGAAATCTCAGTGTTGTTTTAATTTGCATCTCTTGAACGACCAGTGATGTTGAACATTTTTTCATGTATTTATTTTCTGTTTGTGTTTCCTCACCTGAGAAGCGTGTATTCATCTCATATGCCTGTTTATGGATTGGGTCTTTAAATTTGGGAGGTCTGATTTTTTTTGAGTTCTTTATATGTTCTTAATAGTAATCCTTTGTCTGAGGAGCAGCTGGCAAACCTTTTTTCCCACATTGTGGGTTTTCTCTTCACTCTGTTGGAATGTGGTTCCTCTTGCTGTGCTAAAGCTTTTTAATAAGATGGGATCCCAGTTGTTGATTCTTTGTGATAGTTCCTGTGCATCAGGGTTTTTTTTCATAAGGTCTTTGCCTACACCAGTGTCTTCAAGAGTTTGACCTATTCTGTCTGCCAGCAGATTTAATGTTTCTGTTTTAGTATTTAGATCGTTGATTCATTTCTAATTTAGTTTAGGGAATGGTGAAATATACGGGTTCGATTTTAATCTTCAGCATGTGCAGAGCCAGTTTTTCCACACCCATTATTAAAGAGACTGTCTTTCTTCCAGTGAACACGTTTGGCACCTTTGTCAAAGATAAAGTCGGCTGAGTATGTCTAGAGTTGTTTCTGCATCTTCTAATCTGTTCCACTGATCTTTCTGGTTTTTTTTGTTTTGTTTTGTTTTGTTTTGTTTTTTTTGCCAGTACCATGCTGTCTTTATCACAGTAGCTTTATAGTATAATTTCAAGTTGGGGATTGTGACACCCCCTGCCTTGCCTTTGTTTTCCCAAATTGCCTTTGCTATTCTTGGTCTCTTCTGGTTCCAAATGAATTTTAGGTTTGTTTTCTCTAATTCTGTGAGATATGCTGTTGGAATTTTGATAGGAATTGCATGAAATTTGTAGAACAGTTTTGGAAGTATGAACATTTTCACTATATTGGTTCTTCCTACCCAAGAGCAAAGGATAGTTTTCCATTTGTTGATATCCTCTTCCATATCCTTTTTTAGAGTACTGTAGCTTTCAATGTAGCGGTCTTTTACACCCTTTGTTAGATTGATTCCTAGGTATTTCTTTTTTTTTTTTTT
Organism: Chinchilla lanigera; assembly: GCF_000276665.1. Classification (NCBI taxonomy): domain Eukaryota; kingdom Metazoa; phylum Chordata; class Mammalia; order Rodentia; family Chinchillidae; genus Chinchilla; species Chinchilla lanigera. The sequence continues at coordinate 1,663,569 of NW_004955486.1, read as the reverse complement.
TTTGGATGCTACTATGAAAGGTGTTATTTCCCTAATTTTTCTCTTAGTGAGTTTGTTATTCGTGTACAGAATGGCTATTAATTTCTGAGTACTGACTTTGTGTCCAGCTACATTACTGAATTTGCTTATTAAATCTACCAGTTTTTAAGTGAAGTTTTTGGGGTCTTCTATGTGGAATATCGTGTCATCTGCAAATAATGATAATGTAACTTCTTCCTTTCCTGTCATTATTCCTTTTATTTCTTTCTCTTGTCTAATTGCTCTGGCTAAAGTTTTCAGGACTGTGTTGAATAAGAGTAAAGACAGTGGGTATCCTTATCTTATTCCTGATTTTAGAGAGAAAGCTTTCAGTTTTCATCCATTGAGCATGATGTTGCCTGTTGGTTTATCATAGATGGCTTTTATCAGATTGAGATAAAGACCATCTAGTCCAATTTTCTCTAGGATTTTTGTCATGAATGGATGCTGGACTTTGTTGAAAGTTTTTCTGCATCTACTGAGGTGATCACACGATGTTTGTGCTTGGCTCTGTTAATATGGTGTATTGTATTTATTGATTTATGTGTGTTGAACCATCCCTGCATCCCTGGGATGAATCCCACTTGGTCATGGTGTATAGTTTTCTTGATGATTTGCTGCATTGTGTTTGCCAGTATGTTATTAAGGACTTTTGCATCTATGTTCATTAGGGAGATTGGTCCGTAATTCTCTTTCTTAGTTTGGCCCTTCTCCAGTTTTGGTATGAGGGTAATGCTTGCTTCCAGGAATGAATTTGGGAGTATTGCTTCCCTTTCAATTTTGTTAAAGAGTTTGAGAAGTAGTGGTATTAGGTCTTTACTAAATGTCTGTAGAATTGAGCAGTGAATCTGTCAGGGCCTTGACTTTTCTTTGTTGGTAGGTTTTTAATTATGTCTTTGATTTCATTGATTGATACTGGTTTATTTAGGATTTTTATGTTTGCTTGATTCAGCTTTGATAGTTCATATATATCTAGGAATCTATTTCCTTTTCATTTTCCATCTTATTAGAGTACAAGTTTTCAAAGTACGTGTAGATGATCTGGATTTCTGCAGGGTCCATTGTAATTTTCATTTTCACCCTTTTCATTCCTAATTACGTGGATTTGAATCTTTTCCTTCTTTGGTAAGGTTGGATAAGGGTTTGTCGATGTGATTTAATCTTTTAAAGAACCAAGTCTTTTAGTTATTGATTTTTGTATTGTTTTCTTTGTTTCCAATGCGTTAATTTCTGCTCGGATCTTTATAATTTCCTCCCTATTATGAACTTCTGGCTTATCCTGCTCTTCTGTTTCTAGTAGTTTGAGGTTCACCATTAAGTTGTTTATTGGTGCTTGCTCTGTTTTCCTGATAAGAGTTTTCACTGCTATGAATTTCTCTCTAAAGACTGCTTTCATTGTGTCCCATAAGTTCTAATATTTTGTATTGACATTATCGTTTAATTGTTGGAACTGTCTAATTTCTTCTTTAATTTCATCTGTTACCCATTGGTTGTTTAGGAGGGTGTTATTTAATTTCCATGTGTGTGTGAGGTTCTTGTGGCTTCTTTTGTCATTGACTTTCAATTTCATTGCACTATGCTATGGTCTGATAATATGCATGAGATAATTTCAATTCCTTTACATTTACATAAGCATGTTTATGAGCTAGTATGTGGTCTGTTTTGGAGAACATCCTGTGTGCAGCTGAGAAGAATGTGTATTCTCATGTTGTGGGGTGGAATGCTCTATAGACATCTACTGAGTGAATTTGTTCAAAAGTTTGGTTCAGTTCTAATATTTCATTGTTTATTTTTGTGTAGTTGGTCTGTCTTTCTGTGACAGTGGGGTATTGAGATCCCCTAATACAATGTAATAGTGCTTATTTGAATTTTCAGGTCAGTTAATATTTGCCTTATATAGTTGGGTGTACTGTTATTTGTTGCATATATATTTATGATTGTTATTTCTTCCTCTTGGATTTTCCCCTTTATAAGGATGTAGTGACCTTCTTTATCTCTCTTAATCAGTCTTGGCTTGAAATTCACTTTGTCTGCAAATAGAATAGCTACCCCTGCTTTTTTTTCTGGGTTCCTGTTGCATGGAGTATTATTTTCCGTTTTTTAACTTTCAGTCTTTTAATTTCTTTTTGAATTAAATGTGTTTCTTGTATGCAGCATATTATTGGATCTTGCTTCTTGATCCATTCTGCCAGGCTGTGTCTTTTGATTGGTGAATTGACATTGACATTGATGGTTACAACGGATGTGTATTGACTTCTCCCTGTCGTGTTATTTTCCTGTTGTTGGTTCCCCCCTTTTGTGCTCTCCCTCTGTTTAACTGTTTGCCTTGCCTGGTGGATTACTTCTGTTGGGGTCCATGGAGTTGTAGTCCTTGTTACCTCTTCCTAGAATGTCCTTTAAAACATTTTGGAATGCTGGTTTGGCGGTCATAAATTTCCTCAGATGTTCATTGCCATGGAAGTATCTTATTTCTCCATCAGTTTTAAAAGATAATTTTGCAGGGTACATCAGTCTAGGTTGAAGATTGTTTTCCTTTAGAACTTGAAATATGTTAAGTTGAGAACTTTTCCAAGCTCTCTTTGAATTGAGGGTTTGTGCTGAGAAGTCAGCTGTGATTCTGATGTGTATTCCTTTATATGTGATTTGTTTCTTTTCCCTAACAGCTTTTAAGATTCTTGGGTTGAATTTCTGGAATCTTGATTATGATATGCCTGGTTGTATTTTTTTTTTTTTATCATGGCTAATTGCCTCACTTAACTGTATATCAAATTCTTTTTCCCTTCTAGGGAAGTTTTGTGACATGAGGTCTTTGAACAGTTTTTCTATATCATGTGCTCTCTCCTGCTTTTTCACTGACTCCAGTCAATCTTAAGTTATGCTTCCTGGCTGGATCTAGCAGCTGTTGCATTAATTTCTCATGGTCCCTTGTTATTTTTAAGGATGCTTTCTCTTCATGACTGCCAACCTCAAGCCTGTCTTCCATATCTGAGATCTTGTCCTCACATTGCCTTCATGTGCAGCAGATACACTAGAATTTTTATTCTCCTTGATATCTACTGGAATCTGCCTTATGGATTCCATTTCTTTCCTATGCTGAGCATTCATGGCTTCTGTAATTTTCTTAAGTGCCTCGATTTTTTTTTTTTTTTTTTTGTCTGTATTGTGATTTGATGTTTTCTAGTGCCTAATTCAATTGCTTTGTTGTTACCACTTCAGAGAGGCCAGGCAGGTGGCTTTTTGGATTGTCCCACCTCATTGCCCCCTGGGTTTGCCTTTGGTGAACTGGATATCTGGGGTTGCAACTTGTTTAAGTGTCTTCTCATTTTGTTTTCTTTTTTTAGTTTAATTCCTGGGGTGATGCTTGTAAACTGCCTATGGTGGGTTGCTTTATTGCTAGTATTTAGAACCCTTAGGAAATAACTACTTCTCTGAGGTATCTTCTAGGTGTAACTGAGTTTTGGGTTTCAAATCTGTTGCAAAATCCTATGTCTTCAGTTTGTTGGAGTTGAGAAGTTGCTGCCAGTTTGGCTCAACCCCTGGTTCTTTGGCACTGTGCCACAGTATTTTCTATGACCCTTAGTCAGTCTCAGTCTTGGAATACCAGGAAGAGTAGCTATTTAGAATAATTATGTCACTTTTGGCTTAAGTGGTACCATCAGCAATAACAGTAGCAACAGTCACAGCCTAGAAAATGACAAACTTAGGTAACCATTAATTTGCCACCTTTAACCATATGAACTAGATTTGTAGTTGTATAACAAAATCTAAAACAGATCAGAACATTATATGCAATGTGTAAGTCCTTAGTATGTCAATTTTACCCGCAGGGGTTAAAATTTAAAAGGGATTAGGGGAAAAATACAGAGATAGGAGAAGAGATAGAAAGTAAGGCTGGAGGACAAGAAGGGATCACACACTAACTTTGGGAAACTGGTGTAGAAGACTGGAGGGAAGGAAAGAAGAGACAAAAAGAACAATGATAGAACAGCAGCCACAGAGGCTAGAAACCACATTCACGCTCGTATAAAAACAAGATCTAACAATGAAGGAGAAAAAAAGAGCAACAACAAACAAACAAAACCACCACAACAAAAAACAAATCAGAGAGAGAGAGTAAGAGAAAAAGTCCACTTCCAGGTTCATCTCTGCTGTCACTGGTAGACAGTGTGTGGAGACAGATCCATGCTGATCTATCCTGGCCGTCTAGCAGTAGCTTTTTGGCAAGGTAGTGGATAAGCTCAGCGAGCCTGCACCTTCTGGGTGAGTCCAGACTCATTTGGCCTGCAGCCATCAGCACACCTTCTGTGGGCCTGAGCCCAGCTGGCAGCAGCTAGATGGAGCCAGAAGCAGCTCTAAGTTCTGAGCTCAGCTGGCCCCTGTCCAAGATGGCTCCACCAATTGCTCTCTTGCGTGGGATGACTGAGCCCTCAGCACTCACTGCCAGTTAGTGCAGTCCCTCAAGTTCAGTGCTCCCCTGCATTGCTGTGTCTCTCTGTGGAGGCCAGTGGGGTCACCAGCAGTCACCATATGTCCACAGGTTTGAATCGCTTCTCTCGTGCAGTGAGCCCCATCTTAGAGAGAAGGCGCTGCTGGGTACCTCCTTCCTCTTCTTTAAAGTTTGTCCCTTCACCCTGTGTGTGGGCTTCAGTTTGTACCTCAGACCCTCCCGGGTCCACGGAACCCACTTCCCTCCCTCTTGTCTACCTCAGGTTGCTATATTCCAGCGTCTGGATGGCAACATTTGGAGAGGCTCCTTCCCTGCTGCTTACCACTCTGCCATCTTGGGGACTCCTCCATCTCTGTTTTCCTTTTGCAGCATCATTCTTGTTTCTCTTTATGTTGTTTCTGTGTTCTCTCATCTATTACATTGGTGTTTGTGTCTACTTTTATGCTGGTTCCGTGCTATTTTTGTTACTGTGGCTTTGTACTATTACTTGAAACTGGGTATTGTGATTCCTCTATCCTTGTTCTTTTTGCTTAATATTGTTTTGGGTATGTTCGTTCGTGTTTCCATATGAATTTTAGAATTTTTCTTCTAATTCTGTGAGACATGTGATTGGAATTTTGATGGGGTTTACATTGAATCTACAGATTCCTTTTGATACTATAGCCATTTTAACAATATTCTGCCTTAGAACATGGAGAATCTTTTTATCTTCTGGTGTCTTCTTCAATTTTTTTCTTTAATGTTCTGTAATTTTCATTGTAGAAGTCTTTCACCTTTTTGTTTAGGTTCATCTGTAAATGTTTTTTTTTCTGTCGGGGGAAGCTATTGTGAATGATATACGGAAAAGTTATTGATTTTTTAAAATGTTGATTTTGTATTCTGTAGTTCCTAATTTATGTACTTAAAAAATGTTTCTTATAACACTGCTTCTTGATCTTTCTGTCTGTGGCCAAGTCCTTCTCTGTTGCAGAGAGATATCTCTTGTCTGCTGTTTTCTGATCACACGTGTGCTCGCAAAATCTTGCCTTAGTTTTGCTCTGGCCTGTAGTCTGGGGGCTGCAGGACCAGCCTGGGGATGGTGTGGGCAGCGTCCCTGGCCATTGTGTGCAGGTGGAGGTAGGTGTTGTGGCTGACACATCTGCCATGACCATTTTGCGCTGGTGCTTATGTTATATTCATGGATAGTGGCACTCATATGTGGGGTAGCCAGCGGGAACTGCAAGTTTGCGGAGCTATTGCAGCTCTCCTCAGGTCTTGTTTTCCTTGTAAAACATGTTTCTGGGGAACACCATTCTTCAAATGTAGAATCAAATGTTCATTGCATGGTTAGCCTCTGATGTCCCATCTTGGGAACTCTACTCTCCAAGGAGAAAACTCTTTTTCCCCAGATTACTTTTTTCCCTAAATTCATGTCTGGATTGACTCCTCAGTACTTTTTTAAGGATGTGGCCTGGAGAGATTTTCTGTACTTCAAGTGGTTGTTTTACCCGTGTCTTTGAAGAGATGTTTTAACTTCATAGCAGCATACTTTACCTGAAAGGATTTCCAAATGTGATCCTTTCAAGCAAATTACATTGTCATTGTTTTAATGTGACCTATTGTCTTAGGTCTACACTGACTCTGACTTTGAATCTTTCTTCTTAGATTGGCAGCCCAGGCAGCAGAACCAATATTATACATCCCCAGGTTTATGTGAGTATGATTTTCCTGTGGTCATGTTGTTCATTAAGCATATACACTCCCCTGTACCATATGCACGTGCATATTTCTTGATGAGCAGAGGACTCCTTGAATGTGTGATAGGAACTTATCTCTGCCCTTTGCTACTGATGACTACCTTCGGGTTCCAAGAATGTATCAGAAAGTATTTCCCCCCCGCTTGGTGCATGTGACTAAGTGTGAATATTACAGTAAAGAAGAGTAGGCAGATGTTTTAGTCCAAGGTCTCCTTTTTTTTCTAAGTTAAAATAGAGATGTGACCTTGTATGGCTATGAGTTGCATATGTTTGGGTAATGCGAGTAAGTAAGAAGGAAAAATACCAAGCTTTTTTTCTTATTGGCTTTGAAACATTATAAGGTGACATTAAAAAACTTTTTCAGGCATTTGCTTATTATTTCTCTGCCTTGACACATGTGTTGAAAGTGAATTTTTTTTTTTTAAAGACATGGTTTCACCACGTAGTTCAGGCTGGCCTTGAATTCACTGTGTAGCCCAGGTTTTCCTCGAACTCACAGCGATCCTCCTGCCTCAGCCTCCCGAGTGCTGGGATTATAGGTGTGCACCACCATGCCTGGCTGAAAAGTGAAATTTAAGATAAGCCTGGAAGCAACAATATGGTGATTTCAAACAGTTGTTGTTGGCCTTGACTTTTATTGGGCTTGTGTTTAAGATTTGATGATGCTGTGTGCCTAGGTTTATGTCACTCTAAAAACAGTTCAGAAAATTACATTTTGCCTTTTCATTTGGACTTTCTGGAAGCATTTGTTTCACTGTTTAATTAGGTTGATTTTCACACACTGTTTGCTTTAATAAAAAAATTGACAGAATAAAGCACATTCATGTGGTGTCACTCATTTGTCCAATAGAAAGCATTGTCCATGTGTCCTGGCATTGGGAGAGTAATGCCTGGAGAGGCCTTCTCTTGGGTGTCCTTCATGCGGGATTTTTCATAGAAAGGTGCCTGTCACATGGGAGTAGTGCAGAATGTGTGTTGAATGTGTGATTAGACACATGTGATTGTGTAAATGTCGTGTCCTGCTGCAGCCCAGGATCGAAAATAAGTTATTTCTCATCATTGTATTCACTGAGCTGCTGAACCTTGGTATCTTGTTTATAAGCGAATGACTGTGGAAACAGAATCTGGAATATTATTGTGAAGAAAGCAAAGTCTGTATTTAAAGGGCTTTGAGATACACGTTAGTTTTCTGTAGGCATATCAGCAAATAGCCTAGAGGGGCCTGGGGCGCAAACTGAGTGACACTTCGAGAAAAGTTATTTGTGGCTGTGATAGAAACACCTACAGACTACTCTTTCTTGCATAGTCTCTGGGTTTTACAAAGACAGTTTTCCTCCCCGAAGACTTCCTTCTGTTTCCCTGTGTGTTTTTGGGCAGTACCAAACCCATTGTTAGTGTTCTAGGCATGTTTTCTTAACCTGCCATTAATCTGGGAGGAAAATACCACAGGTGATAAATCATTTCATGGCTGAATGGTCCTGCCTCAGCCTTTCTGATTTTACTTGCTCAGATCTTTATTTTACCCCCTCTGGAAGGGTTGGAAATAAATCTTGTCCGCAGTTTCCACACAAGGGCTGACGTGTGGAAGCCTAAAGGCGTCATGTGTGGAGGGAAACTCACAGCAGGTCCTTTCTGACAAATAGCGGGGAGTTTGGGAAATTGGAGAGGCTCTAACTGCCGTCTTAGGTGGAGTTCCCTGTCCTGTGTTCAGAGGCCAGGAGTGCATTTCTTCGCTGCACAGTGTATAGCACATCTGAATAGAATAATCTCGTGGAAACCTTTAGAATGGGCTGTTTTGTGTGGTGTGTATTTGTAGCACGTTTACTCCCTTTGGAGCTGAGCGGCTTGAGGGTAGAGCGCTGATTGCCCTGAGGAGTTGCAGTAGCGGTCGCGCTTTGACTTAGACTCTCTGCTGGTGTTGCTCAGAAGCACAGCTCTTCCGTTCCTGTCTCCCCTTCACAGTTCTCCGCACTGCCCCCTGTGCGAGTGGTCTTCGCAGTGACTATGGAAGGCAGTGCCCGGAAAGTCATCACTGTCCGATCCGCTCTCATTGTGAGGAACAGACTTGAGACCCCAATGGAACTGAGGCTGGACAGCCCATCAGCACCAGACAGTACGTTCAGTTTCTAGAGTACAGTAAATGCTCCCAAAATTCTTGTGGGCTTTTTTGTTTGTTGGTTGGTTGTGTTTTTGAGACAGGGTCTCATGTAGTGCAGGCAGGGCTTGAACTCGCTGTGTAGTGTAGGCTGGCCTCGAACTCACAGCGATCCTCCTGCCTCAGCCTCCTGAGTACTGGGATTAGGGCATGTGCAACCATACCTGGCCCGTAAATACTTGTTGACTGCTGTCCTGACCCCTCCTTCTCAGGGAGTGTGTCTCTAGGCAGTCTGCATTCACAGCCTCTGCCCTTGTCCTAAGATAGTCTCTGGGGAGGAGGACCGTCGCCTGAGAGTGCTAACCCTTGTTTCTGTGGCAGAGCCAGTGGTGCTTCCCGCTGTCATGCCAGGGGACTCGTTTGCTGTGCCTTTACACCTCACTTCTTGGCGACTGCAGGCCCGGCCCAAAGGATTGGGTGTGTTTTTCTGTAAGGCCCCGATTCACTGGACCAACGTAGTGAAGACGGCAGAGGTCAGTAGCAGCAAGCGAGAGTGCCACTGCATGGACGCGGAGAAGAGCCGCTTCTTCAGGTGGGTCGGCTGCGCCATGGCTGTAACTTGGTTTTGCCCTCGTGGCGGTTCTGCCAGGGTTCTTCCTCCAGGGACCCTTTGCAGTGCATTCAGTTTTATTTAAAGCCCTGAAGTCAGTTCTTATTCCTTAGGTTCTCTGGTTAGAGTTTGTGAGAACTCAAGGGATAACATTTGTTGGTTCCTTATCTAATATTTAAGGGAAAAACCACCACCAAACGTGCTCTTCGCACGCGTGGGATTAGAGCTCTATATGTGTAAATCAGCATAAAGAGAGGACATAGGAGGGAGGGGGACTAACCAATTCCGGTATCTAATTTGGGAAGCAAAATCCTGGGCCTGGAAGTGTTTTGAATGAAAGATTTTTAAATATTTTGAATAAAGGTTCATGCACTTACTGTTGACTAGAGCACTTAAGAATTAAGCATTTAAGTCAGTGTTTTTCTGTTCTAAAGATTTATGTAATATGTTACTAGATTCAGTGTTGGAAAAAATACTTGATTGTTAGTCTTAATATAGACTGTAAACAGATTATTTGGGATAGTTTTCTTTATAATGAAGACAGGCATTCATTGAGTTTGAACTTACAGAAGTACAAGAACAAAGGCGTTCCACAGACCCTTCCCCGGAGTTGCCAATCGTTAGCACACTAAGGAGAAGAGTAGATACACGCACACACCTGTAGTTGGTTATTTAACAGCTTCTTTGAGTGATTTGTAGAACAAGTTAAAAAAGATTCAAGGGGTTTGAACAATGCTCTTATCTGGCTTATTCCACTTGGCACTTGGAGAACATTCTGTCAACAACTCCAGATTGTACCTTCTTTTCAAGAGTGTGTGGAACATTCATAAAGACGTACTGTCTGCTGGGCCGTAAAATGAAGATCGATAGGCATTAAAGAACTGAGATACGGAATATATTTTCTGATCATAGTAGAATTAAACTAGATTCTAGTAATAGATATAATTGGACATTTATTAGAGTCTAGTAAATGCCTAGCAAATTCACAAAGGGATGAAAGAATCCCTGACAAAAGAAATTAGGAAATATTTGGAATTGAGTAGTAGACCAAAATCCCCCAAAAGCAGCAACAGATATGTTAAAATGTGGGGTACACCACAAAGGCAGTTCTTGTGGGGGAAAGTTACAGTTTTCAGTATCCCTATTAGAAGATAAGAAAGATGTAAATTTACCAATATGATCTTTTACCTTAAGAAGCTAGAAAGGAGAATGCGTGGTGGTGCACACCTGTACTCCCAGCACTCTGGAGGCTGAAGTAGGAGGATCACTGCAAGGTTGAGGCCAGCCCGGGCTACATATGAGTTTGAGGCCAGGCTGAGCTGAAACTGTCTCAAAAAACAAACGGGGGGGAAAAAGAAGCTAGGAAAAGCCTGTAACCCCAGCATTCTCAGAGGCTGAGACAGAGGATTATAAACTCAGGTCCAGCCTGGGCAGTTTAGCAGCTTAGTGCTAAACTAAGATAGAAACTCCGTCTCCAAAAAAACCAAAAGGCTAAAGAAGAGCAGATTAAAAACAAAGAAATAGAAAAAAAGGAAGCAGTGGGAATCAGTGAACTAAAAAACAAATAAAATCAACAATTCCAAAATTGGCTTTTTAAAAAGATTCATAGATTTAATAACACTCTAGCAAGAATGATAAGGAGAAAAGAGGGAAAACATAAAGAGTTACTGGAGACATTATTATAGCTCCTGTAAACATTAAAAGGATAAAAAACAAATAAGGACAATTTTATGCCAGTAAATTTTACACTTAAATGACACCTTTCTTAAAAAGGCAAGTTACCAAAACTGATACAAAGACGAAACAGAAAAATTCAAATATCCCAATATCTATTTTAAAAGTTTAATTTATAAAGAAAGCTTTCCCATACAGAACACCCTAAAACCCATATAGCTTCACTGGTGAATTCTCTAGACATTTAAGAGGTGTTAGGGTTTGGGGCTTATTTTGCAAGGTGAAACAATATAATACAGGACAAATATTTTATAAGATTACTTATATAGTTACATAAAGGATGATATACAAGAGAGTGCAGGAAATCTGTCCACACATTAAGACCAAGGAAGCTAGCCGGGGGCATAGAGCTCATAACAATGCCTCCCACAAGTCCAACTGGAGGCCTAGAGCCCATAATAATATCTCATGCAGGCCTGTTTCATGGATCTGCACTGCGAAGACCTAAAGGTCAGTGGTGGAATGTAGGAAGTCTGTGTCAGTGGGATGAAGGAGCTGTGCTAGCAGGCTGAGGGATCTGCACTGGAGCCAGGAAGTGATGCTCAGAACCAGAGCTCCTCCGAAAGGTACCACGGCCATCCTCAGCAACAGTGAGGTCCCGAGCTCCTCCGATGCTGAACATGGCCAAGTTCCCAACAGGGAAGCCTACTCAGCAACCCTTCCCAGGAAATTGACAGTTCACCATCTTGCCCTCTGGAGCCAGGAAGCGATGCTCAGAGTGAGGACCAGAGCTCCCCCAAAGTGAACTGAAGCCATTCTCAGTGCCAAAAAGGCCCTTGAGCTCCTCGGAGGATGAAAACAGCCAAGTTCATCAGGAAAGCCAGCATGATGAGCTCCTCCAAAACAACCAATAGCTCCTTACAGCTTCCATCAGCTCCCAGCAGCCTCTCTCAGCTCCCAACAGCCTTTTTCTGCTTCTCCAGGTCTGCCTCTTACGCTGCTGGCAGCAGTCCCCAGGTGGGCCTCCCACACCCAGCACCACTCTTACGCAGTTCACCTGGAGGTTATAAGTTGACCACCAGTTATCAATCCAGTACAAGAGGGAAGTAGTTCTGGTTCTACGCAAGATCCTTCAGAAAACAGATGAAACAGTTTCTATCTGATTTCAAAACCTGACGGAGGTATAATAAGAAAAGAGACCTACAGACTGGTACCCCCATGAATAGAGGCAAATGTCCTTAACAGAATATCACCAAATAGAACTCAGCAAGTGGAGTTTACCCCAGAAATGTGAGGTTAGCTTAACATTTGAGAATCAGTAAATGTGATTCACCACATTAAGAGACTAAAAGAGAAAAAAACACCAGATCATCTCAGTAAATACAAAAAATAGCATTTGGGAGAATTCGGTGCTCATCTACGGTAATGCTTAAGTACCTTCGTCCAGCTTGAGCTGCTGTAACAATACATCTCAGACCGAGTGGCTTAAAAGACAGACATTTATCTCTCATAGTTCTGGAGGCCAAGAAACCCGAGATCAGGGTGCCGATTCGGCTGTGGAGAGTGCCTTCTCCCTGCAGGTGACCGCTTTGTCATTGTGTCCTCAGGTGGCAGAGAGAGGGATGCTCTCGGGGCTCTCCTCCTCCTCTTGCACCACTCCCATTGTGCAGGCGTCACCTTCATGACTTCATGGAAACTTCATTACCTCTACCAGGTGATAGTGAGATGGGCACCTCCAAATCCCTTCTCATTGAGGACCAGAGCTTCAACATAGGAATTCGGGGGCAAAACAGACATTCAGTTCATCACATGCAGGAACCTAAGAACAGAAGTGAACATACTTTGTTTTGTTTCACAGACAGGGTCTCGCTATGTAGTTCAGGTTGGGCGTGAACTCACTATGTAGCCCAGGCCGGCCTGGAGTGATCTTCCTGCCTTAGCTTCCTGAGTACTGGGATTATAGGTGTACACCACCGTGCTGTACTTATAAAAAAGATTTTTAATCTTTAAAAACATTAAGCCTTTTTCTCTTAAGATTAGGAACTAGGTATGATAGTAGCAAGCTGGGTGTGGTGATGCATATCTGTTGTTCCAGCACTTGGGAGGCTGAGACAGGAGGATTGCCTTGAGTTGAAGGTCAGCTTGGGTTATAAAGTGAGTTCAAGGCCAACCTGAACTATATAGTGAGGCCTTATCTCAAGAAAACCAAAAAAAAAAAAAAAAAAGGGGACTGGGAATTTAGCTCAGCGGCAGAAGCGCCTGCCTGGCAAGTGCAAGGTCGTGAGTTCTGTTCCCTGTACCGGAGAAAACCAAAAAAAAAAAGAAAAAGAAAAAATGATAGTAGCAGTTCTGGCCATTGCAATAAAGAAGAAAGAAAGAAGGAATTGAAAATGTATGAAGATCTGACAAATAAAATTGCTATTTTCAAATGATGCAGTTGGATACATAAAATATGTAAGAAATTACTAGACCTAATTTATCAAGGTTGCAGAGTACAAGATCAACCTATAGAAATCAGTTGTTGCCTGATGTGGTGGTGCATACCTGTAATCCCAGCACAGGAGGAGTACCATTGAGTTTGAGGCCAGCCTGGGCTATATAAGTGAATTCAAGGCCAGCCTGGACTACATAGTGAGACCCTGTTTCAAAAAAAAGAAAGAAATGAGTTGTATTTTAGCCATGAACAAATAGAAAATGTGATATTTAGAAAAATATCATTTACAGTTGCATCAGAAAACATTAAATGTCCAAGACTCAGTCTAACAAGTCTTTAAGTCTTGGGTGCAAGTCTTCCACCCTAGAAATTACAAAACCTTTCCAAGAGAAATTCAAGAAGACCTAATAAATGGAAAGCTATGCCAAATTAATGGACTGAAAGCCTTGGTATTGCCAGGATTTCCATTCTCAGTAAATTGATCTGAAGACACAACAGTATAATTCTGTATAACCCAACAGTGAAAATTCTGATGGGCTGCTTTAAGGAAATAGAGGTGCTAATTATGAACTTACATGGAAATGTAGAATATTTAATGCTACCTTGAAAAAGAACAAAGCTGGAGGATTTATAAAACCTGTTTTCAAGACTCTGACAGCCATAGTAATTATCACACTGCACTATTAGCATGAAAACAAATGTAGACCAATCGAATATAAAGGAATTCACAAATGGACCCACATCTAGAAGCCGGAGTCCTGATTTTTCAATAAAGATGCCAAGTCAGAGGGGCTGGGGATTTAGCTCAGCGGCACAGCACCTGCCTGGCAAGCGCAAGGTCGTGAGTTCGATTCCCGGTACCAGAAAAAACAAAAACAACAACAACAAAAATTGCCAAGTCAGTCTTGTGGGTGAAAGGAGAGTCTTCTAGACAGACAGTGACGGAACCAGTGAATACCCACGTGAAAATGTGAACTTCAACTCCTATCTTACTTCACTTGGAAAAATTCATCAAATGGGTCATAGACCTAAATGTAAAACTCAGAACGATTGTTTCAAGAGACTTTGGGGCAGGTAAAGATTTTTTACATGAAAAGCACTAAAACAACAAAGAAAAATTTCAGAAATCCAATAAGAAAAGGAATAAACCACACAATTGGAAAAAATATATATGTCTGACAAAGGATTGTACATAGAACACCAACAATAAAAAAGCTAACCTAATGAAAAGAATAGGCAAAAGCCCGAACTGACAATTTACTGAAGAAAATGTAGAAATTCCTGACAGAAGCAGCTCAGCATCCTTAATCATTTGAGAAGATCATTAAGTCGTGCTTTACTCTCACTACGGTGGATAAAGGGAGGAAAGATGTGTAGCGCCAAATGTTGGCAAAGATAGGGAGCAACTACCGCTCTCATAAGTAGCTGATGAGAGTGTGAAATTGTACAGCCAGTTTGGAGAAATGTTTGGAAATTTCTTAAAAAAGCAAAGGACCGGCAAATCCATTTTAGGTATGCACCTAAAGTGAAATGAAGGTATGTGTTCACAAATGTATTCTACAAGAGCTTTATGTATTCCTAAACTAGAAACGACCCTATTGGATATGAGCAAGCTAATGAATAAATAATAATCCACCCCACAGCATACTACTAGGCAATGAAAGAATCAAATATAATGCATACAGCAACATGACTGCATCTTATTGAAGCATTACATGAAGTAAAAAAAAAAGCCAGACACAGAGAGTAGTACACTCTGTATGATCCATTTCTATGTAGTTCAAGCTCAGACACAACTAATCTATAATAATAAATACTAGGAAATGATTACTTGCTTGACAGAGGACATAAGAGGGCTTTCTGGAGAGAGAAATAATTTTGTTTTGAGTGGTGGTTATAGAGGTATAAATAATTCCCCAAACTCATCATGCTGAACATTTAAAATCATAAAGTTTTATTGTATATTACATCTCAGTAGATGTATTTGTTTAAAATGCCAAACCTTACTGACTTATTGAACCATTTTAACGTTATTCAGCTAAGGAGAAAAACTTCTTTTCATTCAGGTTTATAATTTTCATACCATTTTGTCTTTATAGATTTTGTGTGGCTATAAAGAAAGAGAACTATCCAGACTACATGCCCTCAAACATATTTTCTGACAGTGCAAAACAGATTTTTAGACAGCCTGGGCATACCATATATCTCCTGCCCACGGTGGTGATCTGCAACCTGTTGCCTTGCGAACTCGATTTTTATTTGAAAGGAATGCCAATTAATGGCACCCTGAAGCCTGGCAAAGAGACAGCCCTCCACACAGCTGATACATCCCAGAACATCGAACTAGGTAAGGCTGGTGCCATGGCATCATTTGTAGTAATCCTATGAAAATATCAATGACTAGTTGGTGACTCTCTGATACACATCTTGGAGAAATTGTGGCACCTGTTATAGCTCATAAGCCCCTCAATGCAGTTATGAGTTGAAAAGAAAAAAACCTGAATAAACCAAAACGTTTACAGAGGAAGCACTCAACAGAGCCCTTTCTCTTACACTGCTCACTTAATACATGTTTATAGGATCTTGTTCCATCTTTTCCAACTGTGTTTTTTCCTGGCTATAAAATGAGCAAAGTCACGTGTCTCATCTTTTCAGGGAAGGACCAAACACTTGCTAAACATTCCTGTATTCCAGACATAAGTCAGCTCTTTCACACATGTAATTTTGAGGAATAATTAGTTAATTGTCCCATTTTACTGAAGAAATGGAGGTTAGGCTGCTTAATGCAACAAATAATTCTCAGTTATAAGGTGAACATGGTACAGAATTGTCCTATTTGCAGCCCTTAAGCGGGTGCTTCTGAAGTTTGAGCAGGAAATGTTTCCTTATGACTGCCACACACACACTGAAGTAGTAACAACTTGGATGTCTGTCTTTTTCCAGTTTTGTGACTGCTTTCACTGCATTGTCTCCTTGATCTTCACAGACATGGTTCAGGCTCAGATAGGTGTTACCTCCGTTTTACAGGGGAGGACGTTGAGACTCACTGTGTGTCCCACAGTGACAAGATTATACACCAGCGACCGGATAAACCTCTCAAGCTTACTTTAGAAAGGAAAAGTAGTGCAATGATACTCAATGCTAAAGAAAGTAGCTCTTTCACCTTTGTGAAATACATTTCTTCAGATGTGTCCTGAGCTCCTCTCCTGTCTCCCGGTGCTCCTGGTCTTCAGTGCCAGGCTTTACTTGAATCATCACGTTTCATTAGGGTCCTGCCGTGTAGGTGCTGCTCTTACCACAGTTTGCAGATGAGAACTAGAGGTTAGAAAGCTTGTTCTACATCACACAGGTGATAAAGCCAGACTGGGGATTTGAAGCCAAGCAGTTTGGCTACAGAGCCCTATGCTTGCTTTCCTATATTTTAGACACCGAATACAGGGCCTGATGTACAGCAAACTCCCAATGATCATAACCAATATTGTTAGCTTCTTGGACTTGATCCTCATTATGGGCTCTCTGTGACTTCAGGCCTTCTGATTTGCTTCGTGGTTATTGTCACCCCGCTAGAGAAAAACATGGCCTTTGAGATTTTTGCCAGCTAGATCCTTAATGATTTTTCCAAAAGAAGTCCGATTTAGTTTTGTTATCTTTTATTTTGGCAAATTCAAGTGAGGATCCAGAAAGACAGTAGCTTGTACCTTCTCTAGGTGTGTCGTTGGAGAACTTTCCGCTCTGTAAAGAATTGCTTATTCCACCTGGGACCCAAAACTATATGGTGAGGATGCGACTCTATGACATAAACCGCCGACAGCTAAACCTCACCATCCGGATTGTGTGCCGAGCAGAAGGATCCTTAAAGATCTTCATTTCCGCGCCTTATTGGCTCATTAACAAAACAGGTACGCAAAGAGGCTGTCCAAGGTCTTTGGCATTGGTTAGGGGAATTCGGATATATTTGCTCAGCTAAGCGAAGCCAATGCAAATAGATTACTTCAGCAGTCTAAGCTGCTGAACTCTCATGCTTCCATAATACATGCCTCATCATAGTCAAAACTGTCCTTTTTGATAATGGACTGAGCCCACTAAATAAACTCAGGTTTCAGTATTTTTCCCCTGGATGGTGTTTTTTTTCATTTATCTTTTACATCTTTCATGGGTAGACTGGGTGGGATTGATACAAACTTTTCCCCTCCTTCGTAAAGGGTTACCACTGATCTTCAGACAGGACAATGCAAAGACAGATACTGCCGGCCAGTTTGAGGAGCATGAGTTGGCCCGGAGCCTGAGCCCTCTCTTATTCTGCTATGCTGACAAAGAGCAGCCAAACCTGTGAGTACGGTTATTTATGGGAAGGGGAAATAAGCTTCTCGGCAAGGGGAGAAACTAGCAAAGGCTATAATATATCTGTGTAAGTAGAAATATACTGTAGATAGCAATCCTGACTTGGCAGAGAAGTAGAACCATGACCTAATGGGATTTTTTTGGGATCTAATTTCTGTGTTATTTGATACTAAAAATAAACCATTTGTTGGTTTATAATGAAAACTAGTTTTATTTTACATGCATTGAAGTAGTTCTCCTATTCAGAACTGCCAGTGGAGAAAAACCTACACATTTCCCGTCTCTGCTCTACAGTTTCTCTTCCCCTGGGAACGTTTAGCACCAGCAGAGGAACTGGTATGAGAGAGCAGACAGACTGGCCCTTGGGTAAAACCTTCAGCCTGTTAATCCAGCTGGGGCTGTTTGTAAAAGGTTTTGAAATCCATAACGTGCCATTGTGTGTTTCGTGGCAGGGGAAAAAGAACAATTGTGAGGATTAGGTGACATATCTTTTTATTGTGCGGTAGGAACATTACTTTTGTTTTGGTTCTGACATTATGCTTTTTTATAAGAGTCTTCTAACTTATATCCTTAATCCAAAGATAAATGGGTGTGTGTTATACTGCTAACATGCCATGGACTGTTATCTGTAGAATTTTGCTGAAAGCTTCACAGGAGGGGTTCAGAGTGCTACATGTCAGCAGATATGTTTACCAGGGAGGGTTGGGCGCTAGATTAGTGTTGGAGTCAATTAGCGTTCTGGCTATTGTAGGAGGTACAGCCGGCACTTGACACATTCAGCAAGCCCAGTCTCATTTTGTTTCTGAAAGGATTTTGACAGTTTGAGGGCTAAGACTGGACGTTTGTCACAGAGTTTATCTTCCCCATGCAATTCCCAGTTCCCAGAGTGTTTCCATGTTGACCATCTCTGGATTCTCCCCCCCATCCCAGTGTTTTGAGGAGAGCAGGAAATATTATTACATTTTAAGAGGAGGAAACTGAGGCTCAGAGAGAGACTTACTTGCCCAAGGATACATTGCTTGCTCGTGGTAGAGCTGGAGCACACATTCAGGAGTTGGTTCTGGAGTCTTTGCCAAACTACCCAGTGCTTTGCCAGCGTGACAGTATTAGTCCTTGGAAGCAATGCGCTATAGCTCTGTCTCCTTCCATACTTTTGTAAGGCTTTTATTCTTGAATCTTTGATTTTTAGAGAATTAAAATTGTAGCATTTCCTCATGTATCATGCTCATAGAGTCCTAGTGCTCGAAAGTGTTTGGAGGGAGATGTCAGTACATTTCATTCACTGCTGTGTTGCAGCTACCTCTAAGGGAGTGCTTTGACCACGAATTAATTTTCACACTGTGCTTGGGAATCACATGGAAGTGAGGATGAGTGTCAGTGATAGAGCTCTGACTGGGTGATGGCCCCCTGGGCGCTTCCTGATGAGAACAGGTAGATAAGACTTTCTTGTGGGTGGATGTATACCTCTCTGCTTTTCTGCCCCACAGCTGCACGATGAGGGTCGGAAGGGGGATTCATCCCGAAGGCATGCCAGGCTGGTGTCAGCGCTTCTCCCTGGATGGTGGCAATGGTGTCCGAGCTTTGAAAGTCATCCAGCAAGGAAACCGCCCGGGGCTGATCTATAACATTGGTGGGTTACATTTGGGGTGTTGGGAGGATCTGAACCATTGGCCGATGGCCTCAGTCTTGGAGGAATAGGCTGGCCCTGTATTTTGACCTGGCTACAAGCACTGATTTTCTCATTTGACAGCGGGTCAGATATCTGTTCTCTGAACGCTAGATTGATCTCAACACAGATCTATGCTCCAGGGATCTGAGGAGCCACCCAGACACTGCCATTTTGAGCTCTGTTTCGCTGTTTAATTTCAGGCTCACCTGTGTCAGGAGAGTATCAGTTTGGCTTGACTGCTTGTTTTTCAAGGGAATAATGGGAACACTTAGAATGGTTTTCATTCTCCAAGTATTCCCACGCATTCATTAAAGTCTGCAGGCCCTAAAAGGGTAAGAGCATTGTTCTCACTGAAACTAAAGCGGAGAGGTTAAGTGATTTGGCCAGATACAAAGGGGATGTCTGGGTTAGAAGTGGGTTTACGATAGGGGGTTGACCATTTGAAGCAGAATATATAATAAAATGCACTTGATGGTTGTCATTAGAAGCCCCCAGCTCACGGAGCTTCTGGAGGTGGAAAGGGCAGGGGAGGATACTATATCCATATGCTTCAAAGGCTGCTTGAGAACACTTGAAGGATTTCTGAAGGGTTAGATCAATTTGATTTAAATGCCTCAGCTTTAAAATATTAGCAGTGCCTCATGCTTGTAGTGTATGATTTCCAGGGACCTCAAAGGCATGGTGAGTCTGGAGTGTTGGAATACTGTACCATCCAGAACTGCTGTTCATGTAGAACCTCTGTGATGATGGAAATGCCGTATCTTGCATTGTCCAAGACAGCAGCCACTCGCCACATGCGGCTACTGAACAAATGAGGGCACTTTCTAGAGAAACACAGCAAGTAAAGCTGAGGAAATGGAACTTTCCAAGTTATTCCATTTAATTTAAATTTAAACAGCCACATTTGGCTCGCAGATCCTGTATTGCACAGCGCAAACATAAACAGCCGTGTTGTGGGAAGGAGAAAGGAGGTGATAGCATTTACTTTTCACCCAGAATCCTGTGCAGAGTTAGGGATATGCTTAAGTATTCTAGGATTTCTCAGTAAGAGTCTTTTGAGCATAGTTTCCTTTCCAGATTTTTTAAAACATGGATTTGTATTCATGCTCTCTTGATAGGTGAGCTGTCGCCTTACAGTTGATGTTAAGATTTTCTGAAGAAATAAACTTTATTTGATCCTCCAGCTAAAGATACTTTTCCCTCACATTTGTTTGCTCCACCCTTTGGCTAGAAAAATGCCGCTTCATGCTGCGTTTGGCTTTCTGGAGGGGCATCTTGCCTCTGATACATTCTCCAAGGCAAGCTTCATAGATTGGCTGGAGGCTTTAGCTGGCACAAATTTTAGGAGGGAGAAGGAGAATGGAACTTGTTCCTTTTAGAGCAGTTACTGCCAAAAATTCTTACAGAGAAGCAAATGGAGCAGACCAATCCAAAGGATGCGGTGATTACATGTAGAAATTTCTATGCTAAGCACATTCATTAAAACTTATAGTATGTATTTTTAGGGACAACACTGCAATTTGAATTTTGTCTTCTCTCCAAGGGAAGGAATAAAAGGATGGGCTAAATTAGTTAATAATGCTTAAATTTTATGAGATTTGGGCAAATATTAGCAAGGGAATTTGGGGAATCTATTTCTTGAACATTTTGAAGATTTAGGTAGATAAGTAACCATCTGCCAGAAACTTTTAAAGCATGATCCCAAACTGAAAACCTAAGGGGGTCTGGCCAGGTATCCTCACATGCACTCCAAAAGAAATATTTTTTGCAGTTTGATCTTTGCAGTTTTTGATTTATTGTGGGCTGCCAGGACAATCTAAGATGAGAAGGAAGACAAAAAAGTCCACCTTTTTCCTCATATTGATAGTCTGTACCATTGTAGGGTATGCTGAACTCTTTTTGTGTGTCTTTGTAGGGAGACTTCGTGTTAGTTGAGATCAGCTAACTTTCGTAACTTTGTTTCCAACAACTTTCTCTGTATATCACAGAAAGAAAGGTGAAAGATGTTCTCCCTGACCCAGTACTGCATGGTATTTCTTAGGTCGCTCTTTGTATGATGTTAGTCTTTAAGGCATTTTCAAGGTTTATATTAAAGGAATTTTCAAGCTAGTGCAGACATATTATAAACAACTAAAATCATTAACAGATTGGGATATTTATAATTGGGATTGTGTTGGAAAACCTAGAGTACCTGATTGTCATATTAGAAGGCAGAATCTTCCGTGTTTATGGCTGTCTCCATGCTTGCTGACTGCTGAGTTGGATCCTTAAATGTGTCCCATCACAATATAAGCAGATCACATGATGTGTGGCTCCAGGGGCAGGCTGCCTAGATTTGAATCCCAGCCATGCTGTCTGCTAGCTGTGTGATGTAGGGCAAGTCACTTAGCTTTCTATGCCTTAGTTTCCTCATCTGTAAAATGAAAGTAATTAAAATACCTGTTACAAGAATTACATTTATAACCTTTGGTGTAGGACCTCGCATATATGAAGTATGAAGAGTTCAGTAAATGTTACTATTGTTATTTTTTATTATTTTTACTATAAATATTTTTTCGTGTGTAGCTAGACCTCAGCTTTGAATATAGTTGCTATATATATATTATCTGCTTGAATGAATTCTTTGTCTCCTTGAGTTTTGTAGTTTTAGAAATATATATCAGATTTTTAAAGACAATTCAATATTACTTTACTTTTCTTAATTTGAACTTGTTACTTTGAAATTTTCTTTTTTTTTTGCTATTTTTTTGTAGCACATAGTAGGTGCTAAAAACCTATTTTATGAATTTAAAAATTCTATGATATTTAGCATGCTTGAACTGGATTCTTATACTAGAGAAGAATTGATTGAGTTCAGGCAGCACAAAATCCAGATGCGTGCCTTGAAATTTTGACTATATCCTGTAAAAGAGGCAAGTTCTCTAGGGTGAAGTTTTAGGTCCCAGGTGTAAGCAAAAAGTTGTCATACGAAGCTTTCATAGTAGTTAGTGTCATAACTGAAAATCCAAGGTGTAGGTGGCCAAACCTGTGTGCAGTTGGGATTGCGGTGGTGTACCCTTTGTGAAGAAACCAGAATTACGGGGATAGTGATGTTGCCCCTGAGAGTTTTAAAGGCTTCAGTGGGAATAAGGGATACTAATGTGTATGCAGTTGCTGTTCTTGAAAGGCTTGGTATCCTCGCCGGGTGATATAAATGTTTTCTC
Source organism: Chinchilla lanigera (assembly GCF_000276665.1). NCBI lineage: Eukaryota > Metazoa > Chordata > Mammalia > Rodentia > Chinchillidae > Chinchilla > Chinchilla lanigera. The sequence continues at coordinate 1,641,342 of NW_004955486.1, read as the reverse complement.
AGAGAAGCGAAGTAATTGTGAAGTCTCTTTATTTTTGTCAGTCCAGGTATTTTCTGTCTTCTAATTAATTCATGGAAGTAAATGCTTCTTGTTAATTGTAGGTATTGATGTCAAGAAAGGCCGAGGTCGCTATATCGATACCTGCATGGTCGTCTTTGCCCCCCGTTACCTGTTAGACAATAAATCATCTCACAAGCTCGCATTTGCACAAAGGGAATTTGCCAGGGGACAGGTAAGGAGTTTGCTTTCGAAGAATAATTTACTTAAAAGCACAGTAAATTGTACTGCCATGGCTTCTCTCCCCTGAAGACTCTTAAGGGAGTAAGTCAAACAGCTCCTGATAGAGAGAGGGGCTCAGAGTAGGTGCTCGGTGAACATTTACATTTACTCAATAACATGCGGAATTGAACTGACTTGCTGACTAAAGCCAGTGGTCCTGTGTCTTAGGGAACAGCCAATCCTGAAGGTTACATTTCCACCCTTCCTGGCTCCAGCGTGGTGTTCCACTGGCCTCGCAATGACTACGATCAGCTATTATGTGTCAGATTGATGGATGTTCCCAATTGTATTTGGTCTGGAGGCTTTGAAGTCAACAAGAATAATTCCTTCCATATCAATATGAGGTAAGCTTGAGGCTCTAAATATAGACAGAAAGGAGCCTTGTTGGAGGTGCAGTAATATAAACAGCAAACCCTCACTACTCTTGCAAGGATATTTCTGGCTCAGACAAAGTTCTGAGTGGGTGTTTTGATGGAAAATGTGAAAAAGGCTCTTGGCAGTTTTAACCATCGTGCAAAGTGCCATAGTCTGAGAGGCTGAGTCCGGTGGGTAGCCCTGAGCTTACATAACAGCTGGCTGTGCTTCTGAAAATTCTGCCTGCGTTTAGGCAGTGACACTGATTATAGGGACTTTTGCCTGTTCTTACACATTTATAGATTCTTCCCTCATTCAGTGCTATTCCAGTAAATCATCCGGCCTCCTACGGCCAACCCAGTGACCCTCAGTTTCTGGTTAAGAAAAATCAACCAAAATATAGCTCAACTAGTCCCAGAAGACTTTTAACCTTTTTTTTTCCCTGCTTTTATCAAGTGCATTTTATTTTATTTTATTTTATTTTGGAATTGAACTCAGAGCCTTTGAATAGAGCTAATCTCTAGTCCTTTTTAAAATTTTAAAATTTGGAACAGGGTCTTGCTAAGTTGCCCTTAAACATTTATTTTTGGTTTTGTTTTGAGATAGGAGGATCTTGCTATGTTGCCCGGTTTGGCTTCCAATTCCTGGGCTCAAGTGTTCTTCTTTCCTGCTTCAGCGTCCCAAGAAGCTAGGTCTCCTGGGCTTGGGTTAAAAAAAAAAATGGTTTAAATTATATGTTGCAGATTTATTATATACTATGTTAAGACACACACAAGATAAAATTTACCACATTAACCACCTTTAAGCACATGGTTCACCTTTTAGTGTATTCACATTGTTATGTGATCTCCAGAACTCTTTTCCTTTTGCAAAACTGATCCTGTGAACCCGTTAAACAACAAACCCCCATTCCTCTTGTCCCCAGCACCTGGCAGCCACCATAGTACTTTGTGTCTAGAAATCTGACTGCTTTAATTAGCTTATGAAAATAGAACCACGCAGCATTTGTCTTTTCTGACTGGCTTATTTCACTTAGCAGAACATCCTCGTGTTTCATCCATATAGTAGCATGTGTTAGGATTTCCTTTTCTTTAAGGCTAACTAATACTCCATTGTGTGTCTGTTGTATTACATTTTGTGTGTCTGTTCATCTACTGATGGGATTTCGTTGTCTTTTCCTTTGCTTATTGTGACTAATGCTGCGATGAACCTGGTTATACAAATACCTGCTCAAAACTGCTTTCAATTCTTTCAGCTACAGACCCAGAAGCGGAATTGTTGGTTATATGGTCATCCTAATTTTAATTTTCTGAGGAATTTCCATGCTCATTTTCCTAGTGATTGCAGCATTTTACTCTCCCATCAGCAGTATACCAGGGTTCCAGCTTCTCCATGGTCTCACCAACATTTGTTGTTTAATTCCTGTGTTTTTAGTAGTAGCCACCTAAAAACAAGGGCATTTTCCTAGATAAATGTAATATTAGCATGACATACTGAAGAAACTGGACATTGATAGTCTGTTTTCCAGTAAACAGTCTCCATAGACTGAATGAATGATTACAGTGGCCTTCACAGCAACTCCTCCCCCTAACGTGGGATCCAGACTAGGATCACGTATCTTACCCGGCTGATGTGTGCTCTCTTTTGTCTTCTTTAATCAAGAGTGACCGTATTCTCCCCTTTTTGTCTTTATTGACATTGACATGTTCAGAGATTCCAGTGGTTTCTTGTAGAATGTGCTGTTTTCTACACTTGGATGCTAGTTTCCTCTGTTAGATTTCGGTCAAGCCTTTTTGGTGAGAGCACCTGTAGGGTGTTGGGTCTTTCCTGTTGCATTACATGACGAGGCGTCCAGCACGTTGGCCCCATGACTGGTGGTGTTAAACGTGATCGTCGCTGGATTAAGGCGGTGTCCACTGGAGCTCTTTATTGTAAAGTTCGTTTTCTTCTTTTGTAAAGAAGAGTAATCTGCTGGGGGATCATTTAAGACTGGATATTCTGTTTCCCAAAACCTTTTATTGGATGTTTGCTAGTTCTTACCTAAATCAGTTATGACACTGGTGGTGACAAAATGGTGATCTTCTAACTTTCTTATTTCTTCATTTGTTAACTGATATTCTTCTGTAAAGATGCATTCATTTTCCATTTCTTCTTGGGATAATCTACATATAAATTTGTATTCCAACACATGCACACATTATGTGCATACTTCTTTACAGAAGAATTTAGTTTGCAAATCTTGACGGGATGAGAGAAGTAGAAAAATCACCACTTCCTGATTGTGCTGTCAGTATGTCACGTACGTATGGCGGGATTTAGGCTCAGTGATGTTGGACAGGGCCCACGCAGTGTTGCGATTATGAGCGGTGTAGGAAGAAAGAAACTGCTGCGCCTCTTCTCCTGTTAATGAAGCATCTGTTTCCTTGCTGTGCAGGGATACTCTGGGGAAATGCTTCTTCCTTCGAGTGGAAATTACTCTCCGAGGAGCTACATACAGGATCTCCTTCAGTGACACAGATCAGTTACCCCCTCCTTTCCGCATCGACAACTTTTCTAAGGTACCAGGTGGAGCTGAGAGCCAGTTGGGCTGCCTCATGTGTGAGGGCTGGGATGTATGCTGCCTTTCAGATAACAGAGCAGTACACTGAAAAGAAGGTACTGTAGCTTGACAGCTCTAGAAATCCGTAGCACTGCGAGCTGGTTCTGCAGCTGTTTTAACTAGCGCGTTGTGCTTGACATGATGCTGTTAGTGATTCCACACGGGCAGAGGAAGCGATCAAACTGCCCAGTGGCAATGGGAATGGGCAGTTGTGTGCTTAGTTACACTGAACACTTTTATAACTCACCCAGGTAAAGCCAAAACGGAAGTCATGAGATTCTCTGAACAAGAGTATGCCTTACATTATGTGACTTTCTAAAGCCAAATTCCAAAATCCTCCTTCACTTCTGTACTTAGTGTAATCACAGGTGGCTGGGCTAGAAAGGATATACCAGAAGGGGAGCCTGACAAGCCTTCTTCAAGCTCTTTATCTGGAAGGCTCTCACCTTGTCCTCTAGTCAGTGGGGCTTTTTGGAATTTGGGGGAGGATTAGGGGAGATTTGAGGAAGTGAGGTGGTGGGTTTCACTTTGTGGAGAATTCATTTGGGAAGGAGCTGGCGCCTAAGCCTCAGAAGCCCCGGCTCACTTTCCAGTTAAAGAAAGTCTTTTTGTGCTCGGCCCTTACTCCTCCAGGTCCCTGTTGTCTTCACTCAGCATGACGTGGCTGAACCCAGGCTCCGAACGGAAGTGAAGCCCATGATGTCACTGGATTACGCCTGGGACGAGCCCACCCTGCCTCCATTCCTCACGCTGACTGTTAAGGGCGCGGGCTCCTCGGAGATCAGCTGCAACATGAATGACTTCCAGGATAACCGACAGCTTTATTATGAAAATTTCATTTACATTGCTGCTACATACACATTCTCTGGGTAATTCTGGACGACATTGCTATTCGTGTAAAATAGCAGAAGATTCTATATTAACTGGCTTTAAATTTTAAGGAGTTTCTGTGAGAAGAAACTATGGCAGATTTCTTAATCCTTTAACAAACGCTGGGCTCGGGAACTTAGGAGGTCCTTGAGCCTAAGTCCTTGACTTTTGACTAGCTTAAAGTTACCCAAAGAGGCAAGACCCTTCTTTTTTAAAGACTTCCCCATTAACCCACCTTGATTTTAACAATTTCTGCTATTCGATGTTATCCTTGTATCGTAAATTCCTCTTATGTGAAGGTAATTTTTTTTATTTAAACTTTCTTTCGCCTCTTCATTAGTCCATTTTGGCTCTTTCCTTTTTTTTTTTGTCTTTTTGAGACAGGGTTTCACCCTGCAGTTCAGGCTGACCTTGAACTCACTTTGTAGCCCAGGCTGGCCTTGAACTTGCAGCAATCCTCCCGCCCCACGCCTGGCTCTTTCCTCATATGAAGCTGGCCAGTCTTCATAATTGTTCATCATGATTCTGACTCCCCTCTCCGCTGAGAAAACTACTTAATCAGAGGCATAAGGATTTGTCTTAGTATTTACCTAAAGCCAAGTATAAGCAGCATAACTTCATAGTAATTCCAGTTGCTTTAGGATTACAATCTTCACAGCTGTTCGAATAGTTACGCTAAGGAAACTCAGGTGAAGAATATTGAGCCTATTCTAACTCTGCTGTTAGACTGGCACATGAGGAATTTTTAACCCTAGTTTTTCAAAAAGTAGCCATTCTCCCAACTTGTAAATACAGCTATTTGTGTGCCAAAGTTACAGGGCCACCTTGACGTTTATCTGTGAAGAAATGGGAATAGCTGAATCTTTAACATTATAAATATAAATCACTTGATGAACAGGACATTGAAAGTCATGCTCCTTTCCAAAATGTTCTGAATAATTTTGCTTTCTGAATGAAGTTCTTATTTGTCCTTTTGGCCCAAGAATGATCTCTCTATCTTTGTGTTACTGCTCCTGTTTGCCTAGAGTTTGGATTTCACTAGCAGCAGGTTGGATTTGCAGAGACAGCCCTCTTTCCCTTGTCTGGTTGTTTCCTTTGATAATGACAGTGCTGGGTGTTTATCTTGTTATAAGTGAACCAGTAATGTTTGCTTGAGTATTGTTTGTTTGATTTTGAAGATTATGTCTCTTAACAGTGTAATGTGCTTAAGGTTGTACCTGCCTGAAAAAACAGCCCTAAACCTGTTTGCTCCTGTTCTGACAATGCTAGCAGTTACTAAGCTGTTTAAGTGAAGGGTCCTCATGGATGATCAGGAGCCCCGAGGCTTCAGTGACATGGAGCAGGTGAAAAAAGAAACTCCTGGGATGCTGGTGTGCAGCATCTGACAGCAAGATTTGAATACTCTTGATGCCCTATGAGAGGAACAATCTTTTGGAGTAATTTTCTTTTTTTTGACCGGTACCAGGAATCGAACTCATGACCTTGTGCTTGCCAGGCAGGCGCTGTGCCGCTGAGCTCAATCCCCAGCCCCTGGAGTAATTTTCTTTAAATTGAGGTGAAATTTACGTAACATAAAATGAACTACTTTAATGTGAACAGTTCAGTGGTATTTAGTACTTCATACTACCATCTCTACCTAGTTCTAAAACATTTTTATCACTCCCAAAAGAAATCCCAAGTTAATCAGTTGCTCCATATTGCCCCCTCCTCCCAGCCCTTGGCACCCATTAATCTTACTTCTATATTATGGATTTACCTGTTCTGGATATTTGATGAAAATAAAATCATATAAGTGACCTTTTGGGTCTGGCTTCTTTCACTTAGCATAGTTTTTGAGGTTTAGCTACAGTGTAGCTACTTCATTCTTATAAAAAGTATTAAATACTTTTATGGCCAAGTAATATTCTGTTGTATGTATGTCAAATACTTTTATGGCCAAGTAATATTCTGTTGTATGTATATAGTGCAGTCTGTTTATCCATTCATCTCTTGGTGGATATTGGAGTTGTGTGCACCTTTTGGTAATTGGGAGTAGTACTTTTTGAACATACCAGTACATATATTTGTTTGAGTACTTATTTTCAGTTCTTTCCTGTTAATACCTAGGACCAGAATTGCTGGGTTCTGTGGCAGTTCTGTGTTTGAAGAGTTGAGGAATTGGCGGCTATTTCCCACAGTGGCTGAACCGTTGTGCTCTGTACACCTGTGCACACAGTTCTGATTTCTGCACATTTGCGCTGACACCAGTACCTTATTTGTTGCCTTTTACTTTACCCATTTGACTTGGTGTGAAGGGGTTAGCTCATTGTGGTTTTGATTTGCATTTTGTTTCTTTTTGAGGAGTATGTATTATTGTACATGTCTTAATAACTAATAATGTTGCACATCCTTTCATGGGTGTATTAGCCATTTGTGTATCTTCTTTGAACAAATGTCAAATCCCATCCTTTACTTTCCTTAAAATTGCCTTATTTACCTTTTTGTTGTTGAATTGTAAGAGTTCTCTATGTACTTTGATACCAGTTCCTTACCAGATATATGATTTGCAAATATTTCCCTATTCTGTGAGTTGTCTTTTTTCTTTTTGATGGTGTCCTTTGCTTGTTTGTTTTCTGAGAAGGGTCTCGCTAGATAGTTCAGGCTGGCCTTGGACTCACTGTGTGGCTCAGGCTGGTTGATAGTATTCTTTGGAGAAGTAAAGTTTCCAGTTTGATAACATCTTTTCTTTTTGATACTTACGCTTGTATGTCATGGAGACTAATTTTTAACTCTGAATTGATTAATATCTTTTGAGATAGTAGTCAAACAATGTAAATAAATCCCCATCCAAACAACATAAAGTGTGGCTAGGCTGACAGATTCCCAGAGCTCAGGATTTTAAAGCCACAGGAGACACGCAATAGGATTGAGTTGGGAGAAGGTGATTATTAACCCTGGATTTCTTTTCATCCTGAAGGAACTTGTGATTTTGTGCCATCTTGGGGATGCAGTGATGCTGATCTGCCTGGCAGGCTAGAGCTAATTGTTGGTCCCTTGGCCTGCCTCGGGCTTTGTTTTTATCCCCTTCCTTTTTTCCCCACCTCTGGTCATCATTTTATGTCTGAATTTTAAGGCTTCCAATTGTCGAGGGAAGGAAAAGCCAGCACATGTCTTCTTAGAATGACTCTTTGACCCACAGAGAAAAAAATACAACCCTAATCTTCCCACTTCTCTCAAGTCAGACTTTCTCTTCTGTACTCAAGAAACGTTCTTTTTGAGTAGAAATTTTATGTATTTGCTTGTGAATACTTGAATATGTGTGGTACGCATGTACTATATACACTCATTTGTTTATCCAAGTTTGCAGGAAGGCTCAGGAAGACCTGTGACCTCTAACAAGGCTGTTACCTGTGCAGAACTTGTCTTGGATGTCTCGCCAAAGACACAGCGTGTCATTTTAAAGAAGAAGGTAAGAGCGCAGCAACTGGAATTTAAAAGAAAGGATTTGTATCATAGAAGGGTGCTTAGGATCACCTGGTGCAGATGTGTTTGACAAAAGAGAAACAACACCTGCGGTTCCTTGTGTTGCTCGAGGCATGAACGGGGCGTCGTGAAGGCTGCACTTCGGTGTACTGGCTGAACGCTGCAGCGAGGCCTGCTCTCCAATTCCTTCCTCCCCTCCCCCCACTCCCTTCCTTCCTTCCTTCCTTCCTGGTCTTACTGTGTAATTCACCCTGGCCTTGAACTCACAGTGTAGCCCAGGCTGCTTTGAAGTTGTTTCAAGGCGCTTCTTATTGTCCATGTCCTTTTGGAGAACTGCAGCCTCGAATTTGTAGTTCGTGTTTTTCACTGCTTTATTTTTCTGCTGTAATACTTCCCCAGTCTTTTCCTTAAACTGAATTTTTTTTTAAAGTCACACTGACAGATACCCCTTTTTTAATACTTGCCGCTAAATCAGCATAAAAACAGACAAGTGTCAACTTGACAGTTTTTTCAAGTGAGTTTAGGGAAATGTTTTCACCAGTGGACCTAGATTTGGAGAGAAAGGCAGTAAAATTTGGCCAGAAATGCTAGAAACAATAGACTGGTGATAAATGGCTGAAATTGAAGGATGAAAGGGTTTGAGGAACGCAGAGCCGCAGAACTGCTTTCAGGGGAGGGGAGCATCAGGTGTAATCACACGTTTTTTTGCTTGTGAATACTTGTACGTGTATGCTGTGCGTACTTTGAAATACATTGCCCTGTGCATCTTCCAAGGATTGTGTGTAACGTATGTCACATAATTCAGTGAGCTCTGACAGAGGACGTCTGTTAAAGGAGCATCCAAAGCGGTGGCTATGCTGCGTGTTCCTGATTTGCTTGGCTTTGATGATATGAGGCTCTTGACAGGTTTTTAATGGGCAGGAGCCAGCGTAACCCTGTGCCCTGCAACTCACACAGCCCCTGTGGACATGCGCCTTCTTAGTCCCGCTTAAAAGTTTGGGACTGGAGTGTTAGGGAAGAACGGAGAGCAGTGGAAGGAGGTGGTGCGTCTCAGCCTGTAAGTGGGAACTTTGGTGGCTTCTGACTTACACTGGGCCTGTGCGTGGGGGCGGGGCTGGAGAGTCTGTAGGAAGACTGGGTCTCACCTGGGGATCTGCGCTTTTGGTTGGCAATCTGTCGCACCTACAGGACCCTGGAGAGGCTTCCCATGCTGGCTCGGTACTGTACCTGTTGTATTCTCTTACTGTGAAGAGAGAGGCAGGCACGTGGAGATGAGAGATGGAGACGTAGGCCCACTTCCATCTCTTTATAGACACAGGAGTCAAAAGCACCCAGCAGCAAGAGCATCATGTGTTTCTAGGTTGTGTTCCGGCACAGCAGCTTTTTTGTTGTTTTTTGGAGACAGGGTCTCGCTATATAGTCCAGAATGCCCTCGAACTTGTGGTGATCCTCTTCCTGCCTCGGCCTCCTCTGTGCTAGGATTACAGGCCCTCTGCCACCATGCCTAGCTTTTAGTCACTAAAAAATAGGTGATGTCAGCTGGGCTTGGTGGCTCATACCTGTAATCCTAGCTACGCAGAGGCTCAGGCAGGAAGATCACAAGTTCAAGACCAGCCTCAAGACTCAGTGAGACCCTGCCTCAAAGGAAAATGGAAATGGGTTGGGGCTATAACTCCCTAGTGTGCATAAGGCCTTGGATTCCATCCCTAGCACACAGGAAGAGGGGTGGTTGTGCTCTGGTGTTTCCTGTTCCTCTCTGAGCTTCGTTTCCTACCGACCTCCCAGGCGTATTGGGAAGACTGAGATGAATGCATAAAGTGCTCTGTCGAGAGACGCAGTGCTAATAGCATAGCAAGTGGTTGTTGAGGTCATACCCCTGCCAAGCCTGTGCTGAGCATCCTTTATTTGCCACACTGAAGAGCTGACCTTCCCTGTTCGACAGGTCAGGAGACAGGAGCTCTAAGGGACTGGGTAACTTGTCTGAGCTTACTCTGTTCAGAAACTGCAGCTGGGCCTTAAATCCTGGCATTCTACCCCCACGTTCACACTGTTCACTTTGGTGATTTCTACTTTGTAGAGTGTAGAATGCTAAATATGTCTTTCCAGAGCACAGGGAGCATGGGGATGAGCTGCGGGGCCCAGGCATGTCTGCTGCTGTGCTGGGGCTCCTCCCTGCTGGGAGTGTGTGGTCCAAAGGCTCTAGCTGGAGGAGAGGTGTCCCTGAAGTGGCTGGTGCAAGGAAGGCGGCAGAGCAGAGTGGTGAAGGTTGAGGCTCTGGAATTAGGCTGTGGAGATGGAGATCTCAACCCCAGCACCTCCTAGTTATGTGACATGGGAAGTTACTTCATCTCACTGGGCCTTGACTTCTGCATCTCTAAGGAAGCATTGTAACAGCATATACCTCACTGAATCGTTCTCAGGGTTAAATGAGTTATTATGTGTAAGTTCCTTGGACCAATACCTGGCACATAATATATTCTTAATAAGCATTATTATTACTTCTAGTATATAATGGATTATGTAAACTTTTATGACTGATCTGGAAGCCTAACTGTGGTTCACAATATTCCCGAGGAGAAAATATACCTAGAATGAACACCAGTCAGACTAGTATAACCTTTGACTATAACCAATTTAGCATTCAAATATAATCAACTTGTAAAAATTGGAAACAATCACTGCGACAGACTTCCTTTCTAAGCACTGTGGAGGGATAGAGGTTTCTCTGGTAAATTCTGGGTGTGCAGAATGACCAGTCACCACGTTCTGAGAATGTCACATCCTCCTTACGTAACCTGGTCCTTCTCTAAGGTGAGGGCGCCGGAGGGTCACCATCTGGAAGGGTAGTGAGCATGGCGGTAGAGCGGCAGAGGCAGTTGCCCAGCCATTTGTTTTTAATTTTTATACAAGTTAAAAATACTAGTTGTATAAAAAGAATAAAATTTAAAAATTTATTAGTAATTTTGGGCTGTCTGGCTCAGGAGTTTAGCATATTTCATCTGGCGGGCAAAGCAGCGTACATCTGAAGCGAGGCTTTGTGGATGTAGAAATGTCCGAACGCAGTTCCTACCCAGGAGCTCGCCCTTAGAGGAAGCTGTTGCACTGAGGAGCCAGCTGGGCCGCACGTGTCGGCTCTTTCCATCTTCTGTGTATCTTCTCAACAGGAACCGGGCAAGCGCTCTCAGCTCTGGAGGATGACAGGAACAGGAATGCTGGCCCATGAGGGCTCCGCAGTGCCTCACAACCCCAACAAGCCCCCAGCCACCCGCTCCACCGAGGGGTCCGCCATCCTAGATATTGCAGGTCTCGCTGCAGTAACTGACAACAGGTGATTTTCTAGATAATTTTGATTTTGTTTTTGTTTCTGAGACAGGGTCTTGCTATGTAGCCCAGGCTGGCCTCTCACTCATGGGGATCCTCCTGCCTCAGCCTCTTGAGTGCTGGAATTATAGGCATGTGCCACTATGCCCGGCTCAAGGATTGTTGTATTTGTAAGATTGATTGATTGATTGATTTGTAGGGATTAAACCTGTGCAAGGCAGGGGTTTTACCACTGAGCTACATCCCCAATCTTTTTTTATTTTTTTAAATTTTGCGACAGGGTCTCATTAAGTTGTAGAAGTTGGCCTTGAATTTGCATCCTTCTGCCTCAGCTTGTCAAACAACTGGAATTGTAGGCCGGTGCCATCATGCCCAGGACATTTGTATTTTTGTATTTATATTTTTCTTCAATGACAGAAGCTTGTCAAATTCCTAAATACGAGTGTTGCACATTTCACTTAATTTTGTAAAGTAGTTGTGACAGTATCCATGCAAATGTTTATTTATTTATTTATCTATTTATTTATTTATTTATTTTTGGTACCGGGAATTGAACTCAGGTCTTTGCACTTGCCAGACAGCACACTATGTGACTGAGCTATATCCCCGGCCCCCATGCAAATGTTAAGAAACATCAATGAATTAATACAAAGGATCTTACAGAAAGTATTTCTTTTACCTGAATTTCCCACCCACCCTTTCTCCCTAGAAGTGAAATTATTTTTTAAAAAAATCTTTCTGAAAAGTTAATGAGACTATTCAAATGGCTTTTTATGAATAATCTGTGAGTTCATACCAGCTTGTTAAGTTTAAACGTTATTTTATTTGCCTATGCACTAATTTCTCCATAAAATCAGTGTACTTCTTTTCAGTTAATACCTTATTTACTTCCAGAAAGAATTGTAAATTAAAATACAAACTAAAACATTTAGAAATAAAACAGAAGAAAAGGTTTGAGTTTGCCAGAAAAATTGTATACACACTTCAGGAAAAGAAAAACTTGTATAAATATTTTAACACGAAGTGTATTGAAGTACCATGAGATTCATACAAGTTACCTTTGACCTCTACAATTACAAGAGGTGCTCAAAGTGGTGGCCATTAGCTTCTAGATATTTATTAGTACAGCAGACTGCTGCTTGGGTGCCCTTGGTCCTTGAGATCGCTGCACATGCATTTTCAGTTTCTTCTCTAAGGGCTGGCTTTGTGGGTTTTCTGCAATCTGCAACAGCCTCCAGGATCCCCTATGTGAGGGTAACAGCATCTGTTGGAAACACATCATACTACTTTGCTTTTCCTGAAGTGTGTGTGCATCTGTTTTGGCGGACTGTGTATGTAGCCGATATCTATTCCTATACTCTAATGTGCTGTCACTGTGAGAATGAAAGAACCTATTTTACTCATCTTAAAGGACTTCTGCTTCCCAGCCCTTTTGTTGCTTTCCCTTTTGTTTTCTTCCTCTTCCCTTCTTCAGTGATTCCCAGCTTCCCACACCACTGAAGCTAACTGCACATTAGATTTTCAGGGCAGAAGAGCCGGAGTAGAGAAGAGCCAACCATGATCCTCACAGTTCCTTCATGCCCCGGACTATAGACCCAGAGGGCTCACTGCATTTCTGTTTGTCCAGATATGAACCACTGATGCTGAGAAAGCCCGACCGCAGGCGGAGCACGACCCAGACGTGGAGTTTCCGAGAAGGAAAACTGACCTGTGGCTTGCATGGGTTGGTTGTCCAGGTGGGTAACTTCTGATGTCCCCAGTTGCAGCAGGCAGAGATCAAGGCTTCTTTGAAGCAAGGCCTCAACTAGGTTATAGGTGATAAATTGTTAAATGGAAGAAAAAATTGGTAAAACTCTTGAAACATAGACATAGGCAAGGACTTTGTGAACAGAGCTCCAGTTGTACAAGAAATAACACCCAGAATCAACAGATAGGATCATATCAAATTTAAAAGCTCCTGCACAGCAAAGGAAACAGTCAACAGAGTGAGGAAACAGCCTATAGAATGGGAAAAAAATATTGCCAGCTACTCCTCTGATAGAGGACTAATGTTTAGAATATAGAAAAAAACTAAAAAAATATTAGACCCCCTAGATGAGGGATCTAATAAAAAAGTGGGCCCTTGAAATGAATAGGAACTTCTTAAAAGAAGTAGTACAGTCAGGTGTGGTGGTGCATGCCTACAATTCCTGGTCTTGGAGGTTGAGGCAGGAGGGTCACTGCAAATTGGTGTCAGCCTTGGCTCTACAGTGAGATAGTAAGTTCAAGGCCACCCTGAATTACATAGTGAGACCCTGTCTCAAAAAAAAACAAAAACAAAAACAAAACCCACAAAAAAGCCTTGCTAAAACAACTGTCATCCAAGATCCAGAGAACAACAAATGCTAGTGAGTTTGTAGGGGGTAAAGGAACCCTTCCACATTGTTGGTGAAAATGTAAACTAGTACACTTTAGAAATCAGTATTGCAATTCCTCAAAAATCTAAAAATGGGAGTTGCATTTGACCCAGTTATACCTCTTCTGGGTATTGTCTCAAAAGAGCTGACGTCATCATATTGTAATGATATAGGCATTCCATGTTTGTAGCAGCACAATGCACAGTAGCTAAACCACGGAAATGGTTTATGTGCGCATCAGCTGATGAATGGCTAAACTAAATTTGGTATATATGCACAGTGGAGTACTAATCAGCCTTAAGGAAAGATAAATTTGGGTCATTTGTAAAAATGGATGGATCTTAGTATGAGAACGTAACACTAAGTGAAATTAGGCAGAAAAGGTTAAATACTGCACGGTTTCTTGAATACGAGAAACCCAAAATGTAGGTGATTTAAAGAGCCAAATACAAGAGACCAGGTTAAGAAACAGGAGGTAGACACTTGAGGACTGGAAGAGGACCTGGGGAAGAGGGAGCGGAGAGCGTGGAGAGGCCAGAAGGAGTCACAGGGAGCACTGCGTGATACGTGTGTGCGTCAGGTCCCCAAGCTGCACGTCATCACTCTGTATTGCAAACGTACCGCCCTAAAATTTTTTTAAAAATAATATGAGGAAAGTAAGACTGATGTCAAAGGAAGTATTTATTGATGACAAGATTAAACAAAAATACTGTTAAATGGAAAAAAGTAATTGCCAAGCAGTACATACTCTGTTGTTCGATATTTGTTAAGGGTCCATCAAGAAGCTTACGGTGCATCTTTACAGGGGAAGCGTTCGTGAGGGTGGTGTACAGCAGAAGTATTAAGAGTGGTGGCTTTTGGGTATGGGGTGTTTTTTTCTTGGTTCATCTTGATTTTTTTCTCTAAATTGCCTGTGTAATTTTTAAAAGAAGGAAAGAAAAGTATCTACTAACGGCCCGACACTAAATTAGATGGTTCTTTTCAGACCCACAGTGGTGACGTTAGAGTCTTCTGTAGTGTGTTCTAGGAGATGGTGAGCATTTGTGGCCTCTGCATGCTCTTGACTGTGTTTATTTCTGAATTCTTAGTGGTACGCAAAGAAGTACTTAACTGTAGCAAATGTCAGAATCCAAATTGCTGGACAGTTTCCTCTGTCTTCAACTCAGCCAGTCTCTTCATTCTAAACTCCCAGGTACTTTAAAGGAAATAGTTTTTGGAAAATTACCAAAAGTTTAGCTTTTTTGTCCTTTCTAGTTTCAGGCTTGGGATGAGAGACTGTGGATTGAGGTGCACACACGGAGGGGTCTAGGAGGTCTGAGCATATAGCAGAAAACACATGTGACTGTATGTGCCCTTCTGCCTCAGCCTAAGATTTTACCTAAAAAATCCTTGCCTATCAGGCCGTTCATGGAGAGCAGTTAGTGTGTTCGTGCCTGCTGGCAGTCAGGCTGTCATTCCCTGTAGGGAGATTGTAGTCCAGGGCGGTGTGCACAAGTGTATGAAGCCTCTGACTGCTATTTGGTGATTTATTTTCTTTATCTCCATTGCCCTGAGCTTTTTTCATCAAAGGCAAGCTGCTTACTTATACAGAGCACACATCTGGAATGGATTTGTGATTTTCAATTAGCAATACAGTTGCTGGAGGCAAAGGAGGGCTTGTCATAATTGGTGGGTTCCGGGTCTGACCCTGACTTTACTTCCAGTTTATTTCCAAAGCCCATGTAATTCCGCTTCTCTTGGAGACTTTCCCTCCCCCAATCCCTTTCTGTTGTTTGTTGTTTTTTGAATCTATTTCATCATTTCTCTCCTTGTGAATGACCCCATAATAGTAGTATTCAGCAGAGCAGAATGTTTTGGTTAGGGAAATGAGTTTGTTCAGACTTACTATAGTGCATAAAGTCATTGAAGGCATTGAAGTATTTTCTGACACTGCTTCATTAGGTTGTGTATGCACTTTCTAAACTTACAGCACTCAGAAAGAGCTTCCTCTGTATTGCAACCTGTTGTACAAATCCAGCTCAGGGTTTCCTTTTCCTTATTCAGTGTTTAAAAATCAACAAAGGGTTCGGATGTTCTTCGTGCTTGTCTTCCCTGGGCCTGATGCGCTCCCACAGGCCTTGTCCCAGAGACTTGCCCTTCGTGTGGCGCCTGCAGCAAGAAGGTGCCTTTCTCAAAGGCTGGCATACGAGGCGTCTGGTGACATGGCCAGCACCATGTTCCATTTTACAACAGGCACCAACTTTGGAATATTTTGGTTGATTTTTCAGCCGGTAGCCTTTTGGGGGAGATTTTCAACTCTGGAATTGTTTTTTTATTGGAAATTTGAATGATCATGATATTGTTTTATTTTGAGAATATTTTAGATATTTAAACAAATCCTAATAAGAATACTCAGAAACAAAGCTGCCCTTGCCTACTCTTAAAAGTTTTTTTTTTTTTAACGGCTAGAAGTTATTACAAGGCAGAGTAAAACCAAAATGTTCTACTCTCAGAATTGTCTCTTACTATCGGTATGTATGTAATCCCCAAATTCATGTACTATAACTTCCGTTTTACTCACACAATCCCACCATTTTTTATCAGCTGCAGAGCTGAACAAATAGCAGATGCTTTGCTGTACGTTGATCATGAGTCTCCAAAAGAGAACTTAAGTTTAGTAAACTGTTTCAAGTGCTGTTAATTTATCAAAGTTGCTGTCTTTGCCTTTTCTTGTATGTCTTTACTCCAATGTCTTTTAGGCCAAAGGAGGACTTTCTGGTTTGTTTGATGGAGCTGAAGTTGTTCTTGGTCCTGACACATCTATGGAACTTTTGGGGCCAGTTCCACCTGAGCAACAATTTGTTAACCAGAAAATGAGGCCTGGTTCTGGAATGCTATCCATCAGAGTCATCCCAGATGGACCAACTAGAGCTCTCCAGGTGGGTAAGGGCTGGCGTGAATCTCACGTCCTTCCCCAGGCCCTATGATTGGTCATTCGCCGAATATTTATTGAACGTATTTATGCTGAGGATATGGGTTCTTAACTATAAAACGGGGATAGATATATGCCATTGAGTTGTTACAGATATTAAAAGAGAAATAAAATAAAAGTATGAGTAAAATATAAATAAAATCTAATGTAAAAGTATATGAATTAAAGAAGATAATGCTAACAATACATATTCGTATAGTTAATGTTATCGTTATACTAATATTTAAATAATTGACATAGTAATAACATTACAACAAAAAGGTGTAAAGTCCCTAAGCAGTCAGTTAAAATGTGTTATGAGAGTAGGAGCAGAAAGTATATAGAAAGGGTTTGTGTTCCTGGATTGGGAGGGTGGGTGAGCTTCCCATGAGAAGGAAGACTTACGCTGAGCACTGAAGTTAACTGAATGGAGTTAACCAAATAGAGAGGGAAAGGTGGGGGCTTCGCTTTCAGTAATGAGCAAGTTCATCCAGCAGTTATTTATTGAGCAGTTTAGAGCCAGGCACAGTTCTAGGTACCAAGCATATGCCAGTGAACAACAGACAAAATTTCTGCACTTCTTAGAGTTTACACTCTTGGGGGAGATGGACAGTCAATGAGAAAAATGTAATAAATACATTATGCAGCATTTGGGAAGTTGATTAGTGAAGACCTGCAGGTAAGAGATCCCCAGACCATTGGCGTTTAGCTACAATAATAAATAAAAATGGTAAGAAATAAGAAGCAGGGGCCAGATTATGAAAAGCCTAAGACACATACAGTAGTTTTTCTAAGTCAACAAGCGTTCAGAGATTGGCGTGATCAGGATTTATGTTCGTTACCGCACCCTGGCTGCAAGGCACAGAACTGGAGTGGGGCAGAAGTGGTGATAGAGAAAGACTAGTGAGGAGTTTCTTGCAGTCCTGTGGATGAGAGACGACGGTGACTGAACTAGAAAGGATGACGGGGGGGGGTGGGCCGCGAGGACAGGGAGCAGCAAGGAAACGAGGCTCATTTCCGAGTGGCATCAGCCAGATGTGGTGCTGGAGTGTGGGGATGATGGAGAGGAGGGCTTCAAGGATGGCCTCCAGAGTTCTGATCTGGGCAGAATCAATCCAGGTCACGAGGAGATGACCTCAGAGAAGCCTCGTGGGGAAGTGGGGAGCTGAGTTTGGGATTTACTGATTTAGGGTAACTCTGTCATAGCTACATGAACATGCACCAAAGTAAATACGGATCCTAAGTGCAAAGAAGAGAGGTGGATTTATCAGTCATAGCATAAGGAATGGAGTAGTGAGTTCCCCGAGAGAGTATATCATGACCCTCGGAGCCTCTTTAAAAAGCAGTCTGTGCTGAGGGCAAACGTGAATGCAGTGAGTGTGAGTTTTGTGTGCTTTGACTTGAGCTATAATTCTAGAGATGAGCTTGAGCTACAATTCTCACCCCTGTGTGAGACTCTCCAGGTCAGCAGCTTGAGCTCGCCAGGCAGACTTAGAACCACATTTATGTCATTATTACGTCAATCTTACCATAGTGCTTTGGGAACACTAACTTCCGTAAGGTTTCTGGGCAAAGAATGCCATAGTGCTGTTTTAAAAATTGTTTTGATGGGACTGAGGAGTGAACCCAGGATCTCATGCATGCTAGGCAACTACCTTACACTGAGCTCCATCCCAGCCACTTTTTAAATTTCATTTTGAGATAAGGTCTTGGGAAGTTTATCAGATTGACCTTGAACTTGTAATCCCCCTGCCTCAGCCTCTCAGGTAGCTGGGATTCCAGTTGTACGCCACGGTGCCCAGCCATATACTGACTTTTGACCTTCATGGTTGACATGGGCTAGAATGGA
The DNA here is from genome assembly GCF_000276665.1 of Chinchilla lanigera. Taxonomy (NCBI): domain Eukaryota; kingdom Metazoa; phylum Chordata; class Mammalia; order Rodentia; family Chinchillidae; genus Chinchilla; species Chinchilla lanigera. Next base: position 1,623,262 of record NW_004955486.1, on the reverse strand, counting down.
TGTCAGTGTGGGTGTGAGTCCTCTGTGTGTGGTGTTTGACTTCAGATAACAGATTTCTGCCAGAGGAAAAGTGATCGTTCATCATATGAAGTGGATGAACCTCCTGTTACTGAGCAAGAGCTGCGGAAACTGAAGAATCCAGACACAGAGCAGGAATTGGAAGTAAGTTTTAATGTTGGTGTTTATTTCCTTGATTATCAATTTGTTGAGAATTTTGCTTTGTGGTTTTCTGTTTTCGTTCTGAAATTCAAATTATGGGTTTTGCTTCACTGCGTTTACTGTTACTGCAACGTGACTGTTACGTAAGTGATAGCTAAAGTTTATGTGGAATCAGAAAGTAACAAATGTTGCTCTTGTAAGGTGACGAGAAAGGAAGCAAGCTAGACGATTTGCATTTAAGGAAGAGTTAAAGAATAAGTGTCTTAGCTACTTTCTGGTTGCTGGGACAAAATACCCAACACCCACAAGTTAAAGGAGGACAGGTTTATTTTAGTTCTTAGTTTGTCGAGGGTTCGGCCCACAGTCAGGGGTTCCAAGGCAGCAGAGGAGGGGGCCTGGCAGAGGAGAAACAGGCCATGCCACGGCGGGCAGGAAGCAGTGAGGCTCCCTTCCTCCTTTCAAGCCTGTTGATTGGCACCACCCACACTCAAGGTGGGCCTTCCCTCTTCAGTAAGTCTATCATCAGCACTCAGAACCAAGCTGAACCAATCGTGAACTCATCCAGTATCTGTCACCTGCCCATGATCCAGTATCATACGCCCATGATCCAGTCATTCTCCACAGCTACACCTACAAGTGCATGAGGGTTTGGGGGAAGCATCTAGATATAAACCGTAACAGTGAGAAAACTAGATTCTTTTTCTATGCTCCAGGTGACTCTAATATCTTCCTTCCCTTGTCCTTTTTTGGGCATTGGAAGGATAATGTAAAGTTTATAAAAGAAGACAAGAACACGAAAAGGCACATTTACTTGGTACTTATTCAATGATTTTTTAAAAATCACATGCCTGTATGTGAAGTGCTATGCCAGATATTGTGGAAGCATCTTGAATAGCCTACTAAAAGCTTGTGCCAAAGGTAGGGAGAAAGATTCCCCAACAGTTACGTTCCTGTGATGCAGGCTGTCACAGTCCTCTGCTCGAGGTATCAGCACGTCACTCTGGAGTTCTCTGGGAGTGGGGTAGGCCTAAAAGCAAAGGTTCGAGGGAGACGACGGCATTTGAGCCAAAAGGGTGATAACAGGACTCTTTTCAGTCATTTTCGTCTGCGTAGATGTCAAGAGTAAAGAGACTTAAAGCTGTTCATTTCCGTGTACTCCCATGAGCTGTATTTCAGACAGTCAGTGGGCCATGTTTTGATTCCTTTTCAGGTGCTTGTGAGGCTAGAGGGTGGAATTGGTGTGTCCTTAATTAATAAAGTCCCAGAAGAACTGGTTTTTGCAAGTCTTACAGGAATCAATGTCCACTACACTCAGCTGGCAACCAGTCACATGCTTGAACTCAGCATCCAGGACGTACAGGTAAGGGAGGAGGTTCAGAGTTGTTATCGCCTCGTTTTCTTGCTGAACACCCAAACAGATTTAATGTTTGGTATTCTAAATACTTCATTGTTTTGGAATATCATGTGACCTTCAAAAAATCATCCTATGAAGTGGGATGTGTCCGACTACTTTTGTCTCACTCATTAATTTTTTTATCTGGTATAATTCTGAATATAGTAGTTGGTATATAAATCACATAGATAACTCGGTCAGGGTGACACAGAGGAAGGTGACCTATCATTTTCCATCTTGCCAAGGAAAAATGAACAGAAAGTGCAGAGCCCTTATGAGTAGATGACTTGAGAGTCCAGAGAGATAAAGGCAGCTAAATCTGTAGGACAGAGTACCTGAGGGGAGATGGAGAAAGAAAACTCCATAGAGGGACCTACAAAGGGACCCCTTGCTTATTTGGTGAGGGATCATTGTAAGGGAACTGCTCATCTGAAAGGATCAGAAGGAATAGTACCTGCTACTCACATGGGGCTGGAAACGGTGCTTATTTCCTCCAGCCGGACTGCAAAAACTGAGATTTACAGGGACCCTGAGAAGACTCCTGCCTCCATCATGAATAGGCCTAGACTGCTCTGGTCTTGCCAGGTACATTGTAAAAGGAGTACCTAAAAGATCTACCTGTTTCCAAATAAATTAATTGTATCCCTGGACAAAGCTCAAGATGTATCATAGTACAAAATATCCAGCACCCAAAAAGATAAAGTTCACAGACGGACATCCTGTCAGAAATGATCAGTGTGTAAAAGAACAAAAAACATACTTGTAGAGAGGAGACGAAGGTATCAAAATTTCAGAAGACACTAAAACAGATATGACTGAAATTCTCCCTGTTCAAGAGTAGGGGTCTGGAAAGTGTGAAAATACCCAGACTTCTGGAGATTATAATAAAATGAAAATTGCTCTGGATGGGACATAACACATAGCCTTGAAGGAAACTGTAGTTGACTTTCTACATCCCTAGCTGCCACATCTGAGAGTTCAAACAATCTCCCATCAAGACTATTTCAGAAAAGATTGAGTCTGTACAGACTTTCTCCTTATTATTGTTTCCTAGTTGTTAAACAATGCAGTATAACAACTGAGAGGTGTTAGAAGTAATGTAGAGATTATTTAAGTGTTTGGGGGGCTATATGTAGATTATATAGAAATACTACATCATTATATTTAAGAGACTAAAATCTGGATTTCAGTATGTGTAGGAGGTCCTGGAACCCATCCCTTGCTGCTTTGAAAAACCTAATTGTATGCCCAGGCACATCATAATCAAATTACTCCAAGCCAATGATAAGGCAGCTAGAGGGAAAAAAAGACATGTTATGTACAAAGGCGCAAAGATAAGGATGACAACAGATTTGTTGAGAACAGTGCCAAGTGAGAAGATAGGAAGCACCATCGTTAATGTACTGAAAGTTGGGGGGAACTGTCATTCCAGAATTATGCACAGTATGTTCTCAGACCACATGGAACTAGAGTAGAGATAAAAGGAAGACAGTTGGAAAAGTCCCCAAATATTTGCAAACTAGAATACTTTTAAATAACTCACAGATCAAAGAGAGAATCAAAACAAAATTAGACATTGTGCTAAATGAAAACACAGCACCTTGAAGGCTGTGGAATGACAGAGCAATTTGGAGGGGAATCTATAGCACTAAATAATCTATTAGAAAAGAAGGGTGTCAAAGCAATGAACTACAGTCATTTTAAGAAATTTTAAAAAGAAGGGCAGATTAAACCCTAAATAGAAGAAATCAAAAAGATCACAGCAGAGATCAGTGAACTAGATAATCTGCTATCACACTAGAGAAAAATCTGTGAAATCCAAAGTTGATTCTTTAAGAAGGTCAAGAAAATTAATAAGCCTCTACTAAACTAATCTCATTCAGAGAAAAAGGAAAAAGGATGCATGCACGATACCAGCATCAGGCCCGGCTCATTCTCCTCCCTGAGCACGTCACCCAGTTCCAACCGGATTGGCAGTGCCAAAGCCTTTTTAGAACAATGTTTTCTTTTATTTTGTATCACAAATAGCAAACAATTCAGGCTAGTCATATCCCATTATTTGAGGACAGATAGAAGCTGAATATCTTATCGCTATTGTTCTTTGTCCTGTATCTTTTGACTTCATAGAGAATATCTGTTTGCTAGTTCTTTATAGTTTAACTTTATATTTTACTTATTTTAATTTAAAAATTTTAAGCTAAATACCTCTTCATTAGATGTGTGCTACCAATAATAAACAGATCTGAAGATTTACTATTGTGGCAGTGCTATGAGAAAGAACATTTGAAAGCCAGGTGTGGTGGTGCACACCTGTAATCCCAGCACTCGGGAGACTGGGGCAGGAGGACCACCGCAAGTATGAGGCCAGCATGGGCTATGTAGCAAGACACTGTCTCAACAAACAAATAAACAAGAAAACATAGGTCCGTTCTTACGGAACACTGACACTAAGTAGCAGTATGAAACAAGAATTAGTAATCCTCAGTTGACCTTGTACAGAATGAATATGCTTTATCTGAAATGTTTGGGACCAGAAGCATTTTGGATTTTGGATTTTTAAAAATTTTTGGATTTTAAAAATTTTTAAATATATCATGACTTCTCTTGGGAAGGGGATCTACGTCCATACATGAAATTTGTTTGTGTTTCCATATATACTGTATGTATATGGTAGATATATAAAATTCCATGCAATATTTTTAATAATTTTATGAATGAAGCAAAATTTCATGGTGTGGCGTTTTCCCCTTACACTGTCATATAGGTGCTCCCGATGTTTTGGATTCTGGAGTATTTAGGATTTCAGATTTTTAGCCTAGGGATACTCATCCTGTATCAGATGTTTGGTGAAAGGACAGTGGTGAGGAGAGAGTAGGTGAGATCCTTACTGTCAGCTCGTGTACTGGATGAGGTACGTCGTGATCCGTCCTTCCTGAGCATCAGGTGTGTGTCAGTGGGCTCTGGAGACGCGACTGTGACTGAGAACATGGACTTCCTACTCTCCTGGAACTCAGTGCCTTGGGAGGAAGTCAGCGGTACAGGGCAGTGATAATCACTGAAAGATGACGGGGATGGTGTCCTGAGATCTCCCTGAGGATGTCTGACCTGAGCCGTCGCTAACTTGGGGAAAGAGAAGGAACAAGCCATGGAGAAGGCTGTAAGGAAAACCATTCTAGGAAGGTTCAAAGACTCCGAGGAAGGAGGGACTCACCCGTATTTGAGAAACAGCAGAGAGGCAGGGTGTGGATGACAGCAGGCCTGGGGTGAGGGTGTGTGATGAGGTTGGGCACTTGGTAGGACCCATACCATGCAGGCCTCAGAGGCTGTGGGGAGGAGTGTGGTTTTATCCCGAGAGCAAGGGAAGCCACTGAAGGATGTAAAGGAAGGAGGAGGAGTATGGCTTGATTAAGTTAAGATCACTTTGGCTGCTGTATAGGGAATACATCACAGGGGGCAGGAATTGAGGTAGAAAACGTAGCTGGAGCCTCTCACCCTTCCCTCTGCACTCTGAGAGCCCGTAGCAGGGATGTCCATACCAGCTCCTGCAGTGCTGCTGTGCCTAAACTCACGTGACACCATAGCAAGGGCAAAGGGCTTGTTCCAGAAGTCCTGCATTTGACTCCCTTCTCTTCCACATATTAGCTGTATGAATGTGAGCGAGTAATTTCTGGAAGCTTCTCTAAGCTTCTGTTTATTCATGTGTAAAATGGGTGGAATACCTTCCACCATGGGGTGTGTTTTAGTTGCTGAGACAAAATACTTGTCGCCCAAAATTAGGAAAGGAAAGGTTTATTTAGCTCACAGCTTGTAGAGGTTTCAGTCCGTAATCAAGCTGGCTCCAAGGCCTGGTAGAGAGGAGACTGTTCATGGCTGCGGAAGATACCAAAAGCATTGAGGGCAGAAGGGGAGGAGCAAGTCTCTTTCCCTCGCTTACACTCTGCAGGCTGCCCGGCCACGGCCGGGTGTAGCACTCACACCCCCGATCCCAGCACTAGACAGTGCACCAGTTACAAACTGGATGCAGCCACCTTCAAAAGCTCCTCTCCCCCGATGCTGGTATGAGGCTGTGAGAGGACATCCGGATACAAGCCATAACAGGGTAGTAGAAGGGATGTAGTAGGTGGTGTGCAGAGTACCTACTTGCATCTCTTCTGGATTCCTAACAGATTGTCTGTCCACTTTCTCTTCCCAGGGCAGAGCTTGGTGTGCAGCAGAAAGCAGAGATAGCTGCCCTGCTGTGAGCTTCCCTGCCTATAAACATCCCCATGCGGCCTTGCTTTCGGTGGTTGGTCTTGGGGCAGGGGAAATCGGGTAGCCCTGCTCCCACTGCCTTAATGTAGCATCCCTGAAAAGGGAGCTGGCTGCAGGACTGTCCCTAGTTAGTAGCCACTTGAGCTACTGGTTCTTTAATTTTGATGTTCTTCATGGAATTTGGAAGGAGAAAGAGGTTTCCACAGCATAGTAGTTAAGAGCACAGGTGCAGAGACAGGCAGACCTGGATTCAGGTTCCAGTTTTATCATTGATCTGCTTAAGTAAGCATCAGCATCTTCATTTATCAAATTGGGCAATATGCTGGAAGTTTCGGTAGGGTCATAGCAAAATCCTAAGGCTACTAACTGATTATGGAGAGCCCTTCCCAGTCCTCGTTGCTGCCAGGGTGTTTATATTTGTAATCCCATGAAAAGTTATTGGAATCCTAGTGGGTTAATTCCAGTCTATCACTTCCAGTGCAACACATGGTGAGAATAAAGACACTAAGGAATATTGGCAGTTACGGGGAGCCAAGGGCGTCCTAAGTCCAGCCACAATGATGGCCATCCGGAACAAAGGTCTCGGGTTTTATTATGAACCCGGGTTTTATTCATCTGTGAAGAAGGGAGTGGCTTGAGGGTGAGTGACTGTGAGAACCCTAGGGACGTGAGCGCTGTGAGCTGGACTAGGTAGGAGGCCTGAAATCACCTCCGCAAATGCAGAGAGAAGGATATGCAGAGGAGTAATCTGCGTAACACAACTGAGATAGGATCTAATGTTTTGGGGTTGGTGCTCCAGCTCTGATGTGTAACCTTTTAAGCCCCAGGAAGTCATAGCCTCTATCCCAACAGCATGGAGCACTGGCTCATACATTCCGCTTCATCCCGGCTCACTCATGGGAACAGCAGGGGTCCGGGGAAACACACCTGCCATCTCCAAAGACTACCGTCAGCACCTTGGCTAGACCGATATACGTTGCTTAAAGCTAATTGATGGGATAAGGAAAAATTCTAGCCCGCTCTGTACATATCAGTACATGGAAATGGGGTCAGGCTCAGCCGAAACAGAGGCAACTGCTCCTTTTTCAAGGAGAGTCGCCTAGGTGGACCTCAGCAACTGATGTCCTCGGTGTCACGTGACTTGATGAGGGAGTGTGTGTGAGGAGGTGAGGAGGCTGGAGTCAGCCTGCCAGGTAGTCCTCACATGATGAAATTCTTCTTTTCAATTCTATAAATAATTTTGAAGTTGACAGATAAAAGTTGTTTGTTATGTACAACTTGGCGTTCGAAGTATGTATATGCTGTAGAACGGCTCCGTTGGGCTAACTAGCACGTGCATTAGCTCACACATCCCATTTTTGTGGCAGACAGCTTCACATCTGTTCTCTTAGGGGAGCGCTCACCTAATACAGCTCCCGCAGTTACTCCTCCAGTTATTATTACTGCTCATCAGTGCCGATGTGTTTCCAGTTGCTATTGAGGTGGAGTAGAATGACGGGCCTACTTTCTGAGGAAGCTGCATGTTTTGAGGCACCGCTTAAAGGAAAACACGAAAACTTAGCAGCTGGTCTGCTTTTGTTTTTGTTGTGACGCCTTTTCATGCCCTAGGTGGACAATCAGCTCATCGGTACCACTCAGCCCTTCATGCTCTACGTGACTCCCGTGAGCAGTGAGAACGAGGTGGTTGAGCCTGGCCCTGCCGTGCAGGTCAATGCGGTGAAGTTCCCCAGTAAGAGTGCGCTGACCAACATCTACAAGGTGGGCTGCAGGGAAGGGTGGGGCCGCGCCTCGTGGGAGGCTTGTTTGTTCCCTCGAAGCCAAGTCTCAGAGCGGCTGTGCAAGCGCTCCGGGAAGTAGTCCTCTAGGGTTAGGTCACGTGGGCTTACTGCTTAGGAGGGTGTACAGGAACTCCTGTCCTTGGCACTTGGTATCACAATTGTGTTTTCACTGGCCTTGCAGGTGATCGTTTGATAGTACTGAATCCGAAGGGGCTGGGGTCCTTATTCATCAGGGCCAAGTCTCTGCAGGAAAGTGTGGCATTGTCTAGATTGCTCAGATGTAGTTTTAAAAGTCGAGAGATCTAGAGACACTGGAAAAGACATATAAAGGGTCTGACCTTAGTATAGACATCCTGCTATGTAAGCTACTATGCTGTGTAGCAAAAGCAGCTAGGACAGAAGTGGTAAACGCTGTCATGGAGAGGGCCCCATACATACCCTTGCTGTTACAGCAGCAAACCCTGGAAAAGTGGGAGCTAAGCAAAGGGGTCCTTTCTGGTCCTTTATCACACCACTGCCTGTGGGACCGAGCTTGGTAGTAGCCCTCAGCCATAAGCCCAGTCATGCAGCTCCTTAAATGAGCTGCCATCCGGCTGAGCACATTTCCATAAAGTTCACCCACCACAGTGCATCTGAAGCTGTAATCCTGAGTAATGAGACCCAGATGCTTTGGGAACCAAGCAACAGGGTGGTGAATTGTCTCCTAAACATCTGGAGTTTTTGGTTAATTGTAACGGTAAGGAGAAATAAGCTAGAGATAATTTGGCACTATCAGTATCGCATGAGTAAAGAATATGTCATTACGACCTTTTTTGTGTGTTTGTTTTTGTTTTTTTTTTTTTTTTTTTTTTGGTTTTTCTCCGGTACCGGGAACCGAACTCACGACCTTGCGCATGCCAGGCAGGCGCTTTTGCTGCTGAGCTAAATCCCCAGCCCCCTTTGTTTTTGTTTTTGAGGCAGGGTCTCATCATTTTGCTCAGGCTGGTCTTGAACTCCTGGGCTTAGTCCTACCTTAGGCTCCCAGGTAGCTTCGTCTGACGCTTTGGGGGCTTTCTTAATGGTACAAATGCAAGTTCCTCTGTTGTTCACCATAGAATTTCTTTTTCTCTAGCATCTGTTAGTCACAGCGCAGAGATTCACAGTACAAATCGAAGAGAAACTGCTCCTCAAACTGCTAAGTTTCTTTGGCTACGACCAAGCAGAGTCAGGTAAAGTTAAATGTTTGATAACTGCCATGGATGGAATATTTTAATCTGTAAAAACAGTTGGCCCCTGGATGTTTAGCAGGCTCCCTTTCTGTTTTGTAGCCTGAGCGAGCTGCGGAGGTGTTTTCTCTGCTGTCCCTCCAATGTTGCTTGTTATCTGAGTCCTGACCATGAACTAGGCAGCTGCGGGTGGGTCTGGGTGTCCTGGAATAGCCAGCAGTAAGCAGTGAACTATTCCTCTGGGTTTTGCAGTTTTTGATTCATCTGCTCTAGTGTAGGAGAAATGATGTTAGTCATTTAGCAAATCACTTTGTTGCCTAACCCTTGTTTATTAAACAGTCCCAGGGCCAAGAATCAGAAATCCCTCTGGCAGTTTCTTTAGTTTAGTTGAGGAAAAAAATAGGCTAATCGAAATTTAGTGACTTTTGACATCCTTACCCTTGTGCCTTAATGTAATTATAAGGGTTTCTAGTTACTCTCTTTGGAGAGTGAAGTAGAATAAGCTGCTGAAAAGCCAACATTTCCAGCAGTACTACAGAAGGTTGTTTTGTCTTTTGAGACAGGGTCGCACTGTGTAATCCAGGCTGGCCTTGAAATCACTGCAGCCCAGGCTGGCCTTGAACTTGCAGCAATCCTCTTGCCTTTACAGAAGTAATTTAGCTTTGTCTTCTTGTTTTAAGTTCCTCCTCACAGCCTTTCCTGGTTTTAGATGAACTTTTCAGGGCTAGATCTACAGCTTAGAAAGAAGTCAGTAATGCTCAGCCTTTTGAAGCCTAAACTAAATTCGGTGAACTGAAGAAATGATAAGAAAGAGACTTTTGTGTTTGTTCATGTTAATTAGAGAAAAAAAAAATCCCTGCTAATGTGTGTGCAAATGTACATACAATGCAAGAAAAATACTTCTGTTCTTTTTATCCTATATTTAGAATTAAGCTTAATGAGTATTTGGGGATTGGCTGAGGCTGTCACACAGTGGTAGAGCTTGTGCCTGTTAGCACATGCAAGGCTCTGGGTTCCATCCCTGGATTGAAAAAGAAAAAAAAAACAAAACAAAAAAAAAAAAGAAGAGGGGAGAGTGAGAGCATTTGCGATTAAGAGCTACAGCTTGTCTGTTTAATGCTACTTTGGTTTAGGCCTTAAAAGTCCATTGGTATTCTGAGAGCCACTTGAAAGTCTGCTGGCCAGGTATCAGTTCTGCTTTGATGTCTTCCTGAGTTTTGCTTTGAATTCGATTGGTCATGCTTTTCTTCCATGTGTTCTTATAAGTTGCTCTCATAATTTTTCCCCAGGAATTGTATGTAGACTTAGACTTTTACAAAATCCTGTCTGCCTTGCATCAGAGAGTCACCTCTGTTTTCAATAGCTCCTTCTGTTTCCTAAGCACAGACAGGCAGGTCTCTGTTACAGTGTTTGTCTGTAAGCAGAATCAGTAACAGCTTATACCATAGATTTGTTTGCTGAGTAGATATGTGCAGTCTCTCTGGTTTTCTTTCTAAGGCACGTAAATCTCAGACAAAACATGCCTAAATGCATGAGGGTACAGCATTTGGTGCAAGGAGCATATTGCTACGCTTGCGCCATGCCAGTCCTTTTTACTTTGTGGGTTGGCAGGTGAAAACTCTGTCTTGATTATTCTATTTAAATTGATGCCTGCTGTGTGTGGAGGGTGCTGCTTGTACCAGTGTCAAAAGAACTGGCCTCGGCCCACTTCTTTAAAACACATTGTTTCATTCAGATTCGTTATTTAATTGGTGATATTGTTTATTATTATTCACTTGTACACAGCCCCAGATCCTTATTTGGATATCATGTTATGAAATAAATAATCTGGATCATAGACAACAACAGTAGTTATAGGAGGCCTGTGTCCAGCAAACACATTTGTAATCTTTGGCTTTCCCACCTGGATTATTTTCTCTAAAGCTGGTATTTGCTGGATGGCATCAACTCACAAGTTATAAGACTAAGCTAGTCAATATATGTGTGTGTGTGTGTGTGTGTGTGTGTGTGTGTGTGTATCTATGTTACTAGGGGGACTGAACCCAGAGCTTTCACACTGAGCTATATACTTAGCCTTTTTTATTTTGAGACAGGGTCTTACCAAGTCCCTACATTGCCCTGTCTGGATTGAATTTGTGATCCTCCCACTTCATCCTGCAGAATAGCTGAGAGTTATAGTCATGTGTCATCATGCCTGGCAGTAGTCTATTCTTTTGATAAATACAAAGCAGATCTGCTTTTGTAAAGAAGTCACCTCAGGCCAGGCCTGGTGGTGCACACCTGTAATCCCAGCACTTGGGAAGCCGAGGCAGAAGGATCACTTCGAGTTTAAGGTCAGCCTGAACTACATAGTGAGACCCTGTCTCAACAAAAGAAAAAGAACAGAAGAAAGGAAAGTCACATTAGGATGCAGTACATGTTACTAATCTCTCAAAAACTAGAGAGAGATAGATGTTTATATTTTTGATGAACTTTTCCGTGGGAATGCAAGTATTTGAGCCAGGAGATTAATAAGATTTCTTTTTTAAATTCTGCCTTTGTACTAGAGGTGGAAAAATATGATGAAAACCTCCACGAAAAGACAGTCGAGCAGGGTGGAACACCAATTCGGTACTACTTTGAGAATCTCAAGATCAGCATCCCCCAGATCAAGCTGAGCGTGTTCACTTCCAACAAGCTGCCCCTGGACCTCAAGGTGAGCTGACCTCAGGACTTTTCCGAGCATAACTTTCTTCAGAAAAGAAAGAGTATGTCGGCTGCTTGCTTTTTCTCTCTGTCATCAAAATTAATAGTAGGTACTCTTACAGGTTTCCTTTTTTAGTTGGCTTATTGACTCATGTATATCTTTTTGTTTAACGTCTAAATATGACTTTGCTATAGATCAAGAAGTAACTACAGAGAATAGATACAGAGAATTGTGTAAAACCTACCTGCTCTGTCTGATCGCCTGGCTTGCTCCTAGACTCAGGGAAACCAAGACGGATGTAAGATCTTCCTTCATGCCCATCACCTGCCCCACCTTAGTTCTCTTTCCCTCCAAGAGTCTGCCGCCTTGGGGTCCCTGTCACTAGGAATGTCTGCCACCTTAAGAAAGACTTGGCCTCCTACCCAGATGTGACCTTATCTGCCAACCACCAGCAGATGCAGTCTGAGCACCATCTTCATTTTTAGCATTAAAATGTATTTTAAGTAAGAGAGAGGACTGGGATTCAAATCCAGCCCTATCTGGCTAACGTCTACATTTTTTTCACTCATTGTGCTGTGCTCTAGAACATAAGGAATTACGGGAATATTTGGCCTGTGAGTCCTCAAAGATGGCCTCGCTTGGTAGACAGGAAATTGAAGTTCAGAGTGTTTTGTTGCTCAAGCCTGGGTAGCTAGGCAGTGATGGGAGTGGGAACCAGACGGTTATCGGGAGGTCTTTCCTTAGTCTGGCTCTTATCTGCCTCCCTGCTGCTTGTACCCATGGGTTCTGCTTCTTTCCGCTGCTGTACTTGAATGCAGTTTATCAAGCCCACCCTTTTCTCACTAATCTCCACTTTCCACTCTTTCCCGCTACCCTCTGCTGCCTCCCATCAGAAGCTGCACCATGGTCTGTGCTTCTGAGCGGGAACAGCTGGAGACCTGAGCAGATGAATAATAAATCTGGAGTCCCAGATTCTGATGCTTGCATGGGCTTTTCTGGCCACACAAGTGACAGTGTGGGGACCATGGCGAGCGCAAGCGTACTTCTTGCGGGGAGCTGTGCAGCTCAGAGCCGGCCAGCTGTCCTGGGAGGGAATGTGAGCCCTCTGTTGCCAGAGCTTCATGTTTTTTAAAGAGAAGCCGGAAATCTGGATTTTTATGTGGAATCTCCTGGTTTTCTGAACGTTGGCAACTAATTCAAGTTTATTTTTTTAAAACTTTGCGGGCCTAACAAAACACATGTGTGGGCCTGCTGTGACCTGTGGTGTGCCAGCTCACAGCTTCTAAAACAGATCTGTAGGTAATGAGACAGTAGTCTGGTTAGGATCAGACTATATTTCAACGCAGATAGGGAAAGGTGACTGCTTCACTGAGGTGCAAGCGGAGGGTGGACCGCTGGGAGGGCTGGTCAGGGCCAGGGAGAAGCGTTCTGAGGACAGTGCAGAGTAGTCTGCTGCTGCCCTGATGCCTAGTTTGCTTTAATTTCCTGTTTCTCAGGAGACTGAGGTGCTTATAATTAGCATGGGAGTGAGGGGAAAACCATGGCGAAACACTATCTTGCTAATATCCACAAGTATCCACTTGACTTCGGTGACCCTTTGCAATAGGCTCATTTGATAAAGTATATTTCCCCAGAACCCTTGGCACTCGCCCAGCACACCAGTGTCAAGCATTTCCTGCAGTTGAGGACTTCTTGTTTTTCAAATCATGGTTCTAATAAACACAGGCACCTGATTATTCCTTGCAAATTGCTCCCAGCAGAAAGCTGGCCCAGAATGACAAAAGCAGTGTGATTCTCTGCAGTTGAAGCGGCTCCATTCCCTGGTTCCATGGTGTCGATGCTGCCTGCACTCTACCGACGGTAGACTGGCAACCCTTGACGGCCAGTGGTTCACCTGGCACTAGCGAAGGGACGTTTTCAGCTCGTTACTGAACAAATTAAACGGCACAGCCATGTTAGGCAGTGTGTGGGGAGCATGCCGAGGGTGATAATGTAGTGTTTCTAGCAGAAATTGAGGCTTCAGCGTTAAGCTCTCAGCTTGTAGAAATCACCATTTTACTGTCTTGAGTTCTCCTAGTGGAGTCTGGGGCTCATAAAGATAATGTCATTTATTCAAAGAGTTTCCTAACACAGTAATATCCCTTTATTAGTCACTCTTAGAAAGGGCAATATGCTCTTTTTGATGAATATATAATAGTTAAAAGTGTATGCTTAGGAAATGGAGTCTTCTCCCTGAGCAGAAGTCACAAGAGTCTGACTAAAAGGTAACCGTGTCTTTAGTACTGAAGGGATAATTATCTTGATTCTTCTTACTCCCGGCCAGGAGCAGGGCTGTCAGACATCTCCGAGGGGAGCCTCTTCAGGTTTACACTGAGGGTACATTGTTGCCAGATACCGTGTCTGTTCAGAAGGGCTCAAAGCGTTTTCACATCTGCTATCTCAATTGGATCCCTGACTCTGGGCTGGAGGAAGGGGGAGGTAATAGCTCATTTCACAAACGCAGAGACAAAAGCACAGCGTTCTCCCCCACCCGGCCTCCCCCTTACTCTCCCAAGTTCACGTGTTAGAGAGTGGCATAGCAATATTGAAAATGCTAGGTACCCTTATATGTGTGTTTTGGGCTGTTTTTTTTTTTAAGATCAAAGGAGTCCAGGAGCCTGTAAAAGGTTTCACAAGGTGGCCTACAGCCGTCTCGTTCCCATTTAGAGCATTGGGGTATTACAAAAGAAGGGCTTTAATTGAGCAATCTAGTTTGGAAGAAAACCCACATTTTAATGGTCAGAGAGCAAAAGGGTGGGGGTTAGGGGGAATTTCAAACAAAGACACTATTTAAAAAGCCTAAAACTGTCTTCTCAAAGGCTTGAAATAATTTGTTGGGAAACTTCAGACCCTTTACTTTTTTCCTCCCTTCCCTAAATAAAAACCAGATTTGTTAAAAAGAAAAAAGATCCAGTATTGTTAATTGTATTTCAGAAAGTGCCAGAGAGGGAAATATCCCTGTAGTTTTAAACACTGTCCCAAGAGGGAAATAGGCAAATACCCTGCTTCACATAAACAGTCTCTATGTACCATAAATAAACCTTTAAAGAATGAATTCCAGACAGTTTTGTTTAGTGCAGGATAAACTAAGAACGAAAAGGACGTGGCTCAGGGTGTAGCCTGTGATCTGAGACCTTGTGCACAGGTATTTCTTCTGTGAACTCTATAGTCTCAGCAGTTTTTGCGTGGGGAGGTCGGAACAGCCCGTCTCCTATTTTTATGAAGCACTTATGAGCACAGCGTTGCTTTCTCCAGAATCCATTTTACAACAGGAAACTGTCTGGTACTTGAGTAAATAAGCACAACTTTGCATACTACTGTATTTTGTTAGTCATTTAGTTTCTACCAGAAAAAGCCCTATTTGGCTTTTTCTTTCCCTCTCGTCTCTTCTCCTTTGACCAGATCAACCTGAAGGTGGCAGAATAACTCACGCCAACGGCTGTAGCTTAGCTCGTTCGACCAGGGGAGGGCTCAAAGCGACTGAGGATGATTTTTACTTGAGAGCCAGGATATTTGTTTGGCTCTAAGTACCTCCGTCATCCAGACAGGACAGTGTCTGCGGTGAGGGCTTTGGAGACCTCAGAGGCTTTCCAGCCATGAGGGCTCTTCAGTACGTAGTTGCAAAGAGGAAGTCAGGTTGAAAAAAGTAAAAGCTTTCTGCCTTCAGTCTTTGTTTAATCCTACTTCCCCTTCTCTGAGAAGAAAGCAGTGCTCAGATCTGCAGTGGTAAAAACAAAGTGCTGAACTGAGTGGCAGCACGTGGCTAAAGAGGGCACGCTCACTGTGCCATCACTCACCCTGAGGATGAGCGGCTTGGGGAGTGAAGACTAGGAAGTTCTTGAGAAGTACCGTAACCCTCTGGCTTTCCCGCTTCCTACCTCGCGGGTGGCTGCTTTGTGGGAATGACCATGTGCGAGACTTGGCTCTCGTAGCTAGCCCTGTAACTTCAGACGGTCACTCGGCATCTGCAGTGGTGTGCATGTGAGAGAGGGGGTCGCAGAGAGAAGCTGAATTAACCGAGGCGTTTGTAGTCCCTAACGTGCTTCATTCTGAGGTCTTTTATTAGGAGGTTGTCAGGGACTTCCCAAGGCAGCAGATCCAGTGGCCTCGTTTTTCTGTCCCCACCTATGTTGAGTCCTTTGCATATTTCTGACTTTTCATTCTTGACCTCTGTCCGTTCTGGAGCTCCTCTTCCTCTACTGGTGCTTCTCTGTTTTTTTCACTGTTTTCTTTTATTCTGCTTTTTTTTTAACCCTCCTAACCCGTATGGTAAAGAGTCAGCTGTTTCTTTTAACCCTCCTAACCCGTATGGTAAAGAGCTGTCTGGTCGTATCACTTGTCCATGTTTCTACCAGGGTTTTTTTTTTGTCGTGTCCCCCCCCCCCCCCCCCCCCCCCGTTAGAAGCCCTTTATAGAAATTTTGGCTTTGATGAAACTTACGAGTATTCACTTTATTTTGTTTTTAAGTGTATGTACTTTAATCAGACTAGAAGTTTTTATTTTTAAATTTATTAGTCTGTTGCCTTTTTGTATCAGAATTTTAAGTCATAAAGAAAGTTTTCTCTTCAAGAAAATGCCTTCCATCTTTTCCTTAATTTCAGTCCTCCAACCCAGGTGCTGGGGATCAAACTCAGGCAGGTGCTCTATCACTGAGCTAAATCCCAACCCCTGAATTTCAGTTAAATATATTCTTGTTCCAAAGGAATTTAAGGTAGATGCCGAAAACACATGCAGAAAGCTTAAGAGTTGTGAGAAACAGAATAGAAACACCATTAAATTGTAAGTAAAATTTTAATTTACAATAAACATTTTAATTCAGTGGGAAGTTAAATTATTATAAAATTAGATTTATTCTTGACACTGTAATGATAAATTGCAAGTGGATCAGAGATTTTCTGATAGTATTAGCATAAAAAGTATATTCATATTCAATAAAAAAGTATTTGCCATACCTTCTAAATCATATGAAATAAAAGTGTAATTAAAATAGACACATCTGCAGAAATTTTTAACTGGCTGGTAGCAGAACTTCAGTAAATTCAGAGAGGGAAAAGTCTGAAGCCATTATAAAGCTATCCAGACAGCCAGGATGGAGGGCCCGAGACTTAGGAGAGGAGTGCTGCTCAGTAGGGCAAACCCAACATTTATTTATTATTATTTGTTTATTATTTTATTTATTTCTTCTTGAGATGTTTTCTGATCTGTAAGCAGTGTAGGCAGAAAGGCAGAGAAGCAAGGTAGAAAATAGCTGCAAAGGGTTTTGACAGTGTCTTGTGGCCGGTCAAACAAAAGTTAGATTTCATTGCTGCTGAGAGAGCCAGCACCTGAAGGGGCAGCAGCCTACAGAGGTGGACAGGCAGAAAACACACCCCCAGTGTTCTGAGCAGCTCTGGTTCCTGAGGCCTGAGTCAGTTTCTGAGTGACCCTTTCTGAGAGAAGCCAAGCAAAGAGTGGCACCTAAAGAACTAAACAAACGTTTCAGAAGTTTTTGCTACTAGGGAGACTAAAACCGGGGGAACGGCATTGGTTTTCATTGAGACAGCAAAAGAACCATACCAGACCTTAAAATGACTAAAATAGACTGGAACTTAGATATTTAGACTAATGGTATTGACTAATTTAGGTCTAATGTTCATGTCAAATGAATATTACTAATAATTATTGCTAGTGATCTTACTATTGCTACTAATTACTAGTATTACTAATAATATTACTAATAATTAGTAATTTTACTAATTATTGATATTATTAGGCTAATCCCAATTTAAAACTAAATATTGGACTGTTGCTATAATTGTTACTAAAAATATTGCTAATTACTAATAATATTAGACTATTATGAGAACTTGGATACTTAGATTAATATAATTATTGGACTAATTTAGATCTTATAACAACTAAAATAGACCAGGATTTAAAAATTCTAGCCTTGAAAAGTGCCAAACCCTGGGTGGATTAAGGCATTGTAACTCTTACTATAACTGCCTGGCAGAAAGTCAAGACTCACTCAAAATCTCTGCTAACTCCCATAGAAAATGTCACATTCACTCACAAATTAGCTAGCCTCCTGTGAGATAAGACCAAGAGGAAAACCAGACACTAAACACAGACCCATAGGTGTAATGGATTGTGGCATTTTCAAACACATTATTTAAAGTAATTATGAATGTGTTCAAGAAAGTTACTAGAAAACTATAATTTGTTCTTTAAAATTACCAAATAATAATGGAGAACTATAGAATAGTACTTTTTCATGTACACAGAAGAAAGAAATCTGAAAAAAATATTATCAAACTAAACAGACACATATATAAGAAGGATAATATAACTAAATTGTGTTTATCCCAGGAATACAAGTTTAGTTTAACATTTGCAAGGAAATTGTATAATTAATCACAACAACAAAATGAAAGAGAACAATATGATTATCTCAAATGAACAAAAAGCATTTGATAAAGTTCAGCGTCCATTTATGATAAAAACTCAACAAGTTAGAAAGGGGCAAGCTGACCTCACTTGCATGTCATGTAGTTGCTGCCTTCATCCAATAAGGTATGCCTGTGAAAGAACTGTAGCCGTCATAATACTTTGTGGTAATAAAAGCTTGTCTTTGCCACGAGGGAAGAATGCCCACATCACACTTCTGGTCCGTGTTACACTGAAGATCCAAGCCTGTGCAATAAGGCAAGCAATATTTGAGGAGAGGGGAAAGAGATCTGAGAACTGGAAAGGAAAATTGAAACTGCTCTTTGTAGAGAACATAATTCTGTATCTAGAAAATCTAAAAGAATTTAGAAATAAGTTATCAGGATGCTTACATAAATTTGGTAAGGTTATTGGTGACTGTATGTAAAAATGAATTGTATTTCTGTGTATCAGAAACAATTATAGAGAAAAAAGTTGGAGACTGTCATTTCCAGTAGCATTAAAAAAAAATGCTGTGTCTTATCTATTACTGCATAAGAAATGACCCCCAAAATTTAGCAGCCTGAAACAACCATCATATTACTTGTTCACAGTTCCGTGGGTCGGGCATTCGAGAAGGGCTTCGCAGGGTGGCTGTGTTGGCCTCACTGCGGTTGTTTGTGTGATCACAGCACTGAATGTGTAACCCAGGCTGGCACTGAACACACAGCGATCCTCCTGCCTTAGCTTCCTGAGTCCTGGGATTGCAGATGTGTACCATCATGTCCAGCTGTCTTAGGGGTATTGAATAAAAGATGTGGGAGACCTTTACACAGAAAACAAGAAACTTTGTTAAGTGAAATTGAAGACTTAAATAGATGAAAGCATATGCCATGATCCTACACTGGAAGAGTCAGTATTATAAGGTTATTTTTATTCAGGTTGATCTGTTGATTCAAAGTCTTGATGAAAATTTCACCATGTTTTGTGGCAAATTAACAGGCTTTTCCTAAATATATATGCATTTGGAAAGTGCAGAGAGTAGCCAAGGTGGTCCTGAAGAAAAGTATTAAATGGAGAGCTACATTATTAGATTAGAAATCATGACAAACCAAAGGAATTAAGACAGTGAGGTATTGGCAGAAAACAGAGCAAAATGAAATACAAAAGAGAACCCAGAAACAGAGCCATTATCACTTATGATAAAATCTACCCTGTTGTGTAATAGACAAAAGTTATGTATTCATTACCTACAGGCCAGTTAAATAGCCAACTGGAACAAAAAAGAATATTGATCTCACATAGTACACATAAAAATCAAGTCTAGGTGTATTATAGATATAAGTGTGAAGAGTGAAACAGTAAACTTCCCTGAGTAGACGTACAGGACTGTCTTTGTGACCTTGGTTTAGATAATAACTTCTTAACACAGAATGCTTTTATCGTAATGGAGAAGATGGATGAGATGGATTTCCTGAAAATCAAGCATATCTGACCATTAAAGGCAGCATTTAAGGAGTTACAACACAAGTCACAGAATAAGAGAAGGTATCTGTAATACATTTATTCAACAAAGTTCTTGAATACTGTATATATGAGAAAAAGTCCTACAGAGCAATAAGAAAATAGCAAACAGCTCATTACAAAAGATGTGCAAGAGGCTTGGATAAACTTTGCAAAAAAATAGTATCCAAATGGCCAGTATGTTTATTAAAATGTATTTAGTGTCATCTGTCAATGGGAAATGAACATTAAAACCACACAGAGGGGTCATTACACACTTATCAGAACGTCTTTTAAAAAGCTGTTCATACCAAGTGTTGATGATATGTAGAATACTGTGGGAAGAAGTAAGACTTGTTAAACTACTTCATAAAACTCTTTGGCAGCATATGTTGAGGTTGGACATGTACCCTCTTTGTGACCCAACAGCTCTACTTCTGAGTAGATACCCAAGAAAAATGCAGTCCCATGTGCCCCCAAATGATGGTGTATCTAAGAATGTTCACAGCGACAGTACTCAGAGTAGCATGGAATTTGAAATGACTCAGGTTCTCCTCAGTGGTAATGATGAAATAAATTGGATTGTACTTATGCAGTGGAATATTATATAGTAATTAAAATGTATAAATGGCAGCAATCTGCATCAACCTATCTCTCACATACTTAATGTTGTCTATAAGAAGCCAGTGCAACAGAGTATTACTGACGATTTGATTTGTATAAAATTCAAAGCAGGAAAACCTGATCTGTGGTGACACAATTCTTGAGGAGGGAGGGAGGCATAGCTGGGAGTCTGGGGTCGGGGGAGGTGTTCATGCAGTGCTTCTAAGGCAGGGACGATAATCTGCTCTCTGACCTGGGTGGGGATTACGTCTGTGTTCTCTTCAAGGAAAATCATGGAATTGTGCATTTGATTAGTGCACATTCTTGTATGTGTGGCACACATCAAAGTATAAAACCTGGCAAACGCAGATTCACAACAGACCAAAAGGAATTATGCCATGAAGCTAACAGTGTTTATATCCGTGTGGTGTATATGATGTGTCTGATGTATGTGTATATGTATTTTCCCCTACGGTTTTACCTTTGTAATTATATGGAAAATCCTTGTACATAAGTATTAAAACCTTGACTCCTATATGAAACTTAACATGACTTGTAGCTTTCATGGACTCCAGAATTATAATTCCCTAGAAAGCAGTCACACGGCTGAAGTATGTCATTTCCTTTTCCCCCTAACTAGGCCCTGAAAAGCACCTTGGGATTCCCATTGATTCGGTTTGAAGATGCTGTGATTAATCTGGATCCATTCACCCGAGTACATCCCTATGAGACTAAGGAGTTCATCATCAATGATATTCTCAAACATTTCCAGGAGGTGAGCTTTGGACAAGCACTCAGTGACTGGGCCATAAACAGTGTTTTGCTTGTTTGGGAATCTTGGTTACTAAGACATCACCACGGAGAAGCCAGCGCAGCAGTGGAGCTCCACTGCGTCCCATCGCATGAAGCTCGTATGTATCATGAAAATCCTGAGACAGTACATTTGATTTACGAGCTGTTGGTTCTGTCCCTCAGAGCTGGTCTCAGGGGCTTCTGCTAGGTTAGTCACAACTCTTCATGATTTAATTGATGCTTTAATAATAACACAGAGTACTGTGAACTCTTTATTTACCAGGCATGGGTCTACTTTCAACAACCGCACCAGTGTTCTTAGAGCCTGTGAGATCTTGCCCTTGAGTTGAACTTGCAAGATTTTTTTAACCAAGTTGGACATTCTCCATTTTGTATTTATTATTCAGACTGCACAGACCAAAATATAAAGCCAAGGCATATTCTTCAGTGAATAGATTTGTCAAGGTCATACCAAACTTGTTACTTTCAAAGTTAAAATATATCCTGTTCTTTCTTCCTTTTCTGTCTCCCGCATTTCCTTCCTTCAGGTTCCTAATTGTGATATTCTACCTAAGTGGAAGGAGGTACTGTAGATATCACCCGAGCCTGGGTCAGGCAATTGGAGGTACAAGAAAAGTGGAAGATTGCTTCCTAAGCCTCCCCTCCACAGCTGAGGGGCCAGAAAATCTCCCTCCCTCTCTGCTCCTGCTCTCTTAAGGGGGATCTTAAAGAATATGATGAATATACTAATGAAAACTTAGGAAGAGTCATATCCAACCTGTATCTATTTTATTTATTTATTTTTTTTATTTTAGGGCTCCAGGAGGGACTAACTCTCTACAGTTTTGGTATTCTCTGAGTTTAGCCAGACTTCTCTGGGTGGCCCGTATTTATTTGGTTTTCAAACAAAGAAGGAGGATACTCAAGAAAACATGGGGATCTCGCAGGACCTTGGGAGAATTTTCCCAAGTAGTAAATTATGTCAATCAGGAGAACTACCTTATCTTTACCAACCTGTATTTATTTTTATTCTTCTACATAGCTTTGAAGAGTATTTCTAAGTGTACTGAATGCAGTCCCTGGTGTGTATGTATTGGGAGAAGTTCAGGTGGAGCAAATGAAGGGAAAGACAATTTTTTTTGCAGCTATGAAGATGTATTAAATAGTTGTTAATAAAAGATGATGTGAATGGAGGACAAGATAGCTTTCTAGCCTCTTTACTTGGGACACTGATCCCTACATTTATACCTGTATTTATACCTGCCATTTATAAACTGGTGCTGATTTGATTTTCCTCTCCACTCTACTTGACAGGAGCTCCTCAGCCAGGCAGCTCGAATCCTGGGATCCGTGGATTTTCTGGGCAATCCCATGGGGCTTTTGAATGATGTCTCTGAAGGAGTAACTGGACTGATAAAGTATGGAAATGTCGGGGGCCTTATCAGGAATGTTACACACGGCGTGTCCAACTCCGCTGCCAAGGTAAGGAGACGGAGGGGAAGTTCCACGGTGATTAATCCCCACGCGCACTCTATATCACGGACCTTCCATAGCTCACAGGGCACAAGAAGCTGCCTTCATGGCCTTCGCCTCGCTTTCCCGCCTCTCCCGTGGCCTGTCACAGGCCCAGCGAGCACCTCGCAGGCCTCTCTTCCCCCTTTCCTCCCTCCCCATTGCCGCAGCCAGGCTCAGTACATGTCCCCTCCGGGTCACTGCAGCCACCTATTGACCGCTGTACTCCACAGCATCTTTCCCGCCGCCAGAAGGAACTTGCTTTTTAAAACACGAAATTGAGTCAGGTCTTCCCTGACCTAAAATGTGCCGGCGAACCCTCACAGCTCACAGGGAGAGTCCAAACTGAATATACGACATTCTGTGGCAACTTGGTCCTTCAGGTCATCTGAGTCCAGCAGCCGAAGGACAGCAGGATAGTTCTTCTGCCTCTGGAGCCTAGCTGACCTTCTCGTGCACAGATGTCTTATTTAGTGGACATTTTGTTGGTCCACTCCTGGTTTTCCAGCAGGAGCTGACACTAGGTTTGAGGCTGGAGAAGGTGCAAGCAGTCAGGGAACATACGCAAGGCCTCTGAAGAGTCTGCTTCCTCCCCTTCCCTTTAGCTCACCCAGCTCTTCACACAGAGATTGCTGTTTCATGAGCACTGAGCTTGGGAATGCCCTGTGTGCTGTGCTCGTTCAAACGGAGCTCCTGCCCTGTGGGCTGCGGAGAGCGGCAGGGGCTGAGAGAGACTTTGAGGAGCTACACGGGTCCCGCCTTGAAGAGCAAAGGAGACGTGGGCTTGGACAGCTCTTCTGCCTTGCGCGGCATCCTTACTAGCAGTGTGCGAAAGCTGGCGATTCGCCGCGTTGTTCCAAGTGGCTGTCTGGAGGTGTAGTTCTTGTGTCAAACCAGCTTCTTCAGGATGGTTGTGTTATTGAACCAGACCAAAACGCACTGTTTGTTTTGTGGTTCAAAATAAATGAAATTTACTTTCAGAAGGAAGGGTGAAAAGTAGAAGCTCAGCTTAGAGCCAGGTAAACTCAGGTTCACCGTCCGATGTGCACGTTTCTGCCTTGAGTTGTTTAGATTGCCCTTGGGCCTTTACTGCCATAAAATACCATGGTGGTGGCACAGACTCTTTCTTGTTCTTTTAGTTCCTGGGCTTCATATAAACAGATGCACCTTAATATTTAGTTGTAACTACCCAGTTTAAAGATTTTATTAACTTTTTAAAACCATATTAAATTCTAATTAACGTAGGAAGTCTCCTTCATTAAATAACTTCTGTCTTTATTTTTGTACTCCTGAGCTTTAAAGTAATTTGAAATAGGAATACGCTCATGGTTTATGGAGAGGCGTTCCTCAGCCTGGCATGGGAATGCCCTTGCTCTACAGGCTTATTATGATCGTGTTGTCTGTAATATCTGCTACCAGACTGGAGCTGTCAGGCCACCACTAGTGTCCTTGAAGTGAAAGTCAGTGCACACCAATCTACAGAGCAGGAGAGACCTGAGTGCTGAGACGAGGAGAGTTGGAAACCCCATTTCTGGTCAGTTTGGCCCTTAGGAAACCTGTAAACTTAGCTTTCTGGATGAGAACGGAGAGATTGTTAAGGTACCTGTACCTTCTTGACAGGTGAGGCCTCTTACATGTTTCTCTAGCATTTTCTTACAGTTTGCTAGTGAAAACCGTGAGCCTCCTCCTCACTGTCTATCATGAGTAGAAGTCTCCTTTGTTTCCTAGTTCTTCTTTTCCCCCTGAAAAATTATTTTTGAATCTTAAGGGGCTTCTCAAGAAGCTTAAGAGTCTTCCTGGTCTGTACCTTCCCCTCAGGTCTGTAAGGAGGCCCACCGGCAGAGATCATGCATTTTGTTGGCTGTCTTACTTTATGTTATGATTGGATTTGCATAAGGGGCTTTCCAGGACCTGAATCTCCCTGAATGGGAACCTTGCTCCCACGTGGTTGGGATCCTTCCTCACATACTCACCTGCCTTTAGTAAGTAAGCTAATCAGTATTGGAGTCACAGGCTGCTATTGACAGGGATTTCTGTGTAATTTATTTTGATAGCTGAAAGCCTGTGCTTGTGTCTGTAGTTCATGTATCTCTAAGATGAGAAAAGAGTGAAACTTAGAATTACCACTCACAGTGGAAACGGTGGATCAAAAGCTGGCCTGTCAACTGAACACCCATTTGGTTATCTTTGATTTCGTGTAGGTGGTTGGGCTAAAGATCTCCATTTTCTTGCAGTTTTGTGGGCTGAAATCAGACCTTTAATGTTGCTTTGGGGAAATGCTTTATTTGCTTCTCTGTGTACACAGGGGAAATGCGAGGAAGTGCAAGTGACCACAATAATCAACTTTTGGCCTGTGGGAAGTGTTCCTGTAGAGAGCGGCGGAGTCCAGTGATTAAAAAGGCCAGGGAGGACAGAGCTGCGCCTCCTGCCCCTGGGACAGCCGGCCCCACCGTGCTGCTAGGAGCCCAGTGCCTTGACCTGGCTCGGAGGGCTCAGTGGAGAGTGGAGAGATTCCCTAAGCCTCTTACTTAGGGAATGGTTTTTTGGCGTGTTTCTGGGGGGAAGGTCTAACATTTTCATTGGATTCCCAGAAAGATTCTTGCCTCCAAAAGATCACAGACCATTATTGTATGCATCGGGTTGTGCATAAGGGGATCTCAGGACTGGTAGTCAGGATGCTGAGCCTCTAATCCCGTTTCTGCCTTCAAGTAATCTTTTCGTTTTTTAGTCCTAAGCATTTGTCTTGTTTTTTTTAAATCCAGGGAAGGTAATAGAAATTTTGTATCCTGCTGACCTGAGGAGCACCAGTGAAGTAGGTGAAAGAAAAGCCAACTAAAAAGAAGTTACTCTGTCACACAAGGAGACAGCAGGCTTCAGGTCTTAGGCATTTGTGGATGAAGTATTCACCGCATGTTTTTTATTTCAGCTCTACAGTGCGGTCGCTTCTGAGATTTCTCATTTCCTGCCTGTTATTTTTTGTTTATTTGTTTAATATTGGCTTCAACAAATAACACATCTTCCTTTGTTGCTGTTTGTTCCTCTCTGCTTTCCTTCCTGTCACCAGCCCTCAGAAATCAGCTTCTGGGTTCCGTCTGAGGTGACATAACTTGGCTAGCCACTGAGCTCTGAGCATGTTTTCCACAGCTGCTCTGCCGGGCCTTGGCAAGGTGACTTTAGCCCTCAGGAGAGCCTCGAGGATCTGACCTCGTTCCTGAGACTACAGCAGGATGGGTGCTTCTGGAAGCCTTTCCAGGAATGTGGCTTTACAAAAGGGACAGCATAGAACATTCCAAAACCCATGTCGGACGACAGGTTTCTTTTTGCGGAATGAGTTGAAATTAAATGTTTTCTCCTAATTGTGTTGTGTGAATATCTGCACTGCCGTCTAACTTGTTTGAAAGCCAGAGAACTGGGAAGACACCTCTCACTGAACAAACCTCCTTTCTCATATAGATTTCTTATACAGATTCTATCTATGATAATTGTATACAACTTGCAGATTCGCAAGGAAAATTACTATATAGCTACTGTCAAACAAATGAAACCTGTGTTCACTCTAAGAGAGCCTCAGATGTTAGCAGTAGAGCCAGTGGTTCCGTTCTCTTTTCTGTTCTTATAGAATCAATGTTTCCTCTGCAATGTCTCCTGTTCTCCCTAGGAGAAGAAAGCCAAGAGGGTCATCTCTTTCCGCAAAGAAGAGAAGCATTTTTGATTGTCACTAATGGAACCTCTGCTCTGTTCTGTCTTCCTGTCCCTCTGTCTTTATTAAGTTAATATATCATGGTTTTGATCTGAGTACCTTGTTGATGCCAGGTATGTTTTGATTCTGTGTTCATAAATGGGAACTTTTTAACAGTTTCCCTTGTTTTTAATTGAAATGATTTTCATCATGGTCAGTTGTTACTCATGAAAATTAGAATTCTTTGTTCAATATTTGCTACATTCATTTTAGTTTACTCTTGAACTTGTATGGTTGGTTTGTGTCTTTCTCTCTTGCTCTGTTTCATTTATTTCTACCTACCAAATTTTTTTTTTTTTTTTTTTTGCTTTTTGAGACAGGGTCTCACTATGCAGTTCAGGCTGGCCTTGAGCTCACTTTGTAGCCCAGGCTGGTCTTGAACTCCCAACGATCCTCCCGCCTCAGCCTCCTGAGTGCTGGGATTACAGGCATGGGCCACTATGCCTGGTTCAAGCATAAATTTTCCAGTGCAAACTCTGTAGGTCTAAATTTTTGTTAAAGAGATAAGCCTTTTCTGTTGGTTTTTCATTATTATATTTTATTGTATCTTAGCTGTCACCTTACTTTAAATAAGTTTTGTTTGTTACGAATTAAATAAAACCCTGATAGTTGTATAGTATTTCCTGCTGCCAACAGTATTAGTAGGGAAAGGTCTTAGAGCTGCGTCAGAGCACTGTGCTGCTGTCTGGCTGTGTACTGGTTTGTAAACATTTCCTGAATGCCTTCTGTTTGTCAGGCCTGGTGATAGAACATTTATATATATTGTCTTATGCGTGTTCTTCTGTATCCTGCAAACCAGCACGTGAGGCTTAGAGAAATTAAGTGATGTTTTGAAAGTAATGCAACAAAGTGACAGGGGTAGACTTGATCTAAGTGTAGCTAATTCTAAAGGCCTTTTTTTTTTCCTACAAGATATTTTTCCTTTGTGTGTTTAAGGGTTTTTTTCAGGCACTTGAGAGAATATAAAATATTAATTACTGCTAACTTCTCGCTAGAAGCTCATTATGTGACATCACTTTGTTGGCTAGAAAGTCAACCAGTGTCATACCAGCCTGTCCAAAGCAGGACTCCAGGGTGTAGGTGCCTGTGGTCATTTGTGGGTGGGAGCCCAGGATCTTCACCATTCCCTTTACAGGTAGTAAGATCTGTGGTGACTGCAAGTGGGGTTTTAGTCAGGTGATGTCATTGGCCATTGAGACAACCTAGTCAGGCTAGGCTTTGTTAGCCCCACTATGTAAATTAAAAACTGAAGCGTATGTCAGGCAGCTTTGGTGTCTGTGACCAAGTACCTGAGAGAAGCAAGTTAAAGGAGGAAAGGTTCATTTTGGCTCAGGGTTTCAGAGGTTTCCGTCCATGGTGCCCTAGCCCCATTGCTTATAGGCAGGTGTGAGGCAGGAACATCATGGCACAAGAGCCTGGTGAAGGAAAGGTGCCGTCATGGTACCTGGGAAGTACGAAGGGGGAAAGAGCCAGAGAGGAACTGCCTAGGAGACCAGGTGTGGTCCCACTCCAGGCACCTCCTCTTTCCATCACCTGCCAGTCATGCCCTCAAGGTGTGTTAATCCACTGATAAAGTTAGAGCCCCTCTGATCCAGTCATCCTCCAACAGTCCCTCCTCCAAACACATGGGCTTTGTGGGGAGGGTGTGGTTTAAACCTTAACAGAGGCCCGGAGAGGTAAGGTGAGGTGTCCAAGGTCCAACAGGCCACTGCAGAGCCAAGACCTGACCTTTGGACTAGTGCCTCAGCTCTCAGTTGTGGTTGCTCACCGAAAGATTTATTTCTGTCCAGTCCACAGCACCCAACAGGAAGGAAAAAAATGTCCTGCCTAGTCTCAGAATGAATTTTTGTGGATTTGGGAAAATTGTCTGAAGATAAATGCGAGAAAGGGGAGGGAGAGGGGGAGAGAAAGGTTCTACTTAGATATTTCAGCAGACAGTCCAGCCAGGACTTTAGACAATGTTTTATTCCGTTTCTTTGTTCTCTTTCGGGGCAGCAGTGTAGGGATGAGGTGCTTTCCTTCCAGGAGAACCTTTCACTGCACTTCCTCCTGGGAACCTGATTCTGGGGCATCTCAGCGGGCCAGGGGAAGCTGACTTTCCTATCCCTGTGCTCAGAGATCAGCTGCCAGCCTATTGTCAAGTATGCCGTGACCTTGTTGAGGGCAGGGAGAACCATCTGCCTTGGGTTTAAGAACAGCATTTGTTTGGGTTTGTTTGCAGGCAGTGTATTTAGAAGGCTCCAACAAGACTAAAAGTGCTATTTATTCAAGGCAAAGTTTTGTCTTTGCACAAAAGAATGCACGGAGTGAGTGCCTGCGCGGGTTCTGAAGGGGAGAGGCAATTTATGGCTTGTATCTGTTTTTGTCATTATGTATGACTGCTCCATTTTATAGTGGAGCTGATTATCCCCATAATAGCTTTTCCATGTACCCATAAGCAAGGCGTAGGTGAATGCCTTCTCACAAGCATCGGAGCTTCGTGTGTTTAAGTTGGCACACGACTTTGGGTGAAATGAAATTCATTGCAGACAGTGATCTGTCCCTTTGAGAATGTCGTTTTCTAGTCTCAGAAAGACTTTGATCTTAAATAAATCACCTGCAGGATTTCTTTTCCAGCCAAGCAAAGGTACATTCAAGTTTTAGTAGAGAAATAACTCAGATGTTTGGCATCAGAGGTTTTATTTTCCTCTAATCACTTGAAAACTAAAATGATTCCCTTAGTGTGAATTCTCTTCGGTTAGAGGCGGAATTTAGCTGCTGAGTGAATCGTCCTCACTGTGCACATCTCAGACCCGTAGGTGGATGGGAGTGTGTTTTGTGGGGGTGGGGAGGAGCAGGGGCAAGAGACTGGCAGTGGGCAGGGGTCCCCGGCCACCCCCCAAGCCCTGCTTGTGGAGGAGCTGGGGGCTGTGCCTTTCTTCTCTTCCCACCTAATCAAGCTGCTCACTGCCCTGAAGTGGGGGACTATATCACCCTGGCATCCTCTTTTTGAAAGAGAAAGATGGAGGAAATGTAAAACTTGTCTTCATTTCCTAATACTGGTTCAGTTAAGAACCAGGTTTTGAAGTTGTCTGCTTGGAGCTGAGTACAGTATTTTTTATTTCACAGGGATTTACTTCATCTCCCCAAACTGCAGTCTGTTGTGGTAGAAATGATGCTAAGTTGAAAAGATGGAAAATATCCCTGTCTCCCAAAAAGTGGTTTTCTACCTAGGTATAAACATGGGTAAAGAGTATGTTCAAGCTTTCTTAAGCTGGCTGGTTACCCCAGGGTTAATAATGCATCCTTTCTCCTTGGCAGACACTCAGTCTGTTTGGAAGGTTCTTGTTCTCCTTAGTTCTTCTCCCTTTTAGTTATTATCTTTAAAAATCTCTCTGCATTTTGAAGAACAGCTGATGTTTTCTTAAAAGAAAGAGGGGGTTTCTTAGTATCACAATTAAAAATCTGGAAGAGATGTAAAGACTGCAGCCATTATTTATTACTGTATGTCTGCTGTGAGACTAGGAGCCTTAAATGTGCTTTCTTCTTTAATTTTCCCAATCTTACAGGTGGGAAAAATGAGATTCAGGGTGGTCACTCCTATAACTGAAGCATAGGAGTGAGTGACCGTTAGAGCTAGAAGTTTTAGAAAAGAAATGGAATTGGGAGTTGGCCATTGTATTTTTCCTCCAAAACAATGTTTCTCAGGTATAAGCATTTACCAAACTCGTCCCACTATAGAAGCCAAACCACACACAATTGAAAGCAACACCATTTTAAAGTATAGCTCAAAAAGTTTTCCATGTATTCTCAACTTAACTTCTTTGTGTTGGACTTTGAAATTTTCTAGCTTTAACTTTTAAGGTTTCTGAATTAATCACTTCTATCTGGGAATCCCTAACCTAGTGAAAAGTGTCGAATTGGAAAAAAAAGGATCGGGAGAATTTTCTTTTTCCATATGGAAAATGTTTGCGTTGTAAGCGGGTGAGTATGTGGACGGTGCCACTCACACACCTGGTGTGCCGGCTCGGGGTTCATCCAGACTTGAACTGTGTGGTGTTTGCAGCCTTAGGCTTTTGCTCCCGCTCGGCCTGCCAGCAGACCTGCGCCTGGCACCATCCATGTGAGCAAGTGACACGGACCTTCAGATCATTTTCCCCGTGGCCATCTTCCTTGGAACCTATGTGCTCAGTTGTAATTTCCTTAAGCTGTTCCCTGAACTTCACTGTAATCATGTCTAAGCACTTAGGACATCTTCTAGAAATAATATTTAGTTATTAACACAGAATACCTGGAACTAGGGAGAGTTATATGTTCCCACTATACCCATTCACGGCAGAAAGTAGATTTATTCTCCCCAGTAGTCCTTGTCTCTCCTCTCCCTCCTCCCTTGGTCGCGTACAGCGCTGTGAACTCTCTGGGGATGCTTGGTCTCAGTTCCTCAGGCAGCTTGCCTTCACACGCTGACCGTGGTCCTACCACTTGCGCTAGGAAGCCGGTGGGGAACGCGGGGGGCGATTGTTACTCAGTGGTTAGTTCTGCTGACCTGTTCCGGGCTTTGCTTCTTGGAAGAAAGGAAATTTGATGAACTGATTACAGTTTAATCATTCCTAGTAGGAGTATTAATTGTGATACCACTTGATATTTGTCTTGATTATTAGGTGTTGGTGATGGATTTGTATACTTTTTATCCTTTTCATAGGCCTGAAGCCAGACAGATATTACTATTATTATTATTACTACTATTACTACCACCATTTCACAGATGCAGAAACAAAGGGCCAGTGGAAGGAAGTAACTGTTCAGGATGGCCTAACAGAAACTGGTAGGGCCTTGGGCTGCTTCTTAGGTTTCCTGATACCTAGCGCATTGTTAGAGTTACTTCTTGACTGTAGTATCTTACTGATAATATAGAAACAGGCTTTATCTCTCTGTTGCAGTCCTCTGCTGTCAGTGTGGTCTGTGAGGCTTGTTAGCAAGTCCTTTCCTACAGAGTGGGTTTTGGAGAACAGAGGAAGATAAAAACGTCGCTTTCTCTCTTAAAGGCTTATTGAGCCATGCATTAACCATGGTGCTATTTATGTCCGATATATGGAATCATATATTTGGGGATTCACAAACAAATCAGATGGTGAGAATAATTCTTTGAGCAAAATTTTTGTGGAACAGAAGGTGGTAGGGAGAAAAATTAAAACTTATATGAGGATAGTATGTTAAATAATTTCTACAGTGTTGGGGGAAAGAGAATCTCCCATAAAAGAGACCATGGAAGAATAAGGCAGGTGCTTCTGGAGGGCTAACTATCCGACCCTTTTCTTTCCCATTTCCTTTCCCCTTCTGCATAGCCAAACAATGCCACGTCCAGGGCTACCTTGCAGAGAGGCCTGGTGCCTCCTGAAGTGGTGACACAAAGGTGCAGTCGGCGGTGAAGAAAAGCAGAGGACCCCGTAGTCCTGTCTAGCAGGCAGACGGCTAAGGTGGCCTCTCTTTCCCTTTTCTGTTCCATACCAGAAGGGAAGCCCTCCCGTGGTATGCCTGAGAACGAGGAGAATTTCTAGGTAGGCCTGAGGAAGTGGAGATAAGTTCGAAACTAGCCAGCGCAGGGCGAAGACAGAGTGAAAGGAGGAGGGGGCGGCGGAGAGCTGTCTGTCCAGATCAGTCTCCCCCGGTTTGCTCTCCCTCTCCTTGCTATGGGCTCAGCATCTTGCCTCTGCCTGGGGCATCCTGCTCCCCTCTCTGGCCAGGGGCTCAGAGTTTGTAAGGTCCAGGCCAAATGCCATGTGGGAACTTGGTCTTTCCTGACTTTGTGCTTCTGTCACAGAAGAGACCTCCTTTTCCCTTGGATTATACCGTGTGTGGATGCTTCGAGCATCTGTCAGCAGATGTTTGTCATTACCAGTTCGGTGCTAGGTACTTGGCAACGGGAGATGTTAATTTCTTGTGTATGAGAGAGGGAGGGAGCAGGCGCAGCGGACAGGAGTCAGTGGTCCTAAGGCACGGAGCACATTTGAGAAGACCCCGGGGCACTCCAGGCAGGAAGTGCCATGGGGCTTGGGGCTGAGACACTTTGTCTGTTTCTCAGGGTGTGATTGGCTGCAGATGAAATGGGAATGCCATTGTCCATTTATTCACTCGCTCCCTTGAGTAGACTTAAAGGTCCTGGAAGGCAGAGATCTTACCTGACATCATTTTTGCCGATTTCCCCATGACTAGCCATAAATAGTTGCTGTGAGAAAAATGGCAATGATCCACGCCTTTATCTAGCTCAAAAGTGTTCACATGGTATCTGTTCAATGCACAGTTAGTAAGTAAGTCAAATATGTGCTTCATGTTTTCTGATTTCTATGCGAAATAAACAAAAGCTTTGGCAAAGTTTATCCTTCCCTCCATATTTGTAAGCTGGTGGAAAGTCAAAGTCATGCTAGAGGAGTATGGGTAGGAGAGGCCCACCGACGTTCAGAATCCTGTTTCCTTCCTTCTGCTGTCACGCGGTTCTAGTGCCGCGCGCAGGCTTGGCCAGTGCTTCTCAGAACTGACTGGGATCTCCTGGCCAGGCCGCCCTGCCATACCAGTCCCAGGTCTGGCTTAAGGTAATAGGAGGGCTTGGGAGATTCAGAGGGGAAAGACAGGCAAACCCAGTCTCTTTTGTGCCAGTACTTTTTTTTTTTTTTGGTACTGGGACTCGAACTCAGGACCTTGCGCTTGCCAGGCAGGCACTTGTACTACTGAGCTATCTCCCTGGCCCTATGCCAGTGAATTAAAATAGTATTTGTGGGAATAATTTCTTTGCTTTATTAGAGAAAAATGTTAAAGTACATTTTCTTGCAAGCTGTTAAATTTATATGATAAAACATTAGTTTGCAAGCATTACTTTTCATTGTTTTCACTGAAATGAAAATGAAGGAGAACATGCTTCCAAAAATAGCCCATTATTTCAGCATTGTGGCCTTTGTCTTCAAAACAAGATAGTGTGGTCGCTGGGGTTGTTTTCACTGGTGACTGGGAAACGGGCAGCGATGGTGCCAGAGTTACAAATGAAGCGGTACTGATGGCTCCTTGTAGTTTTACAGACTTTGACCTTTGTAGTGTGCTCCTGTTGCCATTTGATCTTCACAAAGAGTCGAGGATTGCCCCCATTGACAGATGAAGAAATCGAGTCAGGTACTCGGCTTCTGGAAGGTCCAATGGGAGCCTGCGGGAGAGGATGAGACCCAGGGCTCTTTCCCATGGCCCTCACTTCCGCTCCAAACAGTGCCCTTTCTCAGGAGCAGGAGCACTTTCGTGCGTGTGGGATCACGTAGCCTTGCGACATCCTTGCGGGGCCGGCAGGGCAGGTGTTGTCATCACTTTCCTTTTAGTGATAGAAAGTAGGTCACATGGGTCAAATGGTTCTGCCGAGGTCTGGCACTTGGTGTCAGAACCAGGGCTTGAAAGGCCAGACCCGCTCTTTTCCCCATGAGCCCCAGCCCTCTTGGGAGCACCAGCGGCGCTGCCTGTGTGGCCCGGGCTGCGGGAAGCCTGGCTTCCGAGAGCGCCCCTCCTCGCAGCCATGCTGGCTGGGTCATGTGCATGGCAGCTCTCGGGTCTCAGTTGGGACACAACTCTCCCTACAGAGGCACTGGGAACGAAGCAAAAGGGCCAGAGCCACAGGCTTCAGCAGCCTGTTTCTAGGGACGCCACCCCTCCGGAATTTGGACTCTGGGTCTGGTGGCCTGTGCAGGCGGGCAGGGTTGGTGCACTGCTACAGAATGTGGCGCGGTGATAGATTAACTCGACAAATTGGGACCTTTGATGAGTAAGGTATGTGGAAAAATTAAAGTTCTTGGAACTAAGCCCAGCAAGAATTTGCTACTTATTTCTCTGTAAAAGATAAAATATAACAGTGAACCATGTCTAATTAGGGGTGTGTGTGTGTGTGAGTGAGACAGAGAGAGTTCCGTGAGAAGCCTTGTTTCTGTGGTATTTCACACAGTAACTTAAAGTTGAACGCCTGCCCTTCGGGGAGTGGGTCTTGTATTCTTTCTGAGCAATGTCTCACACCTAAAGCTCTTCTTCCTCACTCCTGCCGAGCACTCCTTCCTCCCTCCGTCGGAGTCCTTCACAGTCTCTGGTACGTCTGTAGAAGCTCTTAGGGTAGCAGACCCGGGCAAGGATGTTGCCTTTAGCTTTTAGCTCTTGCAAATATAGTGGAGGAACAGACTCAGTGAGCTTCTCACTGCTAATTTCAATCATAAGGGCAACTTTAAAATGCAGCCCTCCTGGAATTGAACCCCGGACCTTCTCACCGAGTTACATTACCAGCCCTTTTAAAATTTAAGTTAAAATTTTTCACGACAAGACCTCATAAATTCACGAAAGTGTCCAGATTGGGCTCAGACTTGCATCCTCCCGTCTCAGCCTCGCAGAGTGCTGGAATTCCAGGTGTGCACCAGCTGCCACCTGCTTCTTGTCCTTTAGAAGTGAAGGGTGAAAACTAGTAGGGTCAGAGCCCTGCCACTGTGGGCATTTGTGCGGCCTTCTTCCTGTGGTGTTTTACCAGTTCATGTGTCTGTCTCCCACACTGGCTGAGGACAAGGGGCTAAGTCATAGTCATCTCGGTTGTTTTAACCCGAGCGCCGTGCGGTATGTGGAAAGCCCTCAAGGGCCTGTCGTTCCCAGCCGCCCTGTTTTGTGTAAAGGTCAACTCACCTGCGTGGGGAGGGAAGCGGGGCTCCTTTGAAGCGCTCGGTGTCACTCTTCTTTCAACGGGATCTCATCCAGCCAGGAAACGCATCAAAATTCATCTCCCTGAAAACAAAACAAGACCTCCCTCCCAAAAAAGCCAAATAGGAGCCCTCTGTAATGAGGTATGGAGGGCAGTTGGTGAGATGAAGTAGAGATAAAACGGGGATAGACAGTCTTTGATGCTAAAATTAATATAACTTTGTGGGTCAAAGTGAAGTTGAAAGAGTTTCTGTAAGTGTTCGTGTTTGTCTCTGTTTGTTATTGTAACCCTTGTCATTGGGTTCCTTCTAGTCTGTATAAAGAAAAGAGAATCTTTAGTACTGATCTAAGCCTGGGAAGAAATGGCTGCTTGCCATTGCTCTCACCAGCCCTGCAAATACAGTTTGTGTTCACTTGCCTGTGGCCCAGCGAGCCCAGAGGAACTTGAAGGTTTTGTGCTGGATGATAAGAACACTGTCTAAACTGCACGCTTTGTGAATCCTGCTTCGAGAAGGAGCTCCCTCTGCCGCTTCTGGCTGCTGCAAACCAAGTGGCTTCCAGGCCTATCCCGGAAGGGAATGGGAGTTTGCACAGTTGGTTTCCTGATAGCTCGGTCACCGTTTCGTTCCCAACTCGCTGTGCAAGGCCCTGGAAAGCTTCCGCAGGACTGTGTGTGTCTGTGTGTCAGGTGTGGGGGGACCGAGCCGGGCCAGCCTGGCGGTTCGACCTGGCCCGAGGTGGTCCTTGTCAGGCAACTCCTGCCCACGCTGTCCCTCCTAGAGTAGGTGCTTGAGACCTTCTCATTTTGTCCTTTAACTTAAGCTGGGACCCTTTGCCAAGACAGCAGACCAAATGGTGGCTGAGGCTTGACCCCTCTGCAGGCCAGATGAATGTGGCCCCTGGTTGTACCAGGTGTGTCTCCGAGTCCTCCTTCAGACCTTGAAGCCCCAGGGAGCCTCTCTACAGCCGAGGTGTTTTGTCAGAGCAAGATTGCAAAGAGTTAACACTTTTGCTTTTTCGGAAAGTTATCTGTGAAGAGTATTAGTTGTTTAATAAAGCGTGCCTGCCCTCCGGATGAACCCGCCAGTGACTCTGCAGCTGGGGTCATTCCAAGTTCACGTGGTGGACTTTTGACTGCCTTCTGTGTCTGTGAAAACAGTCGGCAGCTCCTGCGGGGATCATTCATTCAGGCCTGTAACACAAAACTATTGCCAATGGGCACCTGCTGGGGCGGCTTCCCAGGAGGGCTGGGAGGGAAGATACCAAACTCCTCAGGCATCTGTGGAGATAAGAGCTGCAGGGGCTCGCGGGGATCCTGCTAATCAGGCTGCCTGAGACCCACTGCAGCCAGCAGCGCGGTGTCAGGATGTGTTAGGGAGTCCGCTCCCATCGCACAGAGCTAATTAAAGGCCTGTGACAAAGAGTAGAAAGAGTGCTTGTGTGTGTGTGTGTGTGGGAGGAGGAGGAGGAAGAGAGAAGTTTGCAGTGCATTCCCCAAATTTCCAGCACATTCTTTATTCCTCAGAACAGAAGAAAACAAATTAGAGTCTGAGCATTTGCTCATTTCTAATCTGAAATTGTCATTCATTCTGCCAGACAGTATATTGGTTTGAACTGCTCTTCTTAATGGCTCTTTGTATGAAATTCTCCACACCATCGAAGCCCAGCTTCACCACATTTTCCCTGGAAACACCCTGTTCTTGAGATCAGCTGCTTGAATTTTACACTTTCCCCAACTTGGACACATCTGAGCAGTAAGCACTCATGTAGGCTGTGTCTGAGGCATCTCCAGTTTGCTTGGAAAGTCCAGTTGCCAGCTGCGCAGGGCATCGCTGGGAGAACCAAGTGACTTTATGTGGGATGTGTGTGCTTGAATTTTAGCTGCAGGGGTAGCCTGGTGTTACGGTCTGAAATGTCGAAACATGCGCTTTCTGCAAAATGCCGGGTCATTCAAGCACAGCCCTCCATCTTCCAGTTATATGCCCTTGAGAAAAGTCGATTTACCTACTCTTTTATTTATTTCATGATGTGTTCCCTGCATCCCCAATAAGCAGTATAAACTAATTTATTTATTGGCAGAGGTTACTGGTAAATGTGTAGTGTTTTCTTAATCTGCCTGGTAATGATACATTCTTTGAAAGCAGTTTTGTTCTCACACAAGCCTGAGCTTTTTTTATATCCCTCTGATACATTTCACATAAATTTGTCTGTGTGCAGTGCAACATTTATTATTAATCTTGTATTAATCTCCTATTATTACACTACATGGTAACAATCCTAGGAAATTCTGATCAAAAGCCAACAGCCTGTTTCCTTTATCCTGGACTGTGGTGTATCTGGCTTTGTATGTGTATCCCGCCCCCACAAGGAGTGACAACAATGTTAATTTTGTATTTCCTTGGCTTTTGTCTCCCATAATTTGTTGCCAAAGCTGATCAGGCAGCTTGTTTGTGAACTATAGTTGCAGTGCATGTGGAATGTTGTATGTGGTACACTGTTACTGTAAGGGTTTATATGTTAATTGCGTTGATCTTTATTCCTGAGTATTGCTGTGTAGAAAACATGGGCTAGGGATAGGCACTGTACTTCTTACACTGTTGAAGTGAGTTTGGAGTTTAACTTGGTAACTAAATGGGCATCTTTGAAAGTAATAGTAGCTGGGCTGGGGATTTTAGCTCTAATTAAAAGGTACTCCCCACCCCATGTAATTAGCATGTGTGAGGCCCTGGAATCCATCCCAACAGCACCTCCAACACCCCCCTACACACACACACACACACAAAGTGCTAGCTGTACTTGC
This sequence comes from Chinchilla lanigera, assembly GCF_000276665.1. Taxonomy (NCBI): domain Eukaryota; kingdom Metazoa; phylum Chordata; class Mammalia; order Rodentia; family Chinchillidae; genus Chinchilla; species Chinchilla lanigera. Next base: position 1,585,715 of record NW_004955486.1, on the reverse strand, counting down.
TTTCCCATATGCCAGCAGTATCCCGAGTTTCCACACAAACGGATTTGTTTCCTGCTCATAATGATCTCCTGAAGGTGCTGCTAGTTTGTAAATGGTGACACTGAGGCTCAGAGAAGTCAGGTGAGTTGCCCAAGGTTGGGAAGAAAGCGAGGCCAAGAAGCTAGACTGATTCAGAGTGTGTATTCTTAGCTTTGGTGCAAGAGTTGCGTTCTATCTAGGAGGCTTCATTCCTGGAGTCCTTCACAGCAGGAATTAACTACATAAGGCTGTTACTGAGTGGGTACGGAGAATTTGAGTCGCAGTTTAAAGTCACTTCCTGTAGTGCCCTGTTGTGTCATTAGCCCTTCTGCAGATGCTGTACTATCTGGGCCAAAGTATGTAGCCACACACCAGGAAACGGTTCTAACTTGATCTGAGATATTAGTGAAGGCATTTTAACTTAGTTCCAGCTCCACATACAGAGCTGACTAAATATAGATTTATGCAAAAGGTATAACCTCAGGTTAATGCATGTATTTATAGTACGTGTCCAGCGAGTTCCCAACTGTACGTGGACAACGGGAAAGGCCAGGCTCAGTGCTAGGCACCAGGGAGACAACTGGGAATGAAGCAAGGTCTTCCGCCCCTTAGGCTCTCATGCAGCGGGGGAGAAGGTTGTGTCCACAGTGCGTGCAGGGTGGGGGCCAGGCTGAAGTGCATGCAGGTTCCAGTAGGGCCCCTAAAGAAGCAGACTTCTGAGCCAGGGCCAGGAAGGTGTGCCCAGAGAGGAACACAGGGCTGGATCATGAGGTCCGAGGAGATGCTTGCCGCGGGGCTGAGCCATGGCGGGGACAGGAGGAGGCACGTAGGAGGGAGTGCGGGGCATGAAGCCGCGGGGCTTGGGGAAGGGGTTCAGTGGCACAGAGCTTGGCAGTGGGCCCCTCAGTCAGCTGTCCACTGAGGAGAAGGCTGACCCGCAGTGCACACTGCCCCCAAAGTGAGAGTGAAGGGGAAGAGACTCAGCTGAACGCTTCACTCTTGGAGCCCGGTAGTGTTACGGTACGACTGTGATCCGCATCGAGACGGCGTTAGCAGTCGGCCTTTGCAAGTGTTTTTGTGTATGTGGGCGTGAGAGTTACACCTTTCACAGAGAAAGCCAAGATAAACAAAAACTGACAGCCTCCCACATGCTGGGGGAGCGGGGAGGCCTGACTCACTCTTTATGTAATTGTAATTAGAGCTAAAATCAAACCAAACCGTGGCCTGTTCGTTTTAGTGCACCAAACTGTGCACTCTGGCTAGAGCAACCCCGTCCATTGCTCGTAGACTGCCTCAGTGTCTGCCTGAGTGTCCTCATCTAGACGCATGGAAAGCCTCCCTCCCCAAAGCCCAGAGCCCAGAGCCCAGGGTCCTGGCTAAAGGAAGGGGGGATCTTTGCACCTCCACTGAGGCACTGGGCTGGAAAGGCCGCAGGCTGGAAACGAAGCAGACTGCAGGCTCAGGCTCATGGTCTTCCACCACGCTGCCCCGCATCGTTTGGCGCTCAGTAAATGCAGTGTTTGCTGTTGACCCCCCAGCACTTTTTGGGGAGTTACCTGACCAGCCGTGAAACTGTTCGGCCGCTCTTGTTCCCCATAGCTGGGCTAGCGGTGACTTAAACTGGGGAGGAAAGAGCACATTATGTGCAGGAATGTTTCGTGTTTTCTACTCTCAACCTTCTCCATCTAGCCCATTCCAATCAGTAGGCTGTTTTCTGCAGATCCTTCCTTTCCTGATGTCACTCAGGACAGCTAACGACGTCCAAATTTTGGTGTGGAATTTTAGCATTTCGTGCATGGATTAAAAGGGGACATTTATGTTTACCTTGAGGCAAGACTGACTGCTGTTTTCCTGCGCATGTTTAGACTAAGGCCAGGTAGGTTTCCTGTGGACTTCTTGGAAACCTGGAGCCTTGATGGTTTCCTGGTGCGCAGGACCGTCGCGCCCGATGGCGTCTGTCCAGCTCTTGGGCGGGGAGATGGGCTGGGTCCCTTGACCTAGAGTTGAACTTAGGTTGGGCAGCTTGGCGTACGCGGTAAAGGAAGGGCCCCTTGTGCAAACCTGGCACAGTGTCTGTCAGGATGACACCTACGTCCCTGGCTTTCTCAGCGCACCTTGTTGTGTGTCCACCTCGTCACCAGAAACGTGGAAACTTGTGGCTGGCCGCTGTGCCCTGCACTTGGTGGACTGAGTCGCCGTTACAGGGCGTGGAGAACGTTGTGTGCGCTGTGGACTCATTGCTCATCCCCTCCCCCAGCGTGTGTGGCGTGAATCACTCTGAGGGCGCAGGGGCCTTCGGGAGATGCTTGGGTCTGAGGGCGGAGCCCTTTTACCAGAGACCCCTGCTGGGTACGGTGGCTCATGCCTGTAATTCCACGCCTCTGGGAGACTGCGGCAGGAAGATCACAAAGGTACAGCCCAGCCTGGGTGCCTTAGGGACCTAGTGAGCCCCGTCTCAAAATAAAAAAGCAAAAAGGGCTGAGATGTAGCCCAGGCCCTGGGTTCAATCCCCAGTACAGGGGATGGGTTGCGGGGAAGCCCTGAGAGCAGGCTCCCGCTTTCCTCCATGTGGGGTTCTATTGCACGGTGGCCCAGGCCCTCCCAACACACCACATCTCCTCTTGCATTGACCTTGGACTTCTGGCCTCAGAACTGTGAGAGTTAAATGCCTGCTGATTATAAGCCACCCAGGTAATGGCATTTTGTTGTAACCGTCCAAGTGAACAAGGCAGCACACGGCACAGGGTGCTATTTCTTTAAATTGTTTTAGTTGTGGTTTCTCTTTTCCACTCAGCTTTGTGTGTGTGGGGAGCTGCACACAGGGCCCACTGACCGTGTGAACCTCAGCATCTCACTCATCCTCCGTGAGCCCCAGACTCCAAAAATTCAGAGAGTTGAAGAAGGTTAGCCAGTGTCTCAGGACGTGCGCACAGTAAAGCCAACTGCTTCGTACATTCTCCAAATACTCCTGGCTGTAGTGTGGCCAAACACTACGCTTTGGAGGCCTGCAGTCTGAGTTGGAACTAAAGCTCTGAAATGTAAAGAACCTGTACAGTACTTGATGGATTCCCGTGTGCCCGGTGAAATGCGCGGTACTTCACACCTTGTTTCTTTTTTTCAGTGCTGGGATCAAACCCAAGGCTATGCTCCTGCTAGGCGCCGAACTACACCCCCAGCTCCTTTCCAGTTCTTGATTTGTTTTGTTTTTGTTTTTGTTTTTCTTCCGGTACTGGGAATTGAACTCACGACCTTTCACTTGCCAGGCAGGCGCTGTGCCGCTGAGTTAAATCCCCAGCCCTCCTTTCCAGTTTTTGAGACAGTATCTGCTAAGTGGCCCAAGCTGGCCTCCGTCTCCTGAGTGTCTATAAATACAGGCTACTGTGCTTGGCCACCTTATATGTTGTTGTCAGTTCTTTTGCATCCTCCCATAAATTGCTCAGATACCGTGGAGTTCTCCTTGACACCTTCTTCTTGGACCACCTGTCCAGACCATCAGCACATCCTACCGGCTATACCCAAATCTGGGCAATGCGAAGGACATGGCATTTGAAAAAGGTCACAGCTCTTTGAAATACCGAAATTCAGGTTCAGGTGATCAAACAGTCTTGTGGCCCTTCATTCTCAGAGCTACCCTGGGTTCATTCTGCAACTTACTGGGGAGATCCACACCTGTCAGGTCCAGCCTTGGAATAAAACTATAGTCGCTCATCAAGTTGACACTCTCCTGTGTACATCCAGTCCTGGCCCAGGCCCTGTTCCTAGAATGAAGATACGGTGGTGGACAAGATAGATGTCATTCACCTTTGAACTGAAGGGTTTCTGTCAGTGAGTCCCTACGAGAGAGAGAGCGCGCGCGCGTGTGTGTGTGTGTGTGTGTGTTAAATACTGTAATCTCAGCTGGGGTGTGGCAGCACATACCTATAATCCCCTGAGACAGGACAATCCTGTTACAAGTTTGAGACCAGCTTGCACAACTTAGTAAGACCCCATCTCAAACAATAACAGGGGCCAGGGATATAGTCCAGTGGTGGAGCGTTCCCCTAGAATGCTTGGAGCTTTGGTCCCTAGCACTGCCTCCCCAGAAAGGAACAGTCTCCCGATTTTATTTGCTCGTCTTGTTCTTTAAAGTTCTGACGTTCATTTTAAATCAATTTTGCTGTCTTCTCTTGCCAGCTTAGGAAGTTTGTGACACTTATCTCAAGATTTTAAAACATCCAAGCAAGAAACTGTTGTTTTACTGACTCTGTGACCCTTCAGTAGACTGCAGCTGTAAAAGCTGAAAATTCTGTGTGAGACTCCATCCTTGCCCACCAGCAAAGCCACTGGCGCTGTCCAAGGGAGGAAGTGTGGCTGTGCTTCCGGCCTGGCAGGTCCTGCCTTTCTCTCCCACCTTGGCCGTGGGCTCTGGATGTCTCCTGTCTTCCCAGGGTGCTCCCTGTCCACCTGCGGCCCAAGGAGAAGCACGCAGGTGCTCCTGCTGATCTGGCAGAGGCATAAAGCGGTTACCAAACACGTTCTCTGTGCTGTCAGTCACACAGAGACTGCAAGGTGGAGGACGCCCGTTGGGTGTTGGTCTCCGCCTTACTAAGGGTGACGCCTTCAGTGAGTAGGAAGAGGGCACGGGCAGTGGAGATGAGTGGGAATGAGGAAGAAGACACGCTCTTCGGCCGTCGGGTGAGAACAGCAGGAGCTGGGGTGCGAATGGGAAGGAAGGCTAAAGTCTCTTTAAGATTGGGGAGATTGGATTATAGCCTAAGTCAGAGAAGAGGAAGAGGCCAGGGAGATTGAAGAGACAGGAGAAGGCAGTTGTTGGAGCGGTGGAGCTATCCCCAGCACTGCTCCTACAAAGGCATGGAGTAGGGGAAGACGCAGCGCATTTATTCAGTGTGAGATGGAAGGGAGGAAAGGGTTTTTCTTCGTGGAGTAGAAGGAAAGTGGGGAGGAGGTTAGTGCTGATGAGTTGAAAAGAAATGCAGAGCAAATCCTGTCGCACTCAGCAGTGCTCCGGGCGCTGCCCCGGGGGCCAGGCTAGAAAGATGACAAGTGCTTCCTACCTTAGAGCCTTAGAGCATTGCTTACAGAAGCCTGTCTAATTCAGTGGGAAGTGGATTTAAATACAGAGTCAGGCGACAGTGGGCTGCCCATGCCAATCAGACACATGCAGAAGTGAGGCGGGAGAGGCTACGCCGGTGGCCTGTGTGCAGGGGGCACAGCTGAAGAGGAGAAGTCGTGGCCCATAGGGTGCCACCAGCTGGGAGCGCGGGAGGAGCAATGGCTGCTGTGGGTATGGTTCGTTTGCTCCCCTCCTACTAGCTATCGCTATCTTGGGTAACAGGGGCCTTCTGAAAGCTTCCCTGGGCTTCTGAGATGGAGCAGTGCCTTTTATCTGTTGTTCTCTGCTCAAGTGACGAGCAGTCATGTGTGAGCTTTTCTATTGGTCATCTAGAGATAAAATCTGCATTGAAAGAATTAGCTGAAATTTAAGACTTTGGTACCACCTGAGTTTAATTTTAATTTAATAAGCTGTATCCTTACACATTTTAGAGTCAAATCTCTAAACCAGCACTATCAGCTAGAAATCTGATGTGAGCCACATCTCTAATTTAAAATTTTCTTATCACTTTACAAAAGTAGAAAGAGACAGATGAAATTACCTTTAATATTTTTACTTAGCCCATACAGTCCACTCAAAATATTATTCCAGTATCTAGTCACTGTGTAAAAATAAGAGAGATGTTTTACCTTCTTATTTTCACCATCTTTTAATTCTGGCGTGTATTTCCACCTCACGGCGTATCTTCATTTGTCCCAATCACAGCCTGAAGGCTCAGTAGCTGCCTGTGCTGTGTGGTTGACTTACTGGACAGCATGGCCATTCATTAAGAGATGAAACTGGGGACTGGGGATTTAGCTCAGCGGCAAAAGCGCCTGCCTGGCAAGCGCAAGGTCGTGAGTTCGGTTCCCGGTACCGGAGAAAAACAAAAAAAAAAAAGAGATGAAACTGAAGTCGTACGATGCACACTTGTATTGTGTGCTTGAGCAGAGGAGTTTCCAGTCCCTGGTTATCTTGCTCATTGGAATAGATGAGCTGTCGTATCTTCCGATTGCTTTTTAGTTACCTTTCTGCCTTTTGCGGATTGATTTCTTCCTAGCCCTTACCTTGCTTTTAGTGGGGAAGGAAGGCATTGAATAAAGAACTTTTACCCATTTTGGCTTTGTCCTCACCATTGCAGTGGGAGGCTTTCCATGCTTCCCTGAGACTATCACAAATAGCCATTGTCTTTATTTCTTAATAAGTAGCAAGGTATTGTTATTTTTCCCTTAGGTTTTTTCTTTTCGTCTTTTCTCTTCCTGCCTATCTGGCAAAATTCAGAAAACATTCTGTGATGTTTTGTTTATGGTGAAAATAGAGGCAAAATTTTTATGAAGTTTATCTTTAAAATGAATTCTGTTTTTAGTGGCATGCTTACAAAATAAATATGCGTACTTCATAAATATTTGTTCAGTTGTGGAACGGTCGGTCAGTGGGCTGTTCTGTGGGACAGGTACAGTTTACAGACAAGGAATGTACACCGTAACCTAGTTAGTGCTCACCTAACAATAGACTCTACCAGTACTGTTGTTTTCAGACCTCTGTTTTTAGTGGAGGAACCAATGTTTGCAGTACACAATCCTTACATTCTTCCTGGGGAGCTGGTACACAGCGCATCTCAATTGTTGTGTATGTCCCCTTCCCCTCTACCAGACTTCTAGAGTCTCTCTGACTCCTCGCCTTCTTCACCACATACCAGAAATACTGTCCTAAATGTTGTGTTAACCAAGTCTTCCTTTCCGTACAGAATTTCGCCCTGTTTATGTTTCACCAAACAATATTGTTGTAGTTTTGCATGTTTTCAACTTACACAAATCATACTGAGTATGACCTTTTATGACCTTTTTCACTAAATACATTTTTGAAATTTATTCCTGTTAATATATGGAGCTGTAGCTCATTTGTTTTCACTGCCAGTAAGGCTTCTTTATAAGAAAGTGTCAGGATTTATGTATTTTACTGTTAAACATTTGAACTGTTCTAGAGTTTGCCTTGCATGCACTGATGCTGCTGCGAACGTTATTGATCGTGTTTCTTGCACATACGTGCGAGGGTCCCTCACAGGAGATCAGAGTTTCTTGGTCACAGAGTATTTGTTCCGTCTTACCTGCCCCTCTCGCCTGTTCTGTCCCTTCCCCTCCCCACCGCTTCGTCTTTCCCATGCTTCCCACACAGTTCCAGTGTCACTGCAGCTCTTTGCCTCCATTTGCCCTCTCTTACCTTTTTTTGAAATCTCATCTGCTGTCATTTATTCTTTTATATCTATTCTTCCATCTGGATCCTTTTCCTTCTGCCAAAAAACTTCCTTTTACTGGTAGTGTAGCAGTGGCTCTTCTCAGGTTTTCTTTAAAACTTTGTATTTCACATGTATTTTTGAAAGATATTTGTGCTGTTTAGAATTCTAGATTGGCAGACTTCTTTGAACCATTTAAGGATACAATTCCATGTCGTTTTTGTCTTTTTTCTCTTGAAATAGCTGTGTTATTGTTTGAAGGTAATGTAACTTTTTTCCTTTGACTGCATTTAAAATATACTCTCTCATTTTAATGTTGAGTATTAATGTGTCTTGGTATAGACTTTTCTGCTTACAATTTATAGAACTGCTTAAATTTGTGGCATGATGTCTTCTGACAATTTTGGAAAACTCTTGGGCAGCACCACTTCAGATATTGATTCTGCCCCTTTCTTTCTTTCCCTTCAGTGACTCCACTTACCTAGAAGTTAGATCTTTGCTAAGTATGTTTGGTTTTTTTGAGACAGGGTCTTTCTGTGTAGTTCAGGCTAGCCTTGAACTCACTGTGTAGTCCAGGCTGGCCTTGACCTTTTGGAGATCCTCCTGCCTCAGCCTCCCAAGTGGCTTTAGTTTTTTTACTGTTTCCTGAATGCTTTTCATCCTTTTCTGTGTTTTTGCCAAAACCCTGGCTTGTTTGCTTGTCTGATTTTTAATGCTTGAATCTGGATATTTTCTGCTGCTTTTTCCCCACTTCCCCACTTTGCCCAGTCCTCTTTGGTGCTCTGTCTAACCTGCTGCCTACCTATTCAAATCTTAATTTTAGTTTTCTGGTGAAATGTTTCCTTGTTAATATTTTGGAGATAGTAACCATGACCTTGCTGAGTGATCTTGCCTGTTTTTTTTGTTTTGTTTTGTTTTGTTTTGTTTTTTTAGCTTTCAGTAACTTAGAACCGTTTCCTTACAATACTTGGTAATTTTTATTGAATGTTGGACATTGCCATAGTTTCTTTTCTCTCGTTCTTGGGACAAAATACCTGACACCCAAGGTTAAAGGAAGAAAGGTTTACTTAGCTCACAGTTTGAGAGCTTTCCGTCCATAATCAGCTGGCTCCAAGGCAGGGAGGCACATGACAGAGGGGCAGCCATTCATTGACTGCAGAAGACAGCAAAAGCAGCAAGAGAGGAAAGAGAGGGAGAGAGGACAAGCAAGCCTCTTTCTGTCCCTTATGTTGTACGCAGGCTACCTGCCCTAGGGAAGATCCCAGCACCCTTAATCCCAGCACTGAACCGTGAATCAATCACAAGCTCTAGATTCAGCTGCCTCTGACGAAGCTCCATCTAAAAGTGTATGAGACTTTGGAGGGACATCTAGACACAAACCCTAACAGACAGTGCAGAAGAAAAAATTTAGAGCTTCTGCCAGTATAGCATATAAACAGCAAAAATTTCACAGAGATTCAGTAAGACTTTAAGCCTGATGCTGAAAGGACCTAAGGAAGGATTCCGTTTTCTGGTGATGGACTGAGAAGGTTGGAGGTACGGATGAAGCAAGCAAGGTGGAGAATCTGTCAGTCTCAACTCCTCAAAGTGGAAGAGAGGCTGCAGTAAAGAATCAGTTCACAGAAAACCAGTTTTTCCAGCACCATTTATTAAAGAGGCTATCTCCTGTTGTTCCTGCATCTTCTAATCTGTTCCACTGATCTTCAGGTCTGTTTTTCTACCAGTACCATGCTGTTTTTATCATAGTAGCTTTGTAGTATAATTTCAAGTCATGGATTGTGATGCCCCCTGCCTTGCCTTTGTTGCCAAGAATTGGTTTTGCTGTTTTAGGTTTCTTCTGGTTGCAACCTATGTCTGTTACCATGCACTAAACTAAAATCAAAATGGATCAAAGACCTAAATTAAAATAGAAACACTAAATCTACTGGAAGATACAATAGGCAGAGCTTTTGAAGACATAGGTGTAGGCAAAGATTTCATGAACACAACCCCGATCACACAGGTAATAGTAGAAAGAATCCATAACTGGGATTGTATCCTATTAAAAAGCTTTTGCACAGCAAAAGAAATCACCAACAGAGTGCAAAGACAATCCATACAGTTGGAAAAAATTTTTAGCCAGTTGTCCCTCACACAAAGGACTAGTATCTGGAACATATAAAGAATTGGAAAAAGTCAGACCTCCCAAATTCAAAGACCCAATCCAAAAATGGGCATCTGAGAAGAACACACACTTCTCAGTTGAAGAAGTACAAATGGCAAATAAATATATGAAAAAATTTGCGGCAACACTGGTCATTCAATAGATGTAAGTTAAAACAATGCTGAGATTCCATCTCACTCCAGAAAGAATGGCTATTGTCAAGGAATCAACCAGTAACAAATGCTGGAGCGGATATGGGGGAAAAGGAACCCTTCTCCACTGTTGGTGGGAGTGTGGACTGGTGCAGCCACTATGGAAATCAGGGTGGAGATTCCTCAGAAAAGTAGGATTAGAGGTCCCATTTCACCTAGCTATTCCCCATCTGGTTATCTTCCAGGAATAATTAAAAACATCATACAACAGTGGTATATGCACACCCATGTTTATAGCAGCACAGTTTATAATAGCTAAGTCTTGGAAACAACCTGAATGCCCATCCACTGAGGAATGGATAAAAATGATGTGGATTTTTAATACAATTAATGGAGTACTACTTAGCTATAAAGAAGGATAAACATGAGACATTTCTAAGTAAATGGACGCACCTGGAGACCATACTCTTAAGTGAAATAAATCAGACAAAGATGTGTAAACAACACATTGTCTGTCTGGCATGAGAAACTGAACAAGAGTAAATAAGGACCAAAATGTACAATAGATATTGTGAAATAGGGAGAAGTTGTTCAAAAGAGGAACTAAGGAGGGGGAGGAGGGGAAGGAAGGAAGGGAAAAGGAAAAATAAATGATAAAATGGAAACAAAGCTTTGTAAATAGGGAAGGGAAGGGAGGTTGAAGGGATTGGGAAAAAAGAAGAATCAAAATACATCATAGACAGGTACAAATTCACTCTGGTGAATGTGACCTGTATGTTTATCTAATTTGTACCAATAAACTTAATTTAAAATAAAAAAGTATCAGTTCTGTTTAAACAGGAAAGTAAGTGAATCTTTTTAAGAAATGAGGGTTAATTAACTATCTTACAACTAAAAAGTACAGTGAGAGCCCCCATTTTCTTGTCTTTCTGGTAAATGAGGATTTTATTTTAATGAAACCCAAGGCATCAGAATAAGCCTGTGTCAGCTTTGGCCTGGGAAGCTGGTGAGTTAGGTGAGTTGAGTTCCCTTCCTCCCTCCAGGACTTTTCAGGCCTGCAGTCTGCTCGCCTTGAAAACACCAGATCTGCAGGAAGTGGATGGACGTGATTCTAAATGTCCCCTCCCGGTCATCCATTGTGGGTTGGAAGAGAGCAAAAGCACGTGTGCCTGGAAGGCCCTGGGGGAAGCTTGGGGTAGCTGGGCAAAGACCAGAGGTTTCTGAGGAGCTACTAGGAATTTGCTGGTCTGCAAGGTGGTTTTTATGTGGCTCACCTGAAAGGCGGGATGTTCATACATAAAATCATTCACTCATGCTTATTAATTAGGAAAACCCTTCTCTTTGGCCTTTCATTTGGACCTGAGAGCAAGCCAGGTCTCAGGAGAAATGAGATAGCACTTAATTTGGATACCTTGGATCTGAGCTACTCCCACTCCCATCCTGTCCCCCAAAGGATGGGTTCAACTTTGCTGTTCTTTCTTTTTTTTTTTTTTTGGTACCGGGAATCTACCTCAGGACCTTGTACTTGCCAGGCAGGCGCTTGTGCCGCTGAGCTATATCCCCGGCGCTTCACTTCGCTGTTCTCCCAGATGCTGAGGACCGGTCCCCCATCGTGTTCTTCCTCGTGCACCACACTTGCTCATGGATACCTTCCCTGCACGCTGTCCACGGCAGCCAGGGGACCCTTTAGACCTTGCAGTGATACAAACAGCCCGATGCGGCATGCGTGCCATGGGTTCACCCCCGCTGGTCTAGAGTGAGTGTTGCTGTGTGTATGTAGCTTTCCCAAAGCACAGGTTCTAACCTGCGCACCCCTATAGCAAGTTAGCTGTCAGAAACAGCTTAGTTTCCCGTGTATCAGTCTTAATGAGTCAGGGTGTTGGGAAAAGGGAGGACTGGCAAAGATGGAGAGGAAGGGGAAGGCTGCCCTTGAATGCTCAGGATCTTGTTTTACCGCAGGACAACTGTTGGGCCTTGCCTGTTTCCTCCCTCCTAGGTTTGAATCACCACATTCAACTCCTGGTACACAAAACAGTTCTTATCAGAGCGGTCACTTCTGGCTTAAATTTGCTGGCCAGACCAGCCTTGACTAGGCAGATCTTTTGCCTTTGGGGCTCCATTGACGTCATATAGTGAGCCCTCCTCCTGTAAGCTTTGCGTAGGAAAGCAGACTTCTTGGCCACAGGCAGGCGCTCTTGAAATCACTGGTTCTCGTCCATTCTGGTTTGGCCTCCATCTCTCCTTCCAGAGTAAATGGTGCATGGTAGCATTGTAGTCCAGCGTGGTGTGGTGAGGGCCTCATGAGGGACATTCCCCAGACCACGTGTTTCTCGGGGCCTGTTTCAGATGGTGAAAAATAGCTCTGGGGAAAGGAGGAAGTAGCTTGTAGGCTTCCGAGCCTAGAAATAGGGACGGTGTCTGAGTCAGGGATATGGGCCACAGAAGGGGACTGGAGCCCGACCCCTCTGTCTCATCCAGAGATGTGTGTAATTTTTTAGAGACTTTTTATCATTCACACGCTGTCAGCTGCCACCTTCTGTCAGCTCTGCTGGGAGAGGAAAGGTGTATAGGATCTCCACTGGCATTCAGAAAGGAATTTTGTCATAGATAGGATAACAGAAGTCTTACTTGGGTTCCCTGTCTAGAGGACCCTGTATCAAATACAGGAGATTCTTGGGTTGTTGTGAGGACTAATCCAATTACTGATTTCACAGATGCCAGCCAGGTACAACAGCACCTGGCGTGAGGTCAGCATTGTCAACCCATGTGGATAATTCCTAAAGTCACACTGCGGTCTTCAGCAGATGGAGTTTGCCCTTACCTACGCCGCTAGCTACTCACCTCAGACTTCCTTTATTTAAAGAATCAACTTGGAGCAGATCTCTTCCTAGAAACCTCATCGAATTATTTCAAAGCCTGGTAACAGCCTGTGTGACTTTCTCAGCAAGAAGCTCAGCGTCTCCCTGTGTCTGCCGTCTCTGATTGTTCTCAGTGACATCACCCCCCTCCTTTCTTCCCAGGCTTTGGCACCAACGTGGATATTCTTTTGACATACAGAGTACTTCACAGGAATGAGGTCCTTGTGACTGGCTTGGAGATAAGCCTGTGCTCCTTTTCTATTGAGGAAAGTTCCATTTCATGTCTGAATTGCTGTATTTTGAGGTCCTCGTCTATTTATAATTGACATGTTTATTTTCCCTTTGTTCCAGGATGGGCATAAGGTAATTGCTGTATTTCAGGATGAGGCATGCAGGATGTCTTTAGAAGAAGGAATAGGATCTGCAGTAATAACCCTTTGTATTCACACAGGGCTTTGTGGTTTTTTGTGAGTGCTTTATAACGAAGGTCTCACTGGGTGAGGCCGTGGGTAGGTGCTGTCTTGTGGATAAAGCTAGCCCTCCCTAAAGAAGGAGTGTGTTTTGTTCACTCTCACCCAGCTGACGGTAATGGCCGTGGGACTCTGTTTTCCGAAGTCTGTGTGCTTTCCCAGCGTGGAGATGATGTGTCCCCCCAAGGGGAGCTTCACTTATGGCATGACCGCCACCGAGGGAATTTTTTTTCATACCATAATCCGTCTCCTACTGAGGCAAGGCCATTCATGCAGATTGAAAACCCTTGTGAGGGTCGCAAACCTGGAGCTCTCTCCTGGGCTCGGGAGGCTCATTACCCTCAACAAGCACTAAATGTTCAGAACCCACCTGCAGGCTTCCCTCTTCGTGGCGTTCTCAGCAGTGGACTGGGGCCTGGCGTCCTCCACACAACCGCTTGCCCTGCAGCCAAATAGCCAAACTGGGCACGATCCACACGGTCCACAGACAGCGGATATAGCGATGCATCTTGCCTACATAATTCTTACAATTGGTATAGAAAAAAGCAAAGGCCCTGCCTGAGCTCTGCCTACTGGTCTGATGTTGAAATTTGGCCTTCCTAAGTCTGTGTGTATTCTGCTTATTTCTCTGCCTGCAGCCATATAGCAAACTGCCAGTCCTTTTTAAAGAAAAAGCAAAATCCTATTATGGAAGTGCTTCAAACCACTCTGAGCTTCCAGATTAATCTGAAACAACATCTGAGTTCATAACTGGGTCACAGTTGCAGAACAGAGAGAGAGACTTGCCGGTTCAGCAGGCGTGTGTCCTGGGCTGGCGAAGACCCGGACAGTCTTGAGGCGGGGCCTCGTGGCGTGCCTCTAGACCTTGTGTGCCGAGATAATCAGGGTGGCTGAGGAGGACTTTGTATCTCAACTGAAAAAGAGTGTCCGTGGCCCGATAAGTGCTTGTCCCTGAAATGGCAACATGGTGCTGTCTCGGGACGGAGTCGCTCCTGGATCTCCAGAGACCGAGAGGAGTGAGGGCGGGGGCGGAGGGAGGTACGGAAGTAGTTTGTCACCCCAGTGTTAGTATTTTCGTTCAGGGTCCCCTCTCCTAACTTTTGGCCTTCAGGGTTATGCATAATCCATAACCAAACAGAACTGGAAGCAGACAACCTGCTCCACTTCTAGGGGATAGAAATTCAAGGGCCAAAAATGCCTCATTTTTGCCAAATTCCCGCTTGTCCCACCCCCACCCCCTTCAGGTGCCCCTCCCCATTTTCCTCACCCCTTCCCCGTTTGGCTGAGGCGGGGTGGCTCTTTAGTTTGGCTTCCTCAGTGACTTTTTTTTTTTTTTTTTTTGGTTTTTCTCCGGTACCAGGAACCGAACTCACGACCTTGCGCTTGCCAGGCAGGCGCTTTTGCCACTGAGCTA
>NW_004955486.1:1513711-1571235 GCF_000276665.1 Chinchilla lanigera | reverse complement strand
TTTTGGTTTTTCTCCGGTACCAGGAACCGAACTCACGACCTTGCGCTTGCCAGGCAGGCGCTTTTGCCACTGAGCTAAATCCCCAGCCCCTCAGTGACTTTTAGTTTGCGGTTTGGGTCACATTTAACTCTTCCCTGTTCAGAAGTCTCACAAAGGGGCTCTCCAGTGTCAAGGTGAAACTCACATTAAGAATGATTTTCAACTGTGGCTGTTTTAGTAATAGCTAACAGAAGGATGTGGTGAAGACTGTTCGTTTCAAAGTGACTTAACTCTTTCGTGATTTGAAGGCTTTCCTGCCACCTACCAGCAGAGTTGAATGTGACTGTGATGTTTAAAGTTCTACACTGCCTCTGAGAAACATGTAGAAATTGGTGACCGGACACTGCATGAAGCGTTCTGCTTTAATTACCTCCCAAGACCTTCAAAGCTGTCCTCTGGAGTAGACGGGATCTGCTTTGTATAGATGGATAAGTGAAGCGACTTCCACAGCGTGCACAGTTAGGAAGGGACAGGGAGGTTGGGCTCTTCTGCGCCTGCCCGCTTGACTCCATCCTGGCGCCGGCACGAAGCTCCTACGCGGCCGGGCACAGCGTACAGCTGGGGTTTCTGAAAGTGTGTGCTCCGGCACGGTTACGGCAGGCAGTGTCCCTTAGCACTGGAGCTGTGTTGGTAGCTGCGACCTGCAGCTGTACGACCTTGTACTTGGACAAATATAAGACCTTTCCCTCACACTGCAGTCCTGTCTCCTTTCTCTTTTCCTGTGAAACGTGGTCACCATCTGCCCTGGTGACAAGGAAGATACTGTCACCAGCAATTACTCAGTGGGACAGGCTATTGAAAGGAAATTTCCATTAGGTAAATAACCGTGAAAGAAGAACCGCAGAGAAAGGAGGAGAAACCCAAGCCCAGGCTCCTGTTACACTGGCCAAATACCTCTGGCATCCCGTGCTTGCTGAGGATCATAAAAGGGTCAGGAAGACTGACAGGCCCGAACAGAGGGACACAGTGTGAGTTTTTCCCTTTGCATCATTCCAGCATCTACTTAAATTTCGGTTTTGTAAAATCAGCCATTCAGAGAGAGGCTCCAAACCTGGGCTGATCCGAAGTGCCCCCGTGTGTGTGTGTGTGTATGGGCACCGGGATGATCTTTGGAAGGTGGGATGTGGACACGCACTGTGTTCACTGTTGAGGAGAACTGGCATCTTGAAGCACTTTGGAGGTTTTTACCCCCTTGCCAAAAACACTGCTTGGTAGAAATTAATGACTTTGGGCAACAGCCAGAATTCACAAGTGCGGCGAGTGTTGAAGCTTTCTTCAGTGAAAGAAAGGAGAACGGTTGTCTGTGTGAGGCGATGGCAGGTGTCCTGCAGGACGTTCTGTTCCTTGGCACCCTCCGTCTTAGCTGGGAAAACATTCACTTGAAGCCTCAAGTATTTTTGGACTGGCACTCGTTTGCCCTACGACACGAGCTGGCCCTCTGCAGATGCCCTTCTGGTGGGAGGTATAGTCTGTGACCGGCGAAGTAACCGGTTACCTGCGCATGACTCCCAGAGCCGTAGCTTTCCAGTTGCCTGTCTCACACGGCCCTGGCACTTTCCTGGCCCTCCGCAGATGACTTCCACCTCACGGGGATCCCACGCCAGCTGCCGGCGCACCCCTTACACTAGTACTGTGTTCCCGTTTAGCAGAAGCTCGGAGCGCGCAGCGCTGTTGTACTGAATGTCTGCTTGTGTCTGACTGTGCTGAGGGCCTCGCACAGTATCCAGCCCCACAGCATCCCGGAAGGGGATGTTTTTATCCTCATTTGAAAGACACGGAAATAGAAACTGACAGAAGTTAAGTCTCCTCTCCAGAGTCTCACCACCATGTCACGGTCAGAATTTGAGCTCAGCTCTGACGGTCTTTCTGCTAGCCAGGTCCATACCTCCGGAGGGAGGTCTTGAAGGCAGGAGGCAGGGGCTGTTTCTGGTTTCTCACCCCTGGTCTCTGCCGTGGCACACAGCCCCGCTTCTGTGCACATTGGACCTCTTGGTCAGTCGTACTTGCTCAGATCCTGAGAATTTGCAGCTTTTATGCCAGGGACTCTGGGGTTCATTTCTCCTTTGTCCGAATAATCCGAGTGTATGCCTATGGGCTGCTTTTGCCGTAAGACAGTTCGAGGAGTGGGGTGAAGGAGGTACTGGAGCAGTAGCTCGGTGCGGTGACATTGTAGCGCTTGTGGGTGTCTCTGCTGTCTTGATGCACATTGTCAAAGCTGAGGATGCGGGGAAGATGCTTCCTAGCCCTGCAAAGACCAAAGCCAGAGGGGCCCACAGCACGGGTCCCTGGAGCCCATCCCTCTGCAGCCTGCAGGTGCTCAGGCTGTCTTGGGGGTGGAGAAGGAGATGGGTCAGGTCGGGAAGGAGAGGTGGGGTTAAGGATGGCCAAGTAAACACCCCACAGTAAAAAGTCACGTGCTTTGTGGTGGCCTGCATTTGGTAGTAAGAATCCCGTGGACTGGACCAAAACCTTGCTCTGACCACTGTACCTATTATCTGTATGGTTTTTGGTTTATTTCAGTAAAATGTCTCTCCCAGTAAGATCTGATTAACCTCCTCTGGTGTGGGTTCGATTGGATCACAGATTCCAACATCTACACAAGTTTTCAGTTCTCAAAGCTGCATTTCAGGAGTAAAGATCTTGTAATGTTTGCCTGTTGATGCCTGCATCCTTTACATTTTACTCACAAGTGACAAAGAGTTAGTTGACTTATGGGAGTAATTTTTATAGACAGGTGAGAATTTAGACGGAAGTCCTACAGTACTTGAGTTATGTGTGTAGACACCTACCTGTTGCAGAGGTGGGACACCTATCTTGTGGTGGTGGTATACGCCTGTCCAGCTCCCTAGGAAGCTGAGGCAGGAGGATCTCAAGTTCAAAGCCAGCCTGGGCTACATAGTGAGACAACATCTCAAAAAGAAAGTGAGGCTCCTGAGAAGCACATGGAAGAATACAGCGTTTAGAGGGAAGAGTGATCCCCGAGGTCATCCTCCTTGATCTCCTTGGGTCAGGGTGGGATTTGTGTCCAGAGAACACCTAGGCACGGAGAGGGAGGGAAGGAGACGGGGCCGTGAGGCTGCTGCAGCAGGATAGGCTGGCAGCTCAGCTTGGATAGATGCTCATTCCCAAGCCTTGGATACCAAACTTGTTTAATTGGCAGGAGCATTAGAAGGAGAGAGTGATGTTGGAAACCTGGCTTAGATTATTTTCTCATAGTCTCATGGGAGGAGAAAAGTATCGTGGCATTTTTAACTTCCCAACCAGCTATCTGAAGTAGGTGAAAGGGACCTTAACTTAAGCTTTCTTCCCAGGAAAGATCTCTTCCCAAGGGAAGTAAGAGCTTGAGAAGAGTGGGAAGCTCTGTGAGAAGCTGGGTGCCCCGGGCTCTTCAGGGGTAGCACGTGGATCCAGGAGATATGCGTGTTGCCCACACGGTTCACATAACTGTGGTCTCACTGCCTGGGGGGATCAGAGGGACACACTTTGGTGTCAACCCCAAGTAAAGAACACTGGCACCTTACAGCATTCCAGAGCATAACAGGGACTCTTTCTGACCCTTTCCAAAACGAGGGCTACATTTCCCTCTCTGGGTTCCACAGAGCTTGCAGTTTACATTGTGAATCCCTATCGCTGGCTGCTTTGTAAGTGCAATTTTTATTTCAGTGAAACTGCCCACTCCTTGAGGATATGGTCTATGGTTGATACTTGTGTTTGTACGTACAGCTGTCCTGGGCCCAGGGTCAGTGCTCCGACATCCTACTGTGGTCATAGATCACACACTGTCAGGGATAGAAAGGACTGGGGAACTCAGGAAGTCCAGCGCTCCAAGGTGGTACCACTCCAGAAACTCACTTTGAAGATTAGTGTTTCTCTGCTGGAAAAAGAGGAAGGTTTAAAAACATTAAGCTCCAGTAGAATTGACCACAGTTTGAAACCTGAAGAGGCTTTCTTCAAGCAGGCAGGACGTTTGGCTTTGGACCAATAGCTGACTAATAACACCAGCAGGAATGCTAACTAGATACCAGATCCCGAGCCCCCCAGCACATGACAGACCAGGTACCATCACCGTTCTCTAGAGCAGAGGGAGGCCCAGAGGTGGGGCGCTGTGCTCGGGTCACGTAGCCCCTGCAGTGGTCAAGAGAGGGCTGGAGTCGGGCTGAGTCAGATGCCAGAGCTCATGGGCTTCTCCGTACCATGGAAACTCTCAGATGGGGTCTCTGACTAAAGCCCTTCCTCAGTGGTCCATAGAGGAGGCTTTGTAACGTCCCGCGGTGCCTCTCCTTGTCCTAAGCAAATTGTAAAATTAGTTTTTATGAACTTTAATTCCCTTATTAGACAAGGAATGATGAAAAAGATAAAGCAAAAAAAGCAAACACATAATAATAGGGATTGCATTTCCCGAAAGGTCAGTCAGTAATCTCTGGCCTAGATTGGAGAGCATTTGGCCTGAGCGGAAGGAACAAGTGCCCCATAGCTCGCTGCAGGAGCCGCTGCTATACATAGCACTGCTGCTGCTTCCTGTGGTCCCTCCTCCTCGTCCAGAGCTCACCTGTCACTCATGTCAAGCAGCCTCAGGATTGATGGTTTCCAAGGCAGACCTGATCCGTTATGCACCCTGGAGGAATGACCCGGGCGGGCTCCCAGAGGGCTGCCCGGTGCCCTGGGTTCTCCAGGCGGGCTGGGTCTTCCCATTGAGCCTTATATCTAAATAACATTCCTGTGAGTTTTCTAAAAGGTTAGTCCTGGGTCATTGGCACTTAGACCACTTGTTTTGGTAGATCCTTCCTGAGAAGGTTAATTATATATTTGATATCCTTCTCTTTTTATGCCTGAATGATGAGGATAAGTACTGTGTGGTTTATTAACTGTCACTTTAAACCTTTTCAAATTGCCTTGTGACAAAACAGAGTTTTATGTCCTTTTTATCCAGCTTTGACGGATGAGACAGCTTCTCTGGTTAAAGTATGCGAGGATAAATCCAATCCTGCTCTGATTTGTGGGGGAGGATGGGTTTGCATTTGAAGTCATGGGTTCAGGTCTGGGGACCTAACCTGTTCAGCTTTCCATCTACTTCCTTTTTCCCTTCTGACAAATGGGGCTTGGCGCTTCGTGGGCACCTGGTACTTGCTGAATGAATGAAAGAAGGCATTACTGAGAGAGGCTGATCTCTCCATTTTTTTCCCTAGGGCTAGGGGGTCGAGTCCAGGACCGGTGCATTTGAGCTATACCCCTAGTCACCTCTCCAGCAATTTTGGTACCAAACTCTAAAACAATAATCTAACCCGTTTCCTATTTTGAATCTGAGTGATTCTTAGAGCAAAGGGCTGTGTCTTTATCATCACAGCATTCCAGATCTCGCCTTTCCTGCCCCAAGGCCCTTTCAGTATACCTTTAATTTTTCAGTAAATTTGTAGGAGTACAGGTTGAGTTTCCCTTCTCTGCAATGCTTGGGACTGAAAGTCTTTTGGATTTTGGGTGTTTCTGGCTTGGGAATGAGATATCTACAGGTGGAACTCAAGGTCAAAATAGGAAATTCATTTAGCTTCATGTACACCTCAGAACACATAGCCTGAAAGAAATTTTATACAACTTTTTCAGTGCACCTGCCTTTTCAACTGCAGCTCCTCACTGGAGGCCGGGTATGCAATTTTCTACTTGCGGTGTCTCCTCAGTGCTCAGAAGTCACATTCTAGAATGTTCTGGGCTTAAAATTTTTGGATTAGGAATGCTGTCTTTCTTGTGGAAAATAAATGTCATTAGCGAATTCTTTTATTTTAAAGAGAATAATAAAAAAGAACAATAACAAAATATCAACAACATAGACAAAAACAACACAAAGTAAAAACAATAAAAATGATAACAGGGTTAGAGAACAAAATGATGGGAATTAACAGTGGTTGTCTTTTGTTTGCTTTTAAGTAGGGGATTTTAGGGGCTGGGGATTTAGCTCAGCGGCAAAGCACCTTCCTGGAAAGCGCAAGGCTGTGAGTTCGGTTCCCGGTACCGGAGAAAAACCAAAAAAACAAAAAAAAGTAGGGAATTTTAGTAGTTGCTCTGCAAACCCTGTTGTGCCAGTGTCAACAGCCCACAACTTGTGTCTGTCCACTGCTTGAGAGCCACCTGCCGGGGCAGGCAGGGTACCCCGTTCAGCAGCTAGTCTCTCTGTGATTGGCACTTACCAAACCCTCGCTAGGAGCAAGAGAAGGCATTCATTTGAAATAGTAAAAATAATGCTGAGGCTTTAAGACTCTTCTTTTGTTTTTCATTCGTCCAGTTTGCAGGGACATTATCAGACGGCTTGGGGAAGACGATGGACAATCGGCATCAGTCGGAGCGGGAGTACATCAGATACCATGCAGCTACGAGCGGGGAACACCTCGTGGCCGGCATCCACGGCCTGGCTCACGGTAAGTCCCGTGACCTGGGCTGAAGACGTGAGGCTCCTCTGCTCCTGCTCCTCCCAGGGGCCTTTGTGCCACCTGAAGGGAAGGAGACAAGAGCAAGCTGACCGCGGTGCACTCCAGGCCAGCGCCTCAGCGCACCGAGGGCCTCTGGAGCTCTCACTGGCTCCTCCGTGCGGTGGAAACTTGGTGGCCTGGGAGGCGCACGCTGCGCTTCCTCCTCCCGATGGCTCCCCTCTCTGAGCCATAATTTCCCAAACCCCTCTAGAATCGGGAACTGCTGCTTCCAGCCTTGCTTTCTGCTTGCTGATCTTTTCTTCCAAGGAAATGGAAATGTGGAGCTGGCTGTTGGGTTTGTGTCCAGATGTTTTGAGTCTTATATAAATGCATACGCACCAGGATGACCAATACATGTGCCCAAAAGCTGGAGGCGATGGCACAAACGTGTTGTCTCGGAATTGGTTTGAATTCTGACTTGTAATTCTTAAATTCTGACTCATTTGCCTTCTGCATTTTTGTCAGCAACTTCTTAGCGTGGCATTTAAAGCCTTTGGAAACATAACCATGGCCGGGTTTTCCAACCAGTTATCCCCCAGCCGCACAGCACTTCTGCCACACAGATCCGTGCGCTGTGCCTTGGACACGCTTGAGGTCCTCGCCCACTCAGTGCTCTGCCCTGGCCTCCTCTGCCTCACTTCCTTGCCAGGCAGAGTCCTGCCACCTCAAGTGACACTCGCAGGCTCTGTTCTCCTCACTAGAACTAGGGCCCGAGCACACTTGCAGGCAGGGTTGGGGATGTGTCCAGCTGTGCGTGTCTCGCTGAGAGCAGAAAGACCATTGTGAGTTCATCGTGGGCTTGCCTGCCCCGCATGACCCCTGACCTATGACTAGTGGTAGTGGTCAGCACTACCACTCGGTAGTGGTCAGCAGTCGATCCATGTGGACCAGATCCTGGGGATCGTCTGAAGCTGCCGAGTCACGGTCAGTCTTGGTCATCTGCATCTAGGGGAAGAGGAAGGAATATAGATGATGAAGTTGTGTTTTTATTTGTGCTCGAGATACAATGTTTTTACGAAGCTTTTGTTCATCAGCTCTCCCCGGTGAGGTTGGGATCAAAGTGCCTTTGCTTTTCTTAAGGCTGCTCAGCTGAAAAGGGAAGCAGCTCCCAAAGAAGCACCAGGCTAGCAGTAAAATTTAGCAGAAGTGAGTCTGTTTATAAACTGTAAAAGCTGGCGTTTGGACACTCCTTTGGGCTTACAGGTGCGGTCATCCTTTGTTAACTGTAGTGGCAGTCCCCTGACTGCCAGAGGTCTGTGTTGGCACACGTGAAGGGCTTCGCCTTCTAACTGCCAGTGTCCGTCCCGAATCTTCGGCTGCAGAGAGACAGCATTGCTCTCCTCACCTTTTTGATGAACTCACCCTGTGCTGAGAAAGTAGGTGATCTGTTCAGGGTTGCAAAGCCGCTTCCACCCAAGGCTCATTCCATGAATACGCACAGCCCCATCGGGAGCCAGTCAGGCCAGTCTAGGGCCCAGAACCAATGGATGCGAAGAGGCCTGTTTGAGCTCTGGCTTGTGTGAAAACAGGAGCCTGCAATGAGATTCTTCCTTCAGGATAAAAAGGCCTTTAAGAGATAACAAAGTCAGGTATAGTGGTACGTGCCTGTAATCCCAGTGCTATGTGAGGCTGAGGCAGGAGGATCACACATTTAAGTACAGCCTGAGCAACGTAGCAAAACCCTTTCTCAGAATAAAAAGGGCTGGGGATGTAGCTCAGCGTGAAAACCCTGGTTCAATCCCCAGTACTGCAAAACACACAGGCAAACAACAGAATCCATTTAATCTCTGTGGTGTAAAGCTGGGAGTTGTGCTTGCTCGGGGTGTCCCTCTCGCAGGTTCCAACCTGACTCCTGTGCTGTGCCGCTCTGCTAAGAACCTTGCTCCCAAGGATTGGGAAAGCCAGTGAACCCGAATCTGAAAGAGACGTTGCGAATTGTTAGTACTTTCTCACCCAAGGAGTTTCCCCTACCAATTTGTCTCACTAGAGCTGAAGAGCCCAGAGAGCGTCCTCACACCCCCACTGTCGGAGGGTAAACATCCTGTGAGTGTCCCTGGCACAAGTCCTGGAAATGCTCCCTGGACGGGGCCTGCCTCTTCCCTGCAGTGCCTGTGACCTTCCAGCCTTTGCCAATCTGGCCACTTCTGAGGCTGTCTCACAGCCGTTCCTGTCAACTTTCCCAATGTTTGGAATGTCCTTGTCTTTCTGGCCTAAGCTGGTCTTTTGAACTGACCCACTGAGGATTCTGGCTAGCCCTCGCAGCTTTCTGGGGTGCCCTTCCTGAAGGCTTCACCGCTTACTACAGTTGGCTCTGTCTGATCCCTGGAAGGCATGCAGTAGCTTTTACCTTACTTCAAACATTTTGTGGTGGTGTCTGGTCAGAGAGTGTTCTTGGAAAACTGAAAATGTGATTTTAACTCTCTCCCTGACTTGTCTTTCCTAGGAACCCCACTTCTCCACACTTTCCCCAAAGGCCTGATTTTCTGATCTCCTGCCGATTTAATACTACTGTCTACGTCTTCTCCGTTGCCCATGTACCACCCAAGCTCTGGAAGTGAAAGCTGCTCACGGTTCCCTCCCTAGCTTTTTCTCCACGTTTAAAACTCAAACACACTTTACTCCTGACTAACATGTAATACGTATCCTCTGACTCCGGGTTAATGGGCAAATCTGCTGGGCCCCTGTCGATCACCTGTCTAGCACAGAAATTAACAGGATGTTTAAAATTATCATTTCAGATGCATGGAATTGGGGAAGTTGGCTTAACTGAAATGTTCTTGCCCTTGTCCTTGGCCAGGTTGCAATGCCTTATTTTTGTTTTGTGGCTAGGTATCATTGGTGGCCTGACCAGCGTCATAACGTCAACAGTGGAAGGCGTGAAAACGGAAGGGGGCGTCAGTGGTTTCATATCCGGCCTCGGGAAAGGCCTTGTTGGCACCGTAACGAAGCCAGTGGCAGGCGCCCTGGATTTTGCTTCAGAAACAGCGCAGGCGGTGAGAGACACAGCCACACTCAGCGGCCCCAGGTCAGTGGTCACGGGAAGTGGATTTGTGATTTCCAGCCGAGGTCTGCTGCTTCCTCCTCGATGATGTGTTTAGTCGTATACCTTCTGCCTTCATTATGTGACTTTTAACTTGAATACTTCTAACTGAAATTTCTGATTTGCCTAATACAAATACATGAAAACAAAGCACAAAAAACATATTTTTGATAGATAGGCTGGTAGATAGATATAAAAAAGAAAAGAATACAGTGTTGGATTTTTTTTCATTAGAAAGGTTAGACTTTGGATTAAATCATTGTAGGTTTCCCTTGTTCACCGAGCTACCTGGACCCCCCTTGTGCCCACGGAGGAAACCGTCAAGTTGTGGGCTTTGTGATTCTTACTCCTAGACCCTGTGCTGTAATTCTAGAATCTGCACCCGTGCAGTTTATCACATGGGAGCTGTCCCTTCTTAGTTTTCTTACCACTTGAAATTGCCAGTCAGTCTCCTAACCTCATTAAAAAAAAAACCCAAAACTGTCCCCGCTTCCCCCTGCCCCCAGGCACGGCGGTGCTTCTGCTGTGGGATGCTGTCTTGTCTTGATACCAGCTGACACTAGAAATCAGAGACGGCCCATTTGGCTCCAGATCCCACAGAGCCCAACCACATTAACTTAGCCATTCATTTTAGTGGCCTATTTCAGCCTCCCTTCTCCAGAGTAACTAATTGGGGATTCTTATCAACAAAGGGTATAACGAATGTTAGTGTTTCCAGCCAAGCTGGACTTGACTTAAGCCCAGAAGAATTTTGCTGTTGCCTGGATAATAGATGCTCCCTGAGTGAACTAGTGTGCCCTTTTAGAATACCTAGGCCTGGGCCATGTCTATACCCTATTGCTCCCACAAGTAAAATTTGAAGTAAAATCATCCACACTCAAAATGAATCTATGGGTCTGTCACCAGGAAACCTGGCTGGTGACACATTAGCACAAGAGGGGAGATGCTTAAGAGTGTAGACTGGGACCAGGCAGTGTGTTCTGCCGGAACGTCTTCCATCTGGAGGCAGCTGCTTTTTAAAAAAGGGTCTGTACAGTTTACTTTAGTTAAGTTACATTCTATTTTGAGATACAAAGCTAAAACATCCTTGAGTATATTTTAGGGGTGTTTATGAAGTGGTGGGGAGAGGCAGGCAGTAGAGAGGTTTTAGAAGTATTTCTAGTTTTTTATTTCTACCCTAAGCTCAAGAAGTCTAAGTAAAATTGAAAATCCCTGACGAATTCCCAGAGAACCATCCTTAGATTTAAAATCCCCAGATAGTCAAGGTTAATGGTGATTGATTTGATATGTTCAAAAAAGATTGGAATTATATGTGTTAAAAATGGTAAGCCGGGCATGGTAGCACATGTGTGTGATCCCAACCCTCACGAGGCTGAGGCAGGAGGATCGCCATGAGTTCGAGGCCAGCCTGGGCTGCAAGGTGAGTCCAAGACCAGCCTGAACTACAGAGTGAGACCCTGTCTCATATGAATGAATGTCAGTTATTTTGTAATTATTTTGTAGTGTAATCAGAAAATATGTTGTAATTATTTTGAATGTAATTATTTTGTGCTGTAATGGCTAATAATGGTGACCAGAAGCAATCACTTGAATTTTGTCCATGTCAGCTTGGACATCTTGTTGAGGTTTTATATTCTTTTTAGGAGCACAAGTAACACATCCACAGTTGCTGCAGAAATAGAGGTGTTCTTACCCTTTTTACCAGTTGTCCAGCGTTGCCGTAGGAGGTTTGATTGGGTGTCATCTGGTACTTACCTGTCATTTATTTATTTCCACGCAGTCAAAATTGAATGTTGATTGAAAATCTCCTCTGAACTCAGGGCTGGGAAGATAGCAGAAAGCACGACCGTCTTAGCCTCAGAGAGCTTGTAATCAACCAGGGCCACAAACATTAAAAAAAAACAAACTGTATAGATAGTTATTTGTCAGAATTGTGATAAATATTACAGAGGAGATCTGGGTCGGATGTTGCTAGATGTCTGATCAGGGAGGGAAGGAGGAAGACAGCTAGCGGCGGAGTCAGGTTTTTAGGGCGGTGATGTTTGAGGTGAAGCCTGAGGTGCAGGAAGCAGTTGGCCAGGTGGAGAGGAGAGGGATCACAGTCTGGGTAAAAGGCACCACTGGACAACACCTGATGGAAGGAACGTCTCACTTCCTCACCAGCAGTCCCTGCCCGTGGGCGTCCCCATGGGCAGTCTCACTGCATCTTTGTCCTTCTTTCCCAAATGAGGACAGGACAGTGCCGAGGGATCCGCCGGCCTGCCCACAGCTGCACAGTCAGAGACGGCAGGCCAGACCCGTGCAGCCCACCCTGGACTGGAGCTGTGTCGCAGCCCTGTCCGGACCTGGCCGCTCCTCGTTCGAGTTCTGCACACACGCCTCAGGCTCACGAGTGTCAAGGCATGAGAGGCCTCCTAATTTCCTTCCTGCCGACTGGAGATCTGCTTTGATTACTCGTGATGCTGAACCTGATGAGAGGCAGTGGCTTGGCCACCACTGCATTCTTCTGTCGGCTTCTTCCGGGCTGTAGCCTTCGCATTGTGAGGGTCCAGGTGGCAGGGACCACCCGCTCTTTGTCGTGCTTTCCTTGGAGCCACTCATGGTCAGCACTTGCAGCCTTCAGCAGAGCCCGCTGAGGTTTTACACTTGGTGTGAGGCACGGAAGAGCTGCGCAGCTGGCCGCGGAGT
This sequence comes from Chinchilla lanigera, assembly GCF_000276665.1. Taxonomy (NCBI): domain Eukaryota; kingdom Metazoa; phylum Chordata; class Mammalia; order Rodentia; family Chinchillidae; genus Chinchilla; species Chinchilla lanigera. The sequence goes on along the minus strand of NW_004955486.1, from coordinate 1,559,010 downwards.
GCACAGAGACCAGCAGCCCGGCTAATGGTGCACTTCAGGTTTCCTGCAACAGGTGTCTGCCTGGCCATCCGCTCCTCTCACAGGCTGAGCTAAGCGAGAGGCTCGTAGGCCTGTGGACACAGACGCTCAAAAGCAGGGTTGGGGATTAAACGTCTCCCACAAGTCCTCAGCTCCGGGAGGTGCCAGTGAGCGGGGGAGCCGTGGCAGGCGTTACCAGCGGGGAGGGGCACGCACCAGAGCCAGGCTAACCGGGGCCTCAGGGGGTCCCAGTGTCGTTTCCTGTACCAAAAAGTTTCACAGCCTTCGGAAGGGGATAAGCGTAGTGCTGTCACCAGTTTCCTTGAGCACTGGTCCAGATCCACGTTATTAACGTTACACAGAAAAGAGCGCTTGCCCGGAAAACCATAGGTTAGAGTCCCAACCCTTCACTTATTCGCTCTCCCCTGGTCTAATCTCTTCGCCTATCTAAGACTTTTTCATCTCTAGCTTGGAGATAAATACTTACTCCACCTCTCTGGGTTTGAAGCCAAACCAGAGTGATTTTAACGTGGACGCTAGGACGAACTATTAAAATGCCGGACAGTGTGATTGTGGGGTCAGATTAAAGAAGCACACAGCTCCCTGCAGGTGGAGAAATGTTTCATGCCTCCAGGATTTGCTGCATCGACACTGTGCTCTCTTAGGAACATCCTAGTTCGGCCCAAGGGATAAATCACCCCGGTTTCTTGGAAGTGGGATACAGCCATCTCCAGGCGTCCCAGTTGATTGAACAGGATCCAGCGGTGTTACTCAGGGCTTTTCCCCACTGTTTAGACAACAGGGACTAACAAACTATTTGAAGGGATTAGAAGTGAGATTCTGACCGAGAACTGACCTGAGCCCAGGGCCCAAGCCAAGAATAGAACCCAAGAGTCCAAGCGCTCTGCCTCTGAGTCTGTACTTGGAAGAAACTTTCTGCTTCCTTTGTCATATTTCATCCAAGTGACGGCTTAGATCTTAGCGTCTAAGTTTTAAATGTCCCAAATTTTAAGCAGATGATAGCGAAGTAAGCCATAAAACTGTGAAAGAATATTCCTTCCAGTAATCCATCTGAATAGTAGCCTTACAGGAAACATTGGCTCCTTTGTGTGTTTATTTGAACATGATTTTTTATTTATAGGGAACCCCCCTCTTTATGTTCTCTCAGATTAGAATACTTCCAAGTTTCCCTCCTGGTTGGAGTGTGCGGGCTTTGCAAAAAGACAGTCTCGATCTGCCGGCGTTGCCATGCGATCTGAGAGCTCCGGGGAAGGCAGGTGGGGGAGAGCGATGGAGAGGGCGGAGGACAGCAGAGCCTTTGGCCTCCACATGAACGCTGTGGACCGATCTCCCCCGCTGCATTTGTTAACGGTGCAAGTATGTGTGGTTTGGAACTGAAACAGGAAGCCTTTTCCAAGGCAACGTTCTGCTGGCTCAGGTTGCATCTTCCAGTCTACGTGTATTGGGCCACATTGTCTGTTCCCAAATAAAGCTTAGGGGGATGGCACTGATACAGCCACACCTGGTGCCACTGATGCTGTGTGAGGAAAGCCCTGCCGCGGTTCCAGGCGACCACGCCAGGCAGGGCCCCGGCCCGCGAGGGCCCCGTTCTGCCTGAGCGTGGTGGTGCTGGTGGGGCTCGCGGAGAAGACTCTTAGGTCAAAAGCGGCCTCAGAGGCCAGGAGAGGGTGTCACGCGGAAGGCAGCATCACCCCAGAAAGGAAAGGGCGCCTGCCTTGGGCCGTGTCCTTGCTTGTGTCTCCCCCATCTGTGGCAGACTCGGAGGCGCACAGCGTGTTTCAAAAGCAGCAGAGGAAGATTTATGAAGCTGGACTCGGAGGCTTCCTCCAAAATATTTCTTCACCTTTTCAGTCTAGGCCCAGAAAGGTGGGGAGAAATGGGAGTTGTCAAAACTGGAAAGATTTAAACTAATTTAGCAAAGTCCAGGAGTGTTGAGCTTATCTCATTATTTAACTTAGATAAGAAGGAAGGGGGATATGAAGAATAATGATAGATCAGTGTTTAAGAATATAGCCATCAGGACTGATAATGTTCTGGAATCCCAGGACCCTTGAACAGTGCTCATAGATTTAAATGGCAGTGCTTGAGAGCTTTGGAGTAACCTCTAGACTGATTTCACAGAAAAGATTTACGACGGGCATATTTGAGTTTTCAGTAGAAATACTCCTGGATTTTGTTAATGACGTTTTCCATTAGTGGCCTCTTCGATGTGAAGTGGAGATGGATTTTCTTAAGGAAAATTTTGTTACAGTGTGAGCACCTCACCCATGACGCAGGATAAATGGGTTAAGACCCTCTTGGGTCAGTAGAGCTGAGTGCAGTCAGCTTGCAGCAGTCAGAAAGAAGTCAGCGAAGAGTACGTAGGCAACACTCCCACAGCCTCTGCCTTGTTAGTGTGGTGGTTCTGCTTTTGATTATTCTGTCCTTAAAGTAGCCATATATACTTGGTGTTGCACATAGCATATCAAACAGAACTGGTTTGAACTGAGATTTTAGAGAACTCCCAAAGGGAAAACGCTAATACAAATCAAATATTTATGAGGATACACCAGCAATCTCAGTTTTCCCCACTGTGTTCCCTTTGAGGCAGAGACGAATAGACGGTTACTCCATGTATCTTGTGCAGAGAAAGTCCAGTGTTTCTTTGAACGTTCCTCTTTTGTCTTAAAACTGTGAATAAATTTTATATTTTATTCTATGCTTATTTGAATAAGAAAAAATTTAATTGCTACCCAGGAGAATGTACCATGTCATCCTGTGGCTACCATCCCGCACTAGTTTAAAAGTTCAAGCAGAGCCTGGAGTTATGGCGCACACCTTTAATCCAGGTAGTGGGAAGCTGAGGCAGGAGGATCTCAAGCTCAAGGCCAGCCTGAACAACTTAGTGAGACCCCTGTCTCAAATAAACAAAACAACAGTTCATTCACCTGCCAGGTGAGTCAGACCAAGGAAGCATTGGTGTAGATACGTATATTGAGTGGTTGATAAGCTGGAGCTAGCTTAGTACATATTTGAGCCTGAGGCTCTGTCTCTTGTCTTTGGGCAATCTGCATGTTGGCAGGGTAGCCTCCTGCTGCTTGGCCTTTGGTGTGTTAGCTAGTGTGTCATTTTTGCCTTGAGGAGGAGTGCCATTGCCGTGAAACTGGAACACTCTTGCCCTGGCCAGCTGCAGGCAAAGAAGGAACTGTCCTGTCTCACCCCTGTTGTCCACAGGGGTACAGTGGACATAGTGGGTGCTGCTTCCACCTTTCTGTGTGTGAGCTAAGAGCCAAGATCACTCCTGATCTTGCCAGACCAGGTCTTTCCAGAGAGTACATGAAGGCACAGGTCATTTTCTCATTCCCGGGGCCACCTGCGCAAGCCCAGAAGCCATAACATTAGGAGCTTCGTTAATGACAGTGGATGTCTCGCTTGGTTCTGAAATCAAGATAAGTAAATTACACGGCATACTTGTTTTGTTTGTGTTTTGGTACTGATATTGGGGGATTGAACTCAGGGCCTTTACAGTGAACTACATCCAACACCCCATGCCTTGTCTCTTTTTGAGACAGGATCTCACTAATCACCAGGACAAGATAATTCTTTTGTTTTGTTTTGTTTTTCTTCCTGTACCAGGAGTCGAACTCACGACCTTGTGCTTGCCAGGCAGGCACTGTGCCGCTGAGCTAAATCCCCGGCCCCAGGACAAGATAATTCTTAAGAAACATCTTACCAGTCCTTCAGCCCTTATAAGTTAAAATTTCTCTCACAGAGACACAAGCAGAGAAGCCCTATTTTCTGACAGATTTCTTCCCTCTTGTTGAACTCTAAATACTGTACTCCGCTTTCACTCAAAAGGCCCCAGACAATGCCGTCCTCATTATAGCATAACTTATGGAAAGCTCAGATCTGCTGCGGAAAAAAATTCAAAGTGTGTGTATTCATGCACGCACGTATTTGAGAAAAGCCTTTCCATTTCTGAAATCCCATGACTCATTTTTATGCAAGATTATCTGCTAGGGGAAAAAAAAAACCACTTTTTTGGTCATGGTACATTATAATCGTTTCTAGAAAGGAGAGCATCTAATTTTTGCCATTTTTGGCATGCAGGCTGATTTCATGGAAACAGCACATTCCTGCTCCTAAAAGTAAAAACTCAACTGAGTTTCGGCATGGACATATTTAAAGGCCTGTCCCTGTTTCCCGACCAGCTAGTCCTTTCACAAAGAAAGTAGACAGGAAACTATAATGGCTGTCTACACTTGCTTCTGCCTCTGAAAAATGAAATAATCCAGCCATTGTAATTCTGTAGTCCCTCTGAGTTTTAAGTGAATTCATTTTTTAAAATTTTGGGGCAGCACCCAATCTTCCATATATAAGATACACATTTGATGTTTTTGGTTTAAACTTCTGACAAAAACAGTGTCTGTAGTTCTTCCTAAGAAAAGTTTGTGCGTATTTTATGCATCAGAGGAGGATGAAGAGGCCTTTGCTATCCACAGAATTCCTCTGCAACGGACCGGGTTTAGTTCTTTTTAGGTTTTGATGACTATTGCATGTCTTTCATTGTTTCCCTCCTGTCACCTGTCTTTGCCCAGGATGAAATTGGAATCTTTTTCAAGAGAGGATCCAGGTTTGAGTTGAAATCCCCTGCTACCAGAGAGCTTCAGAGTGTAGAATAATTGTGAAATACACAGAATTAATTCCCTGGTATGAAGCAGCAAGGAATTAAAGACTTAGTATCGTATGACAAATAAAGGCTTATAAGCTTCAGGCGAAGGCAAGGTGGCCTGGGTGTTATATATAATTCACTTTTATCTAGTACTGTCTTGCCCAAATGCCTCTCAAAGACATTGCTAACTTCCTGATTTATCAACTGGGAGAAAAATAAAGTTGAACAAGTAAAACATTTTTATCACAGTATACTCCAAAAGAAACAGGGTTTTATTATATCAGGCTTATGTAATCCAAATCAGGTTAAGAATGTTACTAATCCATGTCCTTAGTGGTTTTACACTGATACATAGAGGAAACCAATTTCTAATTAGCACAGAATTTTGTACATATGGGTCTTTTAGAGCAGAAGGTCTTAAAACATGGTTTCGGGTCCTCTGGGGAACCCCAGATCTGTAACATCAAAACAGTTTTATATGTTCATATATTTATATATGAATTCATGTAGTAACAACAGTTTCGATACTAATATTGCCTAATAGTGAGTGTGCAATGGAGTCTTCCAGAACCCGCGCAGTCTGTGTTACCATAACAAATTGAACGTAGAAGTAGACACGGGAATGCAGCTGTTCTCTATTAAGCAAGACTCACAGAGATTTGCAAAACTGTAAAACAGGGCCCCTCCTCTCACCTCCTGTGACTCTGTGAACATGCTACCGGCCGGCAGATACACCTGTACCTGGTTAATTTCTTTGACGAACTGTTCTGTTTGAAAAGATGGTGATGATCCATCATCTTGCTGGTAAATGGCGCGTATCAGCGATGTTGGATTAATTTGGATTAAGCGTTAGGAGCCACTGTAATGTGATGCTCCACTTTGGCTCCCCGCCAGCAGTTGTCAGCCCCCCTGATTTGCTCCTGACTTTTACTGGGTTTCTTAGCGTAACAATTGGAAAGATTTTATCACATAGCAGAAAGACCTCTTACAATAATTTACCTAATTTAGTCCTTCACCTCCACCCACCATCCCAATAAATCTTAACTTGGGCAGCGTGGTAAGTGCTGAGATTACTTCAAAGTGCAAGGACCGTCTTATCAGAAGGCCACGCGGTTGTGTTAGCAAGGCCCCAGCTCTCAGGTGATCGAAACGGTGTATCTGTTTCAAAGATTATGTGCCAAAACCTCAGCTTTCTCCCCTAGCAAAGTTGGTGGAGCGAGTCAAGCCCACAATATTTGGATAAGCTCCTTTGAACTCCCGGTAGAAAGCAGTTTTTATGAGGCAGTTGTTCTGTGTTAACACCACAGACAGCTCCTAGTACGTTTTCCCCAAACATACTTCAAACATCGGTAATGGCGGGGGTGACTCAAGCTATATCATAAAACTCAGGGACTCAGAAAACTTCAAAGGGGAGTGGGAGCTAAAGCTCACCTCCACTTATGAGGAGCATGGGTCCCGGAGTCCCCGCCACAGTTCTCACTGAGGGACGAAGGAGGGACAGGGCCAGGCTCCTCTGTTCCCTGGTCATCACCAGTTGACCCCAGCAGCACAATTAGGGCAGCAATAACTGGCACCTGCCCACCTCCTAAGGCGGAACAGGCCAAATTAGCATGTGTGAAATGCTTTCATCGCCCTTCGTGGAAAAATGCGAGCCTCAAAGAGGTTTTATGTTTCTGTTTGAACTGTTGGAGCCCCAGTAACTCAGCTTAGCCACTTCTGAACTTGTGATTTTTCAGGTAAAGTTGCTTAATAAGGAAATTTACAGCAGAAATTTGTTAATTAATCAAGTGTTGAATTGCTGCTAAATCCCATGCGTATAATAGATATTAAGGACTTGAGATTATTTATTTATTTATTTGTTTATTTATTTATTTATTTATTTTGTCTTTTTTGAGACAGGGTCTTTCTGTGCAGTCAGGCTGGCATTGAGCTCACTTTGTAGCCCAGGCTGGTCTCGAACTCACAATGATCCTCCTGCCTCAGCCTCCTGAGTGCTGGGATTACAGGCGTGCGCCACTACGCCCGGCTGAACTTGAGATTATTTAAATAATTAAGGCCAGACAGCTTTGAAGAATCTTCCAGATTGAGAATCAACAAGCTGTTTGGTTTGTATCTGAATACTCTTAAACCAGACTTTCTTAAAATACCATTTATTAGTGATTTGACTCAGTGTGTTCTTAAAAACAGCAAAATTGCATTTGTGTTTGGTACTGTTTGGGGGAGGGTGTGTTTATGACATTTTTCCCACTTTATTACCAGACCCATCACAGCTCTTTAAAAACAGTCATTTAGTTTTACTAATTGTCTACAAAATTAGGGAGAGATTCTTTGATGTTTCAGTTATTCTTTATAAGTACTTAATAAATATTATCTACTCTGTGCTTAATAAGAACAGGGTTTTAAAAACCTATGATTTCTTACCTGAATTATTTAGCTATAACAATTTATTTTTTCAAATTAAATTTTATCAGTGGTGATTGAACTGCAGGGTTTCATGTTAGTCAAGTGCTCTACCACTGGCTACATCCAGCCCTCTTAAATTTTTCTTGGATAAGACCTTCTTCAGTTGCCCAGGCTGGCCTCAAACGTGTGGTCTTCCTGCCTCAGCCTCTGGAATTACAAATGCGGGCCACTGTGCTTGGTAAATCAGACTTTGAAAATGTCTGAAAAGCTAAAACTGCAGTCTCTTGCCCCAGCTTCTCCTGTCCCTAATGGCTGCTGCCTGAGAAGCAAACCCTTTCTGTACTTCGGCAGTTTCTTTAATTTGCAAGTATTTGCCCCCATAGTTCTAAAATGAATGAATGAATGAACGAATGAATGAATGTATGTGGTGCTGCCGCTGTTTCTTTTTCTTTCCCTTCCCTTTCCTTCCCTTCCCTTCCATTTTTTTTTTTTTTTTTTTGATAAACTAGTTTTTACATTATTCCCAGTGAAGCCGCATAGGTTACTGTGATTATAATGTTTCCTTTTTCACCTTTTTTGCTTGTTTTTTCTTCCCTGGAGTTAGTAGCTGCTTTTAGTATGTTGTTTATTTGGTTTCCATATGCATATTTCTAATTTGTCCTTAAATGTTCATTTACTTCAACTTTTTTGCCCAGGAATTAATTTCTTTTTCTTTTCTCTTTTTTCCTCTCACTTTTTCTTCCTTCCTTTTCAGTTTCTGTCTGCCTCTTGCTAATGTACCCACAAACTCTCTATATGTTTAAAATGACTTAAATAATTAGCAGTTTCCCGGTTTCCCTTGGAAACTCATCCCCTAGCAGGGTCCCTCCTGCCGCTATGTCTCCTGGCTGCTCCCTGGGTCTGTGATAGAGCTGTTGCCCTGGTACTGCCCCGAGCTGCTTCCTTCCGTGTGTGTTTTGTCTTTTTCTTTCCTAGATAGAGGCAGATCTCAGATGCTGGGCGATTCCTGCTCTGCTTGCCTGTTACAGAGGAGCCCGGAGTGGCCTGGGGGCTCTGAGGGCCGTGTAGAAGGACCAGGGGGGCCTGCTCTCCTGGCCTTTGTGGTGGAGCAGACTGAACGGGCATCTGAGCAGATCCCGCACTTCTCACTGCCTCCATGCAAACTTCCGCCCAGTCTCCGCTCCCTCCCCAACCTCGCTTGTGCCTCTGCCCCTCTCCCCTGCCCAGGCCTCGTGCCCTGTCACTCTGAAGTGCGGGAGCCTCAGCTTCCCCTCGTGGCTTCCACTCCCTAGGGCTTGCATTTCTGCGCCAGGTATCAGTTTGCTTTTCAGCTTCTAGAACACTGCTGACACCTTCCCTCTGTCCTTTAGGGTTCAGGCCTTTGAATCCTGTTGTTTTTACATTAGTGGGGTGTCAGACTAGGTCTTTCATATTGATCAGAAGTCCTTTCATTTAGACTTTCACTAATGCATCCATCCTTCTAGATGTCCTTTCCCCTCCACTTCCAGCTAGTACCTCTGGCTTATGGTGGCTTTACTAAAATCTATAACTGTTATTTCTGTCAAAACGTCTTTATAAGTTTGGTGGTACTAATAAATAATAGGGACACTGTTAGCATTTTTAAGCTTTTGCTATGGCCCAGGCGTGGTTCTGTGTAGTCCACATGTGTTCTTTCATTTCACCGTCACACCAACTTTTGGACAGTATCTGCATGCGCAGGCTGGGGCTCTTGGTTCCCAGGAAGATTGGGAAGACATCTGGTAAGAAGTCGTTGCCAGTCCTGACCTCAGCTTTGAGTCTGGTATTGGTCTTTAATCTCTATTTCTGTGTGTTGTGAAGAAACGGGTTGAGGAAGGCTCTTGTCAGATCCCAGGAACATGAAAGAAATAGCAAACCCAACAGTAGTGACACAGCCCTGTCACCACCCATCCTGGAACCATAAAAGCTATTCAGAGGGGCTGGCAGCTGCTGAGCGACTGTACTTAGATCCTGGGTGCTGATGGGTGTTTTGTAATTTCCAAGGGAAGTTGCTGAAAGTTTTCTTATCATGACACTCTGAGGGCAAGAGGTCTTTCTTCAAAGAGAAGCGCTCGTTCCAGAAAGAGAGGTGGAAAGAACATAAAAATCACTGGTTGTCCCCTAGTACTAGCAGGGAAATGTGACAGCCAGTGTAAAAAGAAACCATGCATTTGCAGGACTCGAGAAGGGGCTCCGCGGCCCGGCCTGCATGCTTGTGCAGTGTACGGGTAAAGGGGCCTGCCTGGTGCCCTGCATTTGAGTTATGGTCCTGCTGTTTTTGAGCCATGGCCTGGAGCAAGTGTTTCCCTCTCCTAATGTCTCCAAGGTGAGATTCCTTTGACTCATGTGGACTAGGGATAATAATGCCTCCAAGGTGGGTGGTTATATGGCTTAAATTATATAACCTATACGGAGCAGTCAGCCTGGCGCAGGTCGGGTAGTTCAGGCTCAAGAATTGGTGTTTGTGTTGATATTGTCTCCTGAGTAAAAGTGAAATAAGGATTATGTGGCTAGCTTGCTCTTCTGCCCTGTCCCCGAGATCTTGCTGCCTGCTGGCTGGAATGCCAGGCCTGAGAGTTCATATGCTTTTCTGGGCTTCTATCCTTGCGTTCCTCCTCTGAGGCCCTGGACCTGGTTGGAGTTGCTGGCTTGAGGGACCCACCTGTGCGCCGAGCCTGAGTGTGAGAAGTCCTCCGGAGAAGGTGTGCGGAGGCCACGAACTTGCTCTGAACCCACTTGAGAAGAGCAGGTGATCCCAAACTATTGTTAGTGTCTGCTGTAAATGAGATGCCTCTGGGTTCGAGCAGAGTTCAGCCAAAAGCCCCACATGACAGGGAAATCTGTCCTGGAGCCAGGTTCATCGGGTAAAAGTTATGTAGCGAATGTCTCCAAACATTGGCATCTGTGGTCAGCCGAGGGTGGGACAGCGAGAACGATGGATCGCTCACGGGGATGAGGATGGGGCATGCGACCTGGAACAGCTGACAGGCTGTGTTTAGGCCACTGTTGCTCATCCAGCTCTTTTGATAAACAGTTTTAAAAGCATTACGTGGTTTGGAAAGCATCCTTCAAAAATGGTTCTATTTTCCAGACGCATGACGGTCCACAGCTCAATGTTGTTTAAAAGCTTTGAATTGTCCGTTCAGACCCTCCTTCATAGGGGCTGTTGTAACTTTTGAAGGCTTATCTATGTAATGCCAACTGGGACAATCATATAACAATATTGCCATGGTTCGGGGTCCACAATGTATGTTTACCAAAAAAAGTGCTCATTCAGGGCTAAGAGTTTAAGAGGAAAAAACTGCTTCTTTCATGTCTATCTCAGTACGAGGGGCTCTTTAAAACATTTCTTTCATCATGCACCCTTTATTTCATGATTTCTGAGTGGTGAAAGTAAGCAGTAACTCTGGATTATTGTAGTGCCTTGAGCCTTTGAAAATGAAGTTTTGCTAAGTTATAAAAAACCGTCATTTCCTAATTCATGTAAGACCTCATCCTCCCATTTGTCCAACTTCCACAAATGTAGCCCCTGTTGGCTTCTGAGCCTCCTGGTTAATTCTGGGTGCCTTTGGGCGAGGGAGGGAACTGTTGGGGAGCAGCATGCAGGCCAGAGTTATCTGGGGCTTAGACTCCTCTGGACCATATGATAAATGCCAAGTGCTCAAGTTTTCAGAAAACTGTAGCAGAGTCTATTATACCACTATCAAAGTGTAATGTACCACAGATTTTAGACGTAGGGTAGGAGTCACAGGATTTTTATTCTTATTCCCAAAATGCAATGGGTAGAGCTCTCAGAGGAGCTTAGAACATCAGAGTAATTTTTATGTTGAAGAGATGGCAGTTTATATTCTTTCAGTCTGTCAGTGTGAGATCAGTTCTTCCCCTACTCAAATCTCTGTGATCAAAATAACCTATCTGGATGTTCCTGTCGGGTATTGGCCTCAGCTTGGCCTTTGACAAGAGGACAGCACGGAGGACCGTAAAACTGAACCCTAAGTCCAGCACTGACCCCACTTGGCTCTGTGGACTTGCGCAGATGGCTTTTGTCCCCTCTGTAGGTCCTTCTCCCCTGGCAGAGGGGGAGGGCTGTGTGTGTGGAGTAGTCAGTGACTCGATGTGCAGCTCCCTGGAGGAGTGTCACAGAGGGGGCTGCTTCCCAGGGCTGGCTTTGCCACCAGCAGCTCAGCTGGATAGCAGCATGAAGAAAGCCCCTGTAGGACATACAAGACTTCATAATGTTTTCTAAAAATAAAAAGGCCCTACACTCATCTGAGGCTGTATTGTACTTAAAATACTCCTCAGCAGCTTGTGGCTGTAGTCCATCCCCAGATGGACTTAACACCATTCAATCTGGTTATTTAACCCCCCAAAGGGGTTGAGTCAGTGGCCAGCTCTGCCTGTTACCGCTTCAGCCCTCAGATGTCGCCTCTGGGAAAACCGCAGCGCGGCCTGACGTAGCAGGCTGGCTCACACGGGTGGAGCGCGCCTCGAGAGCCTGCGTGAAGTACATGCCCAGGGAACCGTTGTGGGAAGGGCCACTTCCACAGGCTCCCTCCTTGTGGAGGGATTTGAGGGTTCACAATTTCTTTTTAGGTTTTGGCCAAGAGGTCAAGGTAAACCAAAACAAAACCCTCGAAGCATTTTGAACAAAAATTAACGTATGTGATATTAAAAAGCAAATTCCAAGACATACTTCCTTTTAGATCCCAAAGCCGTGTCAGTTTAGTGTCTTTTATTCACAGCCCATCCACAGTCCATGGCCCTCAAGTACATGTATAGCACAGTCACGTAGCTCATGGAAAGGGCGGTCCCCAAAGGCGCAGGAAGAGCTGTGGGCAGCAGTGAGTCCCCTGCCAGCAGCTCTTGCTGTGCCTGTCAGCTACTGCTTCAAATTGTAAGTACTGTGTTCTTAGGTTCTCAGAGTCTGGCCTCCTTATTTGCATATAATTTTGTGTTCCTGGAGTACTGTCATAAAAGTGATGCTAAGGCAGAAGAGAGACCAACAGGAAGTGGGAGCACTGAGGTCACTTTTTTTAAGTTCTCAGAGTCTGTGTTGGACCATGATAGTCAGGGTAGGCCCAGTTTTCCAGATTTTAATGTATCAGAGACTCTTGGTGCCTCTGGGCTTACCATGGGTCAAATTATGAGCATACCGAGTACTTAGCGGGGCCTGGATTCACTTAGGCGTATTAACAAGACCTGTGCTAATGGGTGTGCAAGTGCTCTGTGGCTCGTCCCAGGACCTAGGAGATGTGAGGGGTTATTATGAGTGAAGTTGATTGAACTCTGAACATGTATATGACTGACTAGAGACAGACTGAATGGATTGCACGTTTTTCTTGAGGATTTCCTAAGTGAGCATTTTCCTACCTAGCGTTTTCTTGTTTCCTGAGTTGAGTGGTTTTCTGTATGTTTAATGAACAGAGAACAGAATAAATAGTATACAGAAGTTCGGTGCACAAATGGGACTCCAAATAGCAAGAGATCTGTGATCCATTCATCACGTAGCACCTCCTGTCTCCCCCAAGAAAGGTGCTTTAGACTTTAGGATGACAAATTCATCGTTCCTCCTGTAAAGATCAGCACACGGACAAGGAAACCTTGTGAAGAAAATGCCAGGATATATTTACAGTTCCATTCAGAAATACCCAGATTACCTGGAATGAGGAAGCCCAGCTTTGCAGCTTCAGAGGAAGCGGGGTCTGATTTAAAACAGACCCCTGGCTTTACTGGGCTCTGACAAAGACGTCTGCCTCTGACCAGGACTGCGGGGTGCCTGTGGGCCTGCGGGGTGCCTGTGGGCCGGTCTCTGTCCTTAGGTGAGCCTGGACCTTCTGCTAGCACTGTGTCAAGAAGGCTGAAGACGTGGCGGACAGGCAGGCGCTTACCGAGTCTGGAGGGGCACCCTCTGTCTTCAGTGGGTTTGAGTTTGGTTTCCTTCTGTTTCTCCTACTTCTCCTCTCTCCTATGCTTACACCTTGAGAAGAGTTCTAGTAACCATTCTAGACCTCTAGAATTCAGCCCTGTGGCCTCATCATATAGCGGGCCCACCAGAACCCAGATACACGTGACAGACCACGGGCTTGAGACTGGCTGCTGGGACAGCCTGGGCTCACTTCTAGGCCAGCGTCCCTCTCTGGCATCCGCAGCACCGTCTATAGTGAGCTGCAGATGCACCGCTCTGGGGCCAGCCAGGCGCCCTCTCATTGGGGCACACACTAAAACCGAAGCAGACGCGTGCCCGCGAGGGCCCGTTAGTTAGCACTTCGTACGCTCATCAGACACATGGACAATTTGGGGTGAGAACAAAGGGGCCAATTTCATGGGTCTAATGCTTGAATCCTTCTCCTTGATTGTGTAAGACCACACGCCCCACAAACACCTCCTTGTCGCACACATCCTTGCATTCACACCCAGTACTTGTGTCTCACTTTGGTAAGCAAGGCTCAGAAAATAAGTTTTTTGTTTGTTTGTTTGCTTGGTTTTGTTTTCGTATTAAAAATAAGAACAGCTAGTAGTCAGTATTTGCTCACCATCTCCCATGGGCCCTGGGCGGCTAAAAGATGGCTATAGACCTGGGTCTCCTCCTAATGCCTTAGTTGCACCAAGGACCCCAGAAAATCCACAAGTGGAGGCGCACGGCAGATCACAGTGGCTGTGTTATGGGAAGTCTTGTCAGGGATCAGACTGAAGATTTCGCCTTGCAAGAACAAAGTGAGATCGTACAGTCAAGAGCAGCGCTGGGCCTATATATAGAGGCCCGAGGCCTGCTGGGATGGGGTTTTACATTCGGCTGTCCTTTTGCCCTTCCACTGAACTCTTTTCATTTCAGTCATGAGCAAACAGTCAAAGCCTGAACTAACAACCCTGCAGTCCCGCGAAGCACGGCTCGCTTACAGTACCGAACAAAGGGAGGGAGGGCCTCTGGGCCAGCCCAGGCCGAGGAATGCGACTTCAGGGTTCTGCTCCATAAATTTAACCAGCACGACGAAAAGGAGATAATATGAGCCTTCGTGATGATCTGAAAGGGGGAGGCTCTGTGTCCCATTGATTGCGGTCTGGCCCGGTGCCAGGCCCAAGCCTGACCGACAGTTGAACCATATCGTTAAGGCGTGTAATACAGCTCGAGTCTTGTACTGCCGCCAATGAGTACATATCCACAGGGCAAAAGTTTATGAAGAGTTGAGGCTGTCCTGTTTAACCCTCTCACACTGCATGTAATAGACCCGGCTGCCATTCAGAACTTGCCCATCCGAGGTCACCCAGGGAAGCCTGCGCTTCTTTCTTCCAGCAGCTTCTCAGGGCCGGGAAGGGGAAGGAGCGCCGTCTCGAGGGGCTCCTGTGGCAGAACGGTCCCCTTGGGAGGAACCCAGCAGCCTGCCTCCCTCCCCCCACCAGAAATGGGACACCGCGGTGCTTTCTTCAGAGTGGCTCTCTGTTTGCAGTATAATGTTGCTGAAGGAAGCGGGGCTGCCACAACAGGAAACCTACCTGTCTCCGAGGAGGCCGCGCTGGTGGCAGAGGCGGTTGGAGGCCGACACGGAGCAGTCTCATCGAGCTGCTGGCTCAGGATGGTTCTTGCTCCTTTCCTTGCCACCGGGGCACCTTGAGGGCTGTGCACGGCCTCACTCTCTGGCCTCCCACAGCTAGGCTGACGTGCTAAAGCAGAGCAGGTGGAAGACTGTCCTATGGAGCGGCCTGGTAGCCCAGGGTCTTCCCATCGGAGGCAGGTGGCCCTACGGGAACTGTGCGCCCCCTATACCAGGGAGGGCATGAGGAAATAGGCATAGTGTCCCAGCAGGCCCGAGGCATCCTGGCTCTCAAGCAGACACTGTGTTGAGCAAACAGGCAGGCAGACAAGGATTTAGCATAAATACTGCCAGAAAGAATGGCGTGCGCTATCCAGGGCACCCTGGGAGGAAAGTGGGCAAGGGAGTTTCATCTCATCTGTCAGCCCATCGCAGACCTCGGCCAAACTGAGGGCCTGGTTATCCTTCTTCCGGCCACCCAGCCAGCCAGTCTCCTGTCATTTGCAGAGCGCTGCGCATCACAGTGGACCAGGCATCTTAGGCAGACGTGCGCTCTGGATGGTGCTGCTCGCGGAGAGGAGCCAGGGTTAGAACGCCGGCAGCATGAAGGCAGAACACCTGCTCCTCACAGCCATGCTGCGTCGGGACCATCCCGTGGTCTCTCCAGTCTGAAGATCTGAGTCAGATCTGAGGCTTTGTGCCAGGTCTTCGATCTACAGTGCTTTAGATTCTGGGATGTGAAGAGTAGGAGTCGGGTAACTGCTGATGACCAGAGGATTTGGTGGAAAGACAAGATGCAAATGCGGAGGGTGGGGAGCCACTGTAAACTTCGCCTCTCATAGCGTGAAGGATCCTTATTGCACTTTCCCACCCCTGCCAGCTTAACCTGGGGATGGTATGAGGAGCACACCGACCTGGAAAGCTGGGCCAGGCTCACGGTTGGAGGTGTCTCTGGGCCAAGCAGCAATGTGGCTCAGCATGGGAGGCCCTGGCCGTTTAGGACCAGTGCGAGTGAACCAGACCACTGAGCTCTGTGGCCACACGCTGTGCTGCCGCCAGTCCTGCCCAAATGATGCACCACTGCAGCCTTCCAAGTTCACAGTCTCTCCCACGTTGGCCACATAGCAGTGATGCTTCTGGCCCCATCCTTGTCTCTACTCTGCCTCCAGCCAAAACCATCTCCCTCAGCTGGTCACCTGGGAGCTCCAGGCGGTCCGAAGCTGGTCCTCAGGAAGCCTCTGCAGCAGAATGTCCAAGCTTAGCTTGCTAAGGATATGCTCAGCATGCAGTGACTTCCTCCTTTGGAGGCCAAGGGCAGCTTGCATCTATTTTGGTGCAGTGGGGCATGGAAAAAAGGCTCCTAGAGGTAGAAGGAGAGACACGATGCTGACCGGCCATGAGACTGTTGGATCCTAAGTTCGTTGTGCATCTGTGGTCAAGGTGTTTAACAAGCCTACAAATTGGACATGGTAGAGTCCAGGATGGAGGTCACTTAGCATCTGGCCTCCACTGACTGACTGCTCAACCCAAAGTTTGGTATTTGGTGACTTGTGATGGAGCACTTACTTGGAATCCCTTTCACTGTGTCTTTGAGGTCAGATTGTATGAAACAGTTCTGCTGCTGTTCAGGATTTTTTTGTTTGTTTTCCGGTACCGGGAATCGAACTCATGACTTTGTGCTTGCCAGGCAGGCGCTGTGCTGCTGAGCTAAATCCCCAGCGCCTTTTTTCTTTTTTCTTTTTCTTTTTTTTCTTCAGGATTTATTATATTTTTGGTTCAGTTTAACAGTAACTGAAGATGCTGTGAGTTAGCAGAGATTCCACTCACGGAGGTTTATATGCTTACCTGCAAAGATCTTAAGACAGAGAGCTCTCTAGAAACGGCCCAGTGCATTGTGTAATGTGCAGAAGGACGTCTGTCCCAGCTCCCTGGATCTGAGCAATCCTTTAGAAAGGGAGCAATGAAAATTGGTGTCTGAAGAGTCACTGCTAGCCTCCTCTGTGACTCACTCTCCTCTGTCAACAGCAGGGTGGTTCTAGCCTTGCCTGCTTCCCTCCACCCCGAGGAACTTGGACCTTGAAGAACCACACGATTACCCTTGTCTGCTTTCTGCCCTTGGGTGTACAAGTAGAAAAAAACCCTCAGTTTAAAAAAAAAAAAAGAAAAGAAAAGAAAGCCTCAGAGAAATGGCAGGCACAGAGGTTTTTATGTCCCTTGTTAAGGAGAAGAAGTGGACGGACTCCTGGCTGCACCTGCATCTCCCTGAGGCCCGGGGAAGCCAGGGCAGGGAGCAGAGCCAACTGCTGACGACCCTGTTCAGCTCACACAAGGAGCTCTGGTGCACAGCGAGCCCATTAGAAGGGCTCATGTTGGGTGTGACTGGTGGCTGGCACCAGATCTGGGGACTTGTGTTTGCTGCCCCACCTGTCTGACAGGGTCTAGCATTTTTCCTCCTATTTCCCTGTCTCCTAAGAAATTCTTAATACATTTTGAATGTACACTTTTTTCCAGTCCCATAGAGGCGAGTCCCTCGGTCCAGCAATTCACAGGGATTCAGCCTCGCTGGCTCTTGTTTCCAGGAGGACAGGCGCTCTGAAGGTTGGTTGTCAGCTATGACCCAGGGTGTGTGTCTGATCTTTCTGAAGGCACAGAAATGCACCTGAGATGACCCAAGTCCTTTTCTTTCATTTTTTGATCTCCTACCACCTGGACCATTAATTCTGCTTTCAAAAGGGGATGGGGAAGGGAGACCATTTCAAAGCAAAGTTGATTTGGTCTCTGAACCAGCTTGTCTTCTGGGTTGTACTTCATCCTGATGAGAATCAGAAGGGACAGTTTGTAAGCCCCTCAGTCTCGTGGCTGTGCAGCTGGAGAGCCTCAAAACCAGTTCCAGATGTCCTCTCTGCCTGTGCTGGCGGGAAGGGAAATTGGGCAAGCTGGGAGGCAGGATGCTTTTGCTTTTACCCATTTTTTACAGTACCCATTTGCAATTCATGTCCTGCCTCAGGGGCTCCTTAGGGTAAGTGTGATGTGAGCCTGGGTCCTTGTGGACCCTGCCAGCACCTCCCACTCCTTCCCTGTCGGAGTCAGACCGAGTTCAGAGCTTGCAGGCTACTGCACGCAAGGGAAGGGGCCTCGCTCTCTCCTGCCATTCAGGAGCAAACAGCAAATCGGTGCTGGAGAAGTAAGTCCAGGACAGGGAAGGGGGCCTGGTGATGAGGCTGAAGTCAACAGAGCCTCTTTGCTGGGCTCTTCACCATCTTCAGGTTAGGGCAGGCTCTTCCCAGGCCTGGGAGAGACTTTGCGGCCTCCTCTTGAGAAGTCTCCACTCAGACCTCCCCCTTTCCCGAAGAAAGCCGTGGGGACACCTCTGATCCTCATCCACACCCCGCCCATGCTGTGTGTAGTGTGCAGCTATGGAAATTCGTGCTCATTCACTGTTCGGTTGCAAATGCCCTTTAGTCGTGTGGTTCTTGGTGCCCGACTGCTTTCTGAATCATTGTGTTTTTAAAAATATTTTGATTGTTTAATTAAAAAATTATGTACAACTGTAAGCTATTTTGAAAACCCATGCAATATATGGATATTTGCAGTATTTAGACTTTGCTCCCAAACCCTTGGTAGAATGATCTTTTGAATTGTTACAGCAAGCCACTGAGATAGATACTATTATTACTGTCTGGTTGGGTTTGGGGGTTTGGTTTGGTTTGGTTTGGTTTGGTTTTGAGACAGGGTCATGCTATTTAGTTCAGGCTGGCTTTGAACTCACTATGTAGCTCAGGCTGGCGTCAAACTTGCACCAATCCTCCTGCCTCAGCCTCCTGAGTGCTGGGACTACAGGCGTGCTCCACCACACCCGGGGCCTTAATACTGTTTACATATTTACATGAATGGGGACATGTATTTTTTTCTTTCTGTTTGTGCACATGTGTGGCGGGGGATGGGTTCTAGGGATCAAATCCAAGGCCTCAAGCATGTGAAGCCCGTGCTGTGTGCTCCCAGCCCAAGCACAAATACTGATTTCTAAACCTTTTTTTCACAGAATATCTCCCCATTTCAGAGGTAAATCATTTTTAATGTTTGTGTAGTATTAAACAGCAAATATACCCAACACACTGACTTAGTCCTTCTATTGATGGATGGCTCCAATTTTTTGCTATAATAAGCATCTTCTATATGTGTCTTTTTGTATGTCTATAATTCCCCTTTAAGAAAATTCCTGAATTCCTAAAAGTACGGATTTAAGAGTACGCGCATTTCTGTGTGGAAACCTGTTACACATTGCGCTTCCGGAAGTGGAGCAACTCCTGTTCCTCCCATGGTCTTGAGAGGACCCTGTTCCCCAGCCTTCCTGCCGCTCTGGCTGCTCATTCATTTAGAACTCAGTCAAGAACCTCATGAAGTGGCCGGTGCTATCGAAAGAACCAGGCGCTGGTAGTCTTTTAAGTCTTTGCCAATCTGAGTGAGCCAGTGCTCAGTGTTATGCTCGAGTGTCTTTGATAATTGAGAGTGTTGAGTCACCTTTTCCCATTCCATTTGACTGTTTGTCTTTCTCCTTTTGTGAATTACTGTGCATATGACTTTGCCCCAACCCTTTAAAAAATGCCTCCATTTTTAGTGTTTATTCTCAGCGTTGCTTGGTTGGACCCTGCCAGCGTTTGTCGTTTAAGTGCTCATCCCTGTAATTAGCTGTCCTTCTTCCAGACAGTGATAAGTTGAGCTAACTAACGCAGCGAGTCCGCACGCAGGATGCCGTCCCCGCGCCTGCACCCCTGCAGCCAGCGACGGTGGTGCTAACGCGAGGCATGGGCAGGATGTTGGGATTGTGTGCTGCCTGGCTTTTACCACACTCTTTATCCCCTCCTGTTCCTCAGGGTTTGCTGCATACTGTAAACCTGGCCGATCAGTGCTGTGCTCTCCGTCCTTGTATCATACGAGTCCTGCTCAGCCTTGAGACAGGGCCCTGCTTCAAGCCAGACCTTCACAGGAAGCCCTTCCGGTCCTGTCCTCCGCAGCGTGTCACACCAGGCCTTGCCAGTGTTCCCCCTTAGCTCCCTTGCTCTTTGATCACTGATATGTGGGCAGGTTTTCTTCTGCAGTCATTTCCAGGGTGCAGGCTTAGCTTCCTCACTGGCCGTAAGCTTCCTGGTATTGTCTTCTTAGTGTCCCTTCAGGGTCTGCAGAGTGCCTCACAGAGGACGGACTCGTTTGCGTTAGAGACTCGCGTGAGCAGTCATGCTGGCCAACAAGTTTACTGAGGCTGAGAGAATGAGAAAGACCCAAGATCAAGTTTGACATTGCCACTTGCAGCCAGATGGCTTGGGACAAGCATAATCATCTCTGTAAGGTGCAGTGTTGTCATCCGTAAAGTGAAATACTCGTAAACACTTCCTAAAAGGAACTATGTGAGAATTAGAGTGTCCAGTACACAGCCAGCCCTCAAGGAATGCAGCTGCTAAGCCCTGCTGCGGCTAGGCATGCTGGTGCACGCCTGTAATCCCGACACTCAGAAGGCTGAGGCAGGAGGATCACTGCGAGTTGGAGGCCAGCCTGTGTTACAAAGTGAGTTCAAGTCCAACCTGAACTGCATAGGGAGTCCCTGTCTCAAAAAAAAAAAAAAGCCCTCCTGCAGAGTTGGTGGCCCAGCAGTCCTGGCTTGGTGTGCTCTCACCCAAAGCTGTTGGGAAAGGACTGATGCAAGAGCTGGGGGAGGTGGTGAAGCTCTGAGCCTTTGCATGGAGTCCTCGACGACTCCTGTGTGCCTCTGTTAATTCTCAATCTGGTTTTTACCAACATGGAGCCTTATAATCATTCAGGAATCCACATGACGCCTCAAGTTTAAAACATGCCAGTTTTTCTCCTGTGCTCTGTCAGAATTTCTTAAATAGGAGTGTGAGTGCATGTTCGTGTGCATGTGTGTGTAAAGTGCTTGGGATAAAGGTGCAGCGGATTTTGCCTGGCATCGCAAGTATTATCTCCAGCGGCCTCTAAGCATCTTACGAAATGGACTTTAATTGGTTTCCTTCAGTTCTATTTTTATTTTGTAGTTATTTCAATATATGGGGAGCCAAGTCTTTCAAATGAGACATTTTGTCACAAAGACCTGTTATTTAGCTTAACCACCTCGGCTGCAGCTTCGGCAGCGGAGGATTGGGGAGGGGATTCTGAGTTCCCTTTGCTCATGACCTGACCACAGCAGTGACCCCCTGGTTTGTAGGGCTCACAAGCCCAAACAGGCAGGCCGGGCAGCCAAGTGTCACAGGCAGGGTGGGCGGGCATCCCCCGCCCGGTGCCAGCTCCAGCTCCTCCGCCCCTGCATCCGGTGGCCCTCAGCCCTGCTGCGGCATCGGCAAAAGAGCCCTTCTGGCCCACATCACCCTGGTGCACTGATTAGACAGGAATCAGCAAATTGTTGAGTACATGTTTAATGTGACACAGATGTGGGACATGCTGCAGATCTATCTGCTTTACAAATTTTCAGCTTTTTGCATTTCATCAGTGTTGCTTATTATTTACAGAATGTAACTCGAGACAGCAGAACAGATTGTAACTTTTAAAAAGGTTTGGGGGGGTGATGGGGCCGCCGGGGATCTGGGAGAAAAAATCCAGTAGTGTGGAATGTTGTTTGCCGTCCAGACCAAACAAACCAGTTTACCAAGGGTTGATGGACTATGACAGTCAGCCCGGTTCATGTTAACACTGGCGGCACTTAATTAAAAGGCAGCTTGACTGTTGTATCACCAAGTAAAGAATAATCTTTTGTCCCCAGGTAGAACATCATGGCAGAAATGGGCCCCTCGTAGGTAAGGCGGACAGGCGTTACTGAGCTGCTGGCACGCGCTCCGCTTCCCTCCTGTCCAGACAGAAAGGGCACCGTTGAAGCCAGTCCCCATTCGGCTTCATGAATGTTCTCCTTGCCTCATTCCTGCTGGGGCTTTGGGCCCGGCACCGTGGCGAGGGTCACGAGGACAGTGGAATGACCGGCCAGAACCAGGTGGACGCAGGTTCAAAGGGGCGGCGCCATCCTTAGTCTCCACAGAGGCACATTTGGCTGGAGGAGACCTTGACTTCTTGCTTTCTGAGGAAGCTCAGCCAAGGTTAAACTTGAGGACAATTAAAAAGCACCAGCTGGTCAGAAGAAGGATGAAGCGTGGAGATGATTGGTTGACTTTTATGTCCCTGGGTCAAAAGTACCTAAAAATTGGGCCTGAAGTCGTGACAGCCGTGTAGTAAACATTCTCCGAAGAGACTTCTGTCTGGGGTTGAGGGAGTGCAGAGAATTGATCCCTGGTCAGGAGGTTCTGCGCTGTTCACGTGCTGGGCGTCCCCGTCCGAGCAGCGTTTGGCTCCGGGGCCCCGCCTGAGCGGCTGCCAGGGTTCCAAGCCCCGCTGTTCTTTTCCTTCCCGGAAAGTACACACTGCGTACTTGCCGAGGTAGCTCCACCGTGGCTCTCGGGAGCGCACGGCCAGGTCAGTGAGTTCCTGTGTCCCCCGCAATGGAATGGTCAGCATTCCTCTGCTCCAGGGGTTCCTGGCTTGTTCCCAGCGCCCCGCCTGCCCCGGCTTTGGCTGCAGAGGAGTTCACACAGACTGCCCTTCTCTGCTCGCCTGGGGTCAGAGGCAGCCGCTTCAGCCCTCCGACGCTAGTGCTAATGGTTCATTTGTCACATACATGCCCAGGCCCGTGTCTGGGCCAGGGCCAGAGCTGGGGCACAGTGACACAGCTTCCAAACCGCACCCCACTTTCCTTTCTCAGCTTGATTCAGAACATAACCCGGCATCCCACCTGGTATGTCGCTGGCTGCCCCACGGCCCTCCCAGGGCCTCAGTTTCTCGCTCTGCCCCCAAATCTAGCTGGAGGATCTGAGTCAGATCCTGGTGCACCTGCAGGCGTGGCACCTGGGCATCAGCACCCATCCCTGCAGGCTTTCATTTCAGTTCTCTCTTCTTGAAGCACCTTCTCCTGCTGCCTTGCTCCTTTCTCCTTGTCCACCTCGTCTGTTTGATGAAAGGGTGTGTGAAACCTCCAGGCTGAGCAGACAGGTGTTTTGAAAAAGCAGAGCACAATGCAGGTCCCTCCAGGGGCCCCTGATCTGCTTGGCTGTGACCAGGACAGCGCCCTGGGGAGGAGCCTCTGTGCATTGGAAATCCATTTGGCGACAGCAGCTTGGTGTCCTTTACCATAAAAACCAGATTGTTGTTGTGTGTGTTTTTTTTTTTAAACCACCAGTGTGGTGAATTGTATTAATGGCAATATTCTAAAACTTCTTTAATTGCAATTCTAAGAATTTGATATTTGATATTTGATGTAATTTATTAAGTTGTTAGGTGTTACCTATGGCTCTTAAAAAATTCTTGAAGGAGGTAAGATCTAGACAGAGCAGGTAGGGTGAAAAATACTTTGAGCACTGGTTTCCTGAAAAATGCTGCATATCTAGCATTTGACGTCCTGCTTAGGAGCCATTCTTCTTTCGAGACAGGATTTCACCATGTCAGCCAGGCTTGTCTTGAGCTACTGGGCTCAAGTGACCCGTCCGCCTCAGGCTCCTGGGTATCCTTAGGAATCATTCTGACATGTTCAGTAAAGTGTGTCTTCGTGTTCGATCAAGATTTTGTCTTGTTTGTTTTTTGAAACAAGGTCCTGCTATGTACTTAAGGCTGGCCTGAAACTCACTATGTAGGCAAGGCTGGCCTCAAACTCGCGGAGATCCTCCAGCCTCAGCCACAGGAGTGCTAGGATTAGAGGTGTACAGCACCTCATCCGGCTAAGATACCTTTTTAAAGACTACCCTTTTGCATTTGGGTATTTTAAATTGACTTAGCACCCAATAATCTGAATAACAGGAAGGAGGGCGATAGTTAACTTTTATGAATCCTACTGTGCATGGTGTGTGTCTTACATTTTATCTCAACATTATCAGCGAAGTACTATTACATTCTCATTTTAGTATATGTGCTGGCGAAGCAAGCACTACATCCTCATTGATTGGTAAGGAAACTGAGGCCCTGAGCAACCTAGCAACCTCTTCAAGGTCCCTCAGCAAATAAATGTCTGGCCTGGGATTTCCTTCTGACCTAGGATTTTCATTCATTTCTTTCACTGTGAAAACCCCATCTTTCTAATTTTCATCTCTTCTCTTAAAAGGGATCAACTTTTGAGAGAAGGTAGACAATATAAAAATGTAAGGAAAGACATCACGTAATCATTTGCCAGAAGTTAATTTGGTTTATTTACTTTAGTATTATTAGCATTTGTACCTAATGTCCACCAAACCAGATTTACCAGAAAGTTTAACTTTACCCGTGTGAAATCTGTATTTGGGATCAGCACGGTCAGTGACAGGTGAGTGAGGAATGTGACCAGGTCTTGAGAGGTTGCTGTCAGCACTATGCTCTCCGATTTAGAATGTTACAGTTAAGATGCAGTAACATCTTAAAGTAAAGCTTGCATTCCTTCATGGACTGTAAAGCTTGCATTCCTTCATGGACTGTCTCGTTCTTAGAAAGATGTTAGGAGCTGCAGATTTCTCTGCAAGTGGCCTGTCATTTCTGAAAGCAAAGCAACCCTGGAATGCATGCAGAGCCGGAGGCATTTTAGCAGACTCAAGACTGCAGGCAGCACTCTCGGGTGCTGGCATCCGCTCTCCTGGAATTCTGTATGTGGTGACCTGCCTTGCCCTCCTCACCCAGGCGAATTAACAGGTAGTTACCCCTGAGGCAGTTGGCTAAGAAAAACGGCCGGAGAATTTTGCCTTAAGTCCCAATAGGCATATCTGTTGGCATTCGTCCTACCAGCTGTCGCGGTTGCAGTGTCATAGGGTCCCCCAAACATGTGTGAGATTACGGGAAGCCTTGACCCCCATAAACAAGTCAGGTGTGAATCCCACTGAAGGGAGCCGGCCCAGCCCAGGAAATGTCATCCCTGCTGCTGCTACATGCGAAATCCCCGAAAACTGAGCGCTATAGGTGTAGTTGCTAACGATCGCTCGCATCAGCATCTCTCCCCTGTGCTCTGTGGCAGCAGTGCTGTGTGGGGTTTTATTGTTGTCACGCTTGTGATTTCAGAACTCGGGGAGAGGGAAGTGGAATGTTAATAGGAAAGCAAATGGGAAAGGAAAGTCCTGCAGTTAGGCGCTTGAGCCTCCCCTGTAGGAAAGCGAAGTGAGCACGCTGGCACTCCTCTCTGGCTCCGGCTCCTGAGCCTGGGTCTCTCTCGTGCACCAGAGCACCCTCCTCCAGATGCGTCCATGATAATAGTGGCGTTTTGTGCCTTTTGTGTTCCAGGCTCTGTCCTGACACTAGACACGTGATGTTACTTGCTCCTCTTAATAACCCCACTTCATATGAGTAAACTCCCTTTGTGAGTGTGGAACTATGGTCCACACCCCGGCAGCCTGGCTTCGGGACCCACTCGGCCATCGCGTCACACTGCCTGCTTCTCTTCACCTCCCCAACTCTGGAAGCTCCCTGGAGGTGATTCATCCCTGTCCTCCACAAGGCCCAGTGCTGC
The DNA here is from genome assembly GCF_000276665.1 of Chinchilla lanigera. Lineage (NCBI taxonomy): Eukaryota > Metazoa > Chordata > Mammalia > Rodentia > Chinchillidae > Chinchilla > Chinchilla lanigera. Next base: position 1,533,860 of record NW_004955486.1, on the reverse strand, counting down.
CTGTCTGTGTGGTAGCTCAGGAAAGGGCCATCCACCAAGCTGGGGCCGCTGAGGCAGCCGCAGCTGTTTTCAGGGCTCGGAGCAGGCTCGTTTTTCTGGCTGCCTTAGTTTAGATTCTCAATCAGTACATTCATTTAATGGCCAGTCTCTGCTGACTAGACTTTCCTTCTGCCCAACCTGTTTTTTCCCATGTCCAAAATCCAAACTATCCTAGCAGATACTTGGTACAGTCTTCTTGGTTCATGATTTAACACAGTCAGAGCTCCATAGTTACCCTTAATGTGTGGATTATATGCTATCTGTGAGTAGGTTCTGGAAGGTGGATTTCTGTCTGTCTTAGGACTGAGGGGAGGGATATCTTGAGTATTCTCTGATCACAGCATGTACCCAAAGCAGTGAAGTCTGTGGAGAAGAAATGCTTTTCCATGGTCTTTGAAAGAGCATGCACACAGCAGAGAGGAGAAGGTGGATGCGTCTCACACCACAATGGGCTTCTTGGACTTCCAGACCCTACCGAAGGGCATTTTAACCAAGTCAGCCCATGGCGCAGACTGCAGTTTAGATGGACTGTTCATTTCCCTTTAGAGAAATGACAGCTGAGCCTTTCAGTATCTCGTAGCTCTATCAGTGAAGAGGTATTTGAGGATATCATCTAGGGTGACTTTTTATCCTCAGTCTAATCCTATTACAGTAAAGCACAATATGTATCAGGATGATGTTGAATTAAAACAAAGGTCTTGGACACATACATAAAGTGACGCGAGCACAACCTACCACTTCGTTGAGGCCATGCATGCAGCCCCCGGGGAAGGTGGTAGTCATCCTGCTATGCTGGGAAGCCGCAGGTTCGACACACACTCCCTCCTCATTTACGGATTGTCTGTGGACATCACTGACTCATAGTCATCTGCCACGACAGACTTCTTAACCAGCATCTCACCTTCAGTTGTACAGGGCAATACGGATGTGAGCACAGCATCTGTCTTCAACTAACAGAACCATGACAGTTACTCATCATATAAGCTCCGGACAAATCGTGGCTGACCAACTGTTGACCCTTAGGCTGAAAGGCAAGATCAGCCAAGTGGGATCGGTTCTGTCTCCCCATGTCACCTTGTTTGGATTTATCGTTGCTTGAAGAAAGCGACACGGATTGTTTTCCTTGCTCTGATCCTCGTTCGGGGGCCTCCAGTGTGTGTAGATAGCGCTGGCCAGATGCGGGTGATTGTGTCCGGACGTCTCACCGGCCGGGTATCTGCAGTGTATCAGCCACTGTATCGGCAGCCCCTTCCCCGGGGGACATGTCCTCCATGCCGTATCGCCGCCTCCCTGACATTTTCGTGGAATTCAAAGCTCAAGTTCGTTCGGTGCTGACATTTTGGATTAGCTGGTTGACTGGAAGAACTGCTTCTCTATACGCTGTGAAATTTATAAACCGCAGCAGCTGAGGGCTTAAAATGGCCGACAGCCCCCAGCTGGCAGCAATTAAAGACACCACAGACCTTTGGCTAAACAAAGGCTTGTGGCGGTGGAGTTGCTGCCTGCACATCGAGCCAGACTCTTGTTTAAACTCCCTCTTACGTTGAGTGTTGGTTAGTAAGAGATGCTGTCAACTAAGGAGAGGTGAGGGAGTGGGTTTCGCCACCTCTTATTTGATGACCTGTCATCCCGAGGATTGTAGGAGCGGGGCCCCAGCTGAGGGACAGTGCATCGTGACAGCAAAGGTGGTCCGTGAAGCAGAGCCACCAGGAGGCCAGGAGCCGGGACAGAGTGGGCTCAGATGCTGATCTGTACACTCGAGTGCCGACGGCAGAATTCACAGCCACTCTGCTGCTTTGGACGGCATTATCCTTTAGGTTGAAAGGAGATGAAACACGAAAACAATAAGGCGCCATGGGATACCATTCAAACAGTAAAGTTCTAAGAGTCTGAACCAAAAAATCTAGATCAGTGTTGTCCAAGATGCAGCGTAACCGTAAATGAAGTTGAAAGGTAACTTCTTTAGTTACACTGGCCACATTTCAGTTGCTGAGTAGCCATATGTGGCCAGTGATTGTGTGGTAGGAGATGCCAGCCTAGACAATAGCAAGTGTTGGAAAGGGTGTAGATGACTAGGATTTTTTAAAATTCATTGTTGGCAGGAAGGTAAACATGGTTTGACCACTTTAACAGTAGTTTGAACTTGTTAGGGGAACTTTTATACCCTGTAACTGAGCATCTGCCTGCTAGATACATATACCCAGAGCTTGCCAGTGGACATGCGTGGGAGTGTTCATAGCAGCATCATTTTGTTAGCGAAACCTAGAAATAACCCTCATGGCATCATCAGGAAGGTGGACAAACCGTTAATTGTTCACCCAATGGACGACTAATATAGCAGGCCCAGCAAATGAATTATAACTGTGTACAAAAACATGGTGAAATCTTAGAAGAATGACGGTGGCATCCTTTTGCAAAAGCCCAAAATAGGTAAAAACCAAGGTTTGTAACAAGAATGTGTCAAAGCATGTGTTGAAACATGACAGGACTGTGTGAGACAGAAAAGCACAGAAGGATAACCACAAGGCCCAGATTCATGGGCCTTCATTCTGTCTTCAGCAGAAGAGTAACAGGGGTCTAGGTGCAGAAAGCCACACAGACCAAGCCCACTGTGGTCAGCGAGGGAGTTGGTGTGCAGGGGAGTAAAGGCCAATGGAGACAGTAGACCCTGAGATGAGATTGATATGACTTCGGCCCTAAAGTTTAGTTTAATAAAAAGAATCGCATTCTCTTCCTCCAGGTGCTCCGCACCTACCCAGACACGCATGAAAGTGACATTAGAACAGTCATTTAAAAGTGGACATACTAAGTTACTGAGTCACAGCGTGACCAAACTTAAGACACCGTTAGGAACAGTCGTTCCTGAAGGCAAGTCCTACCGGTGGCCTGTGGGTTGGATGTGCCTGGCTTGCCTGGGCCACGCTGAGTGAAGAGGAATTGTCTTGGGCTGTATATGAATATATACTACAGTCAGTATATACAAGTTACCAAACTTCTTTTATTTTTGTTTATTTTTTTAAGTTTTAACAACTGTGGGTATAAATTTGTTCATACATAGTGACTTTTTAAAAAAAATTTTTTTAGACATGGTGACTTTAAACAACATTTTCCTTTCCCCCATCTACAACCTACCCACTTGGACCTGAGAAGTTGAAATTTTAGTTGCGTTTTAGAGAAGAAAAACTTAATTTTTCAGGTACTAGCAGTGGCAAGGTAATAGGGGAATGTGGAAGAACTCCTGTAATGCCACTTTCTATTTATAGTAAGACCATGTCTAAATCACCGCTTCTGCAAGTAGTACCTATATTTGTAAGACTAGGGGCTGGGGATTTAGCTCAGTGGCAAAAGCGCCTGCCTGGCAAGTGCAAGGTCATGAGTTCAGTTCCCGGTACCAGAGAAAAACCAAAAAAAAAAAAAAAAAGAAGTGTAAGACTAAAACAAAAAACTATGCTTCCTTTCGTGGCTGCGGTTAGCTCCCTTTTCTTCTGTGCTGACATGAAAAGTGAGGCCTGCAGGCCCCCCCGAGCTCCTCTGCCCAGCTGCAGCCAGCACCACATCCAACCTGGGCCGGTGTTTGGTTGGTCACAAGGCCAGGACCGTGGCAGTTGAAGGCAGCTTGCAGCTGTTCAGAGACGGATAAGGAGAGCATTGCAGAGCGTCCGTGTGCACCCACAGAGGGCTGCTGTGCTGCTTGTTTTCTGGTGTTTCCATGTGTCTGTAGTTCACAGGACAGAGGGTGATGTGCCGGCAGTGCAGATGAAGTTTAGGGAAAGCCTGAGGCGGGCTGCGCAGTCCAGAGGGGTTGCTTGCACTGGGGAGCGCTGACTTACAGCTTGGCTCCTCCTCTAGTTAGGAGATGGGATTTCCAGGCGCTCAGGTGCGGAGGCCGGCTGTCTGTCCTTGGCCTCTCTGGCTTGCCTGGATCCCATCAGAGGGATTTCTGCTCTCAGTCAGTTTCCCTCGACATGGTAGCATATTTTTCCCAACTTTGAGTCTTACTGAAAGGATTTGTTCTGGTGTAGAAAAAGACACCTGTCCACAGAAGTGTCACTTGTTCATGGCAGTATCTTCCGCCCCTCCTTTGCTTAGGTCAGAGGACTAGACAGAGACACCCTTGCCCTTTCTGTCAGGAAGGTGCAATTCCAGCTGGTTCACATTTGGCGTTAACACTGTTGGCTTTCAGAGCTGCAGCGCTGTCCCAAACTTCCGCAGTTTGCAGTTCACCTTTTCTTTGTAGCTCAGTGAATGGCCTACCCGGTCCTCCACTCACAAATGCGTTCACTCGTTCACTCGTTTATCCCTCCGCCATCAGCCGGTCACTGCTGGGTCTCAGGACAGCAGTGAATGAGATGAGGACTGGGGGAGCCAGGCAACAGGAACGTGACTTATCCAAGTGAGATGTGAAACAGATGCGCTTTGAGCAGGGGACTGACTTGATCTAGAGTTTTGACAGTGCCGTTCTCGTGGTGGCGGATACGGTTGGAAGCAGAGGATTATGGGGCCGTTGTAATGCAGCGCAGACCCAGCGTTCAGGGCAGAGAGGGAAGCACGGCTGAATACCATGTGTGTATTGAAGGTGCCCCTTTAGGGGTCCTCATAGACTGGAGAGGTGCTGAGAGGGGACAGAGTGAAGACTTCCGTGGAAAGGGCAAGGAAGCGGCCCTACCATATTCCTCTCAGAGGGGCCTTGGAGTTCCTGCCACCATAGCCACCAGGCCGCTTCTAGGAGCCTTATGGGCGAGAGATCAGTGGGTAGGCTGCAGAAAGAATGCTTTAAAGCGCGGCTGGGCAGTGTTTGTGTGACAGGGCCATTTCATTAGCCTGGGAAAATACACCCAGCCCCTCTCCTCAGTTCGCTTGCTTGCACGGGTCCACGAGCACCCTGGAGACTGGTCGCCAGGCTCCCCACCAGTGGGTTACCAGTGGCTTCTTACACCACCCTCCCTACCCTCTGTCGGTACCGGGAAACTAAACAGCCAACAGTAGGCCTAAATCTTGAGGGAAGAATTCAAACTAGGGACAGTGGAAGTATGTGAATCTGATATAAACAAAATTGTGGGTTCCCCCCCCAATACCAGGAATCAAACTCATGACTTTGTGCTTGCTAGGCAGGCCCTGTGCTACTGAGCTAAATCCGCAATCCCCCCCCTTTTTTTTTTGGTGGGTTTGTTTTTTTTTTTATACCCATTCCCTTAATGCAAATCATTGAAACTTTACCCCAAAGAGCACAGTTAGTAGTACTTGTGGCATCCTTGTCACTGAGCTTTTGGAAAATTAACCCTGGGTTTCTGGCTTTGTGGCATTTATCAAACGCCAGCGGGTATGGGGCTGTCCTTGGATCCGTGGCCTGATGACCTGAGCGCTGACCTGGGTTTAGGAGCACTTTATAATGATCCCAGCCTTGCGGCTGGCCAGGTGCGTGGGCTGTGTCCAGTCGCAGCTGTTTCCACCCGTGTGACTACCCCGCCTGCCCCCCCAGGCACTTTTTGCCCCTTACCCGTCTCCGTGTGTCTCTCGTATGTCTGAAGTGCTGATTCGGAGTGGAAGCCTGCTCCTCCTTGAGCTATGTCTAGAGAGGGATGTTTTGCTTCAATGGGTTCCAGGAACAAATAATAAAAAGTACAGCAAGTACAAGGCCGAGGACAGACCCAGCACACTCTTATCAGTCATCTGAAATATGCACAGCCTTTCCAAGACAAATATGGACTCCTGTTTCTAGGAAAACACCAAAAAGTATTTATCAATTACCCTGTCTATGGTTTGTGGAAAAAGACAACAGCAGCCGACCCTGAAAGCCATAGCAAAGCAGATTCCTTTGGGTAACCAAGAGCTGAGTGGCATGGGTTAGAGCCGGCAGCATCCCAGCCGTGGCCTGGGACCGGTCCACGGAGCCCGTCTTCCCCTCACGCGATCACAAGCCTCACCCTTTACCCCGGCCTCTGAGCACAGCTCAGAAGCCTGGAAGCATGGTGGGTTCTCACTGAAGCCTACGGCCCTTCCGACCTCTCCCACCCCATCGCAAACCCACACATGGCATGCCCCAGAGAGATTCCTAGAAAAATGGATGCAACCCAGTGACGGTCTTGTGTAATAATGACGGTAGCAAGAGCTACCACTGATGGGTGTTACTCTGTTTGATCTTCACAGCAGTCCCGGGAGGTAGGTGTCATCAACCCATTTCACAAAGAGAAATGGAAAGTTAAGGAACTTAACTCACTTAGGCATGATCACATAGCTCAAAAGGATTTAAGGCAGCTAAAGCAGATTTGAATTCACAAAAACTTCAATGGGCTGTCTAACCTCGATGCTGTAGTGTGCTCATAAGTGTACGGGGTTCGGTTCTGCTCACCCAGCGTAGTGTGTCTTGTATTAAGTAGTGCTTACGTCCTAGGTGAGGAAGGGACGTGGTTAAATCTTAACACGTAACTCCTTAACTCCCTGTCTGTTCACTCCCAGGACTCAAGCACAGAGGGTTCGGAAACCACGCTGCTGCACGGGACCCCAAGGGCTGCTTCCCCGCTACTCTGAGAGCCAAGCAGAAGGACAGGAGCAGCTCTTCAAACTCACGGACAATATCCAAGACGAGTTGTGAGTGGAAGCCATGGGAATCAGCCATGTTGGGCTTCTGGGTTGCCCCTTCCGTCTTTGAGTTGGGAAATTCCCCTATGATCTGAGCATCCTCCTGACTCTCAGATCTCAGAACTGTTGAGGGGTTCCTTGTCCCAAGTGTTATTCCAGGTATACATGTGACTCCAGGTAAACAGCTCTTCCTGGAAGGAGTGTTTCTCCAACTGTGTTCTACAGCCAGACCTTACTGTACTGTTTCTAAAAAATCACTCTTTTTCTAAATTGCTCAACGGAAGAAAAGAACAGATTAAATGTTCTTCTCAATTTTAGCTTTTCTTCCCTATAAAATTTTCTTAAACTTTTATGGCCCATCGTTTGCTATAGAATGTTAGCAAACAAAACAAACATACTCAAATGTTTTGGAAATGTCGTTTCCTTAACATTGTCTTGTAAATCTTTAAATATGGAGCCTTATACTTAAGATCTTGTCATATTTCCAGTGAGTGAAATTATTCCTGGTTGAATTAAATATGTCACTACTGTAGGATATTTTGCAGAGACACTGGCCTGTAAAATGCGCTATAACTTGTCTAGGTATTAGAACCACCAGCTTAGAGAAAGGCACTTTATGTGCTGAGTAGCAAGATGCGAGTTTAATTTCTGTCATGCTGTTCATGTCCTCTGAAGTGGAGCAGGCCGGGGAGGGTTCTGAGCGCCGTGGGGGGTTTGGTCAGTGGTGGAACGTCACGTGGTGGTTAGCTCCTGGGGGAGTCTTCAGGGTCATGAGTAGAGACTGTCTTAGGGAGACCTTGTCTGCTTTCTTCAATATCAGTTTTGAAAGAAGATATAAAAGATCAAATCCAGAACTCATTTATTGCTTGCTGTATCAGGTGGCATCTTCCTAGATGTGTCTGTGTAACTCAAGCCCCCTGAACGTTATTGGAAGATCTCTTGATAACAGCGGTGTATCTCATTCTCATAGCTGAGCAGCTTAGACACTAGGAGTTCATGTCCTCACAGCTCGGGAGGCTGGGAAGTCCAGGACCAGGGTGCCAGCCTGTGCTGTCCTGGTGAGGGTTCTCTTTGTGGCTTGCAGACAGCCTCCTCCTCACTGTGACCTCACGTGACAGAGAAGGGGAGCTTTCCAGTGTCTTTAATAAGGCCACTAATTCGATTGGATCAGAGCCCCAACCTCATGACTTCATTTGCCCTTCATTATTCCCTTACTGCAGATACTCCCTTGAGCCTTGGGCATCTGTGAACAGAAGGTGGGGGGCAGTTCAGCCCCCGTTCACCGTGTGCCAAGAAGAGTGTCTCTAGCCTCATCCCTCTGCTACCCAGAATCCCACGCAGTTTCACTCTGGGGAGGACATCATGTTCCTGCCCCACTTGGGGTGGGGATTTGATGCCCCTCTGCCCTTCACATCACTTTGCCGACGGAACTGCAGGCCTCTGGATTGGGGGCCCAGAGCGTTGCCCCTTAGGCTTCACTGGGCCTGGCGCAGAGTCTGCTTGAATGGCAGCCTCGTGCGGGCCGGGAGTTTTGAGTGTTCCGCTCACCGGCCCGTCCTCAGCAGAACGGTGCTCGGCCTGGAATGGATGCTCAGTAAACCTAGCAGGATAGCTGCTGTTTAGCATCTGCATTAACACATGTCCACTTTTTTTCATTTAGGGATTTTTTTAAATCAAAGGTTAATAACTGAGATCATAAATTAATGTACATGGTGCTTTTAAAAATTTCCTACCCAGATCACCTCTGTCCAACTCAGACCTTCTCTGGCCCGTACAAAATTCATTTGCAGTTGAATGACGTTTGCCAAAAAGCACAGGGAGAAATGGAAGAGTACTGCCAACACAGGGCTGCTCCCAGGGAGAGGCGAAACCCAGGATCAAAATGAAATCAGCGAAGTAGATTTCACAAAACTCTTCAAATTCAAATATAAACTAGGCACAGATAGCGGCATGAATGAGTTTTGACTTTAAAGATGAAAACCATGTGTTGAACCTAAGCTGTGGGTTAGATCTGGCCCGTAAGCGTGGAGCGCGACGTGACCGTGGTCTTCCTTGGCGCGTAGAGACGCAGCCAGGGACCCGGGCACGTGGGTCTCGGAAGCGTCCCCGGCTGTCAGCCTGGCCTCCCCAGCAATCTGAGCATCGCAGTCATCGCTTTGCAAGAAAGAGGTTTTCAGAAAAACACCCAGGCGCGGAATTATACCTCTGACTTTTATCCTAGATTTATAATTAAAAACATGTTTTAAAACCTAATTATTTGCATATTTCTCTTCAGAGTTAACCCCTTAAAAGGGTCTTTAGTACCTTGCTCTACTGTTCTAACTAAATGTTTCCACATTTTTTTCCAGTTACACTCACTGTTTCACTTCTGGAAAATATTGTGTAATTACTTCCCGCTGGAGTGAAAACCCCACAGCGTCCCCAGAGCCGCAACGACTTCAACTTTGTTCTCCCCGATCAGGCTGCATTTAGTTTTTTCATTTTATTTAATTAATTAGCATTAAAAGGATAGTAACTGACACATGATTTAAGATCTGGCCAGCTGAAAAAGGTTTACTTTCATAGTAATCCGGTGTTCCTCTGGTGTGTTGGCGTTGTTTCCCATTTTCCTTAATTTTAACCCAGCGTCCTGAGTTGAAATGGTGTTAAAGAAAATTTAGTCGTGTATGATTAGACTTCTCTCTTCCTAACTAGTGCCTGGTTTACACCAGAAACCTCTTTTTCATTAGCATTTTGTCTCTACTCTTTGGTCAGAGACCAGGGCACATACCCGAAGTGAGACTGGGGGCAGCTCCTTCCTCTTTCAAACGATGCTCACAGGGCTCAAGCTGCTAATCTGCTTTCTGAGTGTGACCCTTGGATTACACCATCGGCTATGTGGAAAGTAACATTTATGAGATTTTTTTTCAATATAGAAGAGGAAACAGAAATAGCCTATAAGCCCACGAGCCAGATAAGGCCTTTCTTTTTTTAGTGAAATAAAGTCATATGTGCGGTTAACCAATTCAAGAGTCCAAAGTGAAGAGTAAAATTCTCTTTCTCACCCCTTTTTGAACACTGTAGGTGCTGTTTGGTATTGCCTGTTCTTGAGACGTTGCATAGCATCAGAATTCTTTTTGAGCACAGGCCATGATACGCACTCTAATGGCATATAATGTGAATCCAGATCTCACATCAATACACCGGAGACAAAAACAAAAGGCTAGCCCTTTTGAGGAACAGGATCAAATCCATCACTTCCTTGTTCCTTTGGAGGGGGTTCTGAGGATGGAGCCCCTGGCCTTGCACATGCTAGGCTGACCCTTTACCTCTGTCCTACACCCCCGGCTCCCAACTCTGTCTTCTAAACATCTGTCAAAATAATCTGTCACAAACTGTGGACACTTAGGGAACTGGACATTCTTCACTGTGCCACTGAATTAAACCACGTCTGGCAGATTACCCAGCTGCTCTGATAAAACCTGGCTTGGTAAATTTTAAGTTCAATCAGAAGTTGTAGATGAATTTTTTAGCTTTACTACAAGTTCAGGTTGTCTGTCACCCAGTTGCATGTGTACCAGAAAATGCCATTGGCCCTCACACTGTCACTTCACTGTCACTTTTGAGATGTTGTGTGTGAAGTCCTACTGTGTGTCAGGACCAGTAAGAATCTTTGTCCTGTCCTCAGGGGTAAGTGAGCCGAGTATTTATGACCCAGGATCTGTACCATAGGCTTGCTGTACAAGTGCAAGTCTGAGCCCTGCGTTGGGGGACCACAAGGACAGTGGTCAGTGTGTGCCTGGACAGCCAGGGGATGCTTGGCGAAGAAGGCTGTGGACAATAGGCCGGCCTGGTGGGAGGGGAGGAAGGCAGCAGAGGGGGGAGAGGGACACAGACTCGGAGCACAGTGCTGGGCACAGGCGAGGCCAGGAGGGCTCCCAGCGTGTTCGGAGAATTTGCAGAGCGTCCCTTCCCAGCTGCGAAGGGCCTGGCCTCGGTGGTCCTGCTGGAGGCAGTGTGAGATTAGAAGAAGAGCTCCAACTCAAAATTGTGTGCTAGTAAGGTAGCCTGGAGGGCAGCCGAGAAAGAGAGCTGCTGGAAAGGCCCGAACACAGTGGCGGATGGGTAGGAGGAGACCTCAGTCAAGTCTGTAGACCGCCCGGCTTTGCAGTCTGCCTGAGGAAGAGCTGAGGGCAGCCCTCGCTGCTTGCCTGCTTGGTTGGTTGCTAGAGGTGACGTTGGGGAAGGAAGAACAGCTCAGCTGTGTGCACACTCAGTGCACAGAGGCTGGGGGACATGTGACGAGATGTTCTGTGGGAAGCCCGGCACTCGGTGACCCTGGCTCTGGCACAGAGTCGAGCTTCTAGATACGCTGGCAGGCGAGTGAGCCCCCCGGGGCTGGAGGAGCCCACTGGGGAGCACCCCTGGATAGAGACCATGCAGACCTTTCTGACTTACAAGTAATTCCAAAGAGGGTAGAATAAGATATATAAATAGAGCTAATAAGGCAAAAACAAATAAAAGAAAAAGAAAGAAACCGAATGGGGTGGTCGCAACAGTTGCTAGGCAGATGTCTTGCTCCCTGGGGAGAAATCGGGCCTGGACCTGCTTCCGCGTGGCCTCTGAGAGCGGCACCCACTCCCTGACCTGCTCGAGGACGGTGCCTCCCCAGGGAACCTCCAGCTTGAGAACCTCCGGATTCTCCCCAGAACTGCAGTAACCCGGCCCCGCCCTCACCGTAGGCTGAGGATCTCTGCTGTGTTGGGCCCCGCGGGGTGGGCGAGAAGGGCCTCGCTCTGAGCACACGTGCCTGGCTCTGGCTCCAGGGGTGAGTCTGCCTGTGCCCTGGAGAGAGTGGCGGCCGGTGAGGTGGCGGCCTGGTGTGGTGCCACGGGGCCTCAAGAACAACCCTGTGCTTCTCAAGTGTAACCCGCCGGTCATGGGTTCTCCTTCTGTGGCACCGAATCATGCCAGATTCCACCCTTCGGAGACTTTGCAGTCTCCTGTGAGAGCCCAAGGCAACTTCATGGCCTTGTGGCTGGCCCACCTGAGCTCAGGAGCCCGTGCTGTGTCAGGGCTTTTACGATGGGCTCTGGGACAGGTATGAACTGTGCAACCTTCCATTCTCGGCAGAAGCTGCCTGCTACTGACCCCAAGCCAGTGTCCTCTTTCGCTCCCTGAAAGAGAGTTAAAAATAAAGCTTGTAACCCAAGCTAAAAAATATACAAAAATCCCATTTCACCAAAATAGACTCAATTATAGTATCAGCAGCCTCCTGTAATGTCTGCAGAACCCCAGTGGCCTCTGGCTCGCCCAGATGCTGTTTCCGGCTTGCTGTGACCTCCTCCTCCCTCACACCTCCATCCGAGTTCATACACCCAAGGACAGCAGAGTGTCCTCGGAGCCACCTGGGCATGCCGGCTCCGCCTCCCATCACCACGAGGCCTTGTGCTAGCCAGCAGCCATCCCGTGTGCAGCTTGGCTGTACACTAATGAAGAGCAGCAGCCCTCAGTCCAGAGGGCACTGGCAACCCTTTGCACACAAGGAGTGAAGCTCACAAAGCCTACGGAGAATTACCCTGCAGGTCAGCACCTGAGGAGGGGCCTGCGGCTTTGAGGAAAGAGGGACAGGAAGGAGCAGGTCTGCAGGGAGAAGAGCTGGCGGGGCTCTGCCTTTGCCTGGTTCCTTTGTCCCCCTGACCTGTGGCTTTTTTCCCGCCGAGTGACAGTTTTGGGATCAGTGTCCATCAGATGAAAGGATGATCTGGAGCTGTTGGAATGCATCTTGGATGTGGTTTCCAGATTTGTAAAAACCCCAGAATTAATGATAACAGTGATGGCGGTCACGGGGGGACAGAGGAAGCGTCAAGAGGAAACCAGAGAGAGCTGCTGGCCGCGCAGTCTCAGGGGCACCACCCGGCTCCCTGTCCTCTGCTTTCAATTTAAAGACTTTAGAACATTTCGTGTAACTGCTCAAAGTACGTAGGCAGTTATCAGTAGCAGCTCCAGGGGACGAAGGGGGCCCTGGACCTCGTGAGTAGAGATCTGGGCGGAGTGGCAGAGCTGCTGGCTTTCGCTCGCTCTCCTGTGCAGCCTGTCCCTCCTGGCCTTCACACTCACCTTGGGCAAGCAGCATCTTCTTTACCAAAGACAAAGAAATGGAGCCACCAGGGCAGCCAGCAGCCAGGCCGGGGCCCCCGGTGTCCTCCACCTTTCTGTAGAGCCTCCCAGCAGGGAACCGAGCCTCCCAAGTTGCCTGGTCTGCTGGAAGATGCGCCGCAGAGGGGGTCGGTGTGAAAGCCTGCAGAAGCATCAACCCTCTGCCCAGGCCAGAGCACACCTGCCTGGTATAAATGCCCGCTGCTGGGTACCAGGACAAGGGGCACGGGTGCCCTGTGCCGTGCTGCACTGGAAGCTAGAGCGGCTGTCACTTCCACCTGTGCTCAGGAGCAGAGACCATTTTCAGCTTCTCGACTGCTTCCCCCGCGCAGCTCCAGCCGGCCCCTCACACTTCCTCTGTGGCAGCGAGCTTTCCTCTCCTCCTGGCTTTCTTGTCCCTCTGTGTCCTCCTTTCTTCCCCGCACCAGCTGTGTTAGAGTCTGTGCAGCCCGACTCAGTGACGGTGCTGCCCCGGGCGCAGGCAGGCCTGGGTGTGAGAACGGCCGTGCTAATAAGCAGCCGGGGCATTAAAGCCACCAGGCGCTTCTAATTTCAGCACCAAGACTCTACGCATCTATGTTCTCGGCGTTACCAACCAGTTAGAATAGAACAACAGAGTCAACTTTCGTCATGGGAGGCTGTAATTAAGATGACAGTTGGGACAAGGCAATGTTACTGAGTCCTCACGGGGCGGTGCTCAGGGAGGCTGGGCTGGGAGCTTGCTTCGAGAGCTGAGATGCTGCACTTCCTGGGGATGTGGAAGAACAGCCCGAGTTTGGCGGTGTTTGCGGGTCAACACCACGCAGCACTGCAGCACTCGCAAGGGGCTCGAGTACTGGGGAGGCCTCGGGGTGTCAGACTTGGGCGGGGAGTGAGAAAGCGGGGATGAGGTGTGTGCTCCGGGGCAAACAAGCTCAAGGGAGCCGGCAGGCCCCCTCCTGCCCCTGCCCAGGCCTCTGCCTCCCGTGGGAGGGTTTGCACCGCAGATGTCGGGCCACGGCCACCTGGACAGTGGCCCGGGACAGTACCAGGGCCGCCTTCACTCTGAGCAGGGAGTTTGGAAGCGATGCTGGGTACTAGTGGGCTGTCGGCTCTCGGTATTCTCGCCATCGTGTGTTCCCTGTCTCTGTCCCTTGCTGCTGGGACCCATTGTGAAGGCAGCGTGAGGCTGGGGTCCTTCTAATTCTTAACTTCCGGTGGGGAGCCTGAGGCCTCCCCCGTGTGCTGGGTTTGGGCTGGGTTCTGGCCCCACCCCTCTCTTTCCCTAAGGGCCGTACCCATCCCCCTCTCCCCGTGCAGCTTCATTGCCGTGGAGAACATCGACAGCTACTGCGTGCTCATCTCCTCCAAGGCCGTGTACTTCCTTAAGAGCGGAGACTACGTGGACCGGGAGGCCATTTTCCTTGAGGTCAAGTACGACGACCTCTACCACTGCCTCGTCTCCAAAGACCACGGGAAGGTGTACGTGCAGGTGACCAAGAAAGCCACCAACTCGAGCAGTGGCGTGTCCATCCCAGGCCCGTCGCACCAGAAGCCGATGGTGAGTCCCCCGCCGCCCCCAGCTCTCAAGTGGGCATGCCCAGAGCCAGGGTCTGGAGGTCACCGTCCCCACAGTCTCGCCTCGCCCCCACTTTCCCATGGGGACTAGGCTGGGAGGTTCCAGCCGCTCTGGGTGCCGCCTGCCTGCTTCTAGGCCATGTCACTCAATGTTTGGGGCTTGGTCTCCTAGCAACGCGAGTGGATAGCAGTGCTTGCTGTAGTTAGTCGTGAAGAAGAACTAGCAAGGGTCCTGGAGTTTTGTGTCCCTGAAATGTGACTCCGGGATGCACTGAGCCCGAGGCAGTGATGGAGCCCACATTGTCTTGTTTCTATGGTAACCGTGGAAATGGCATCTTTTTGTTTTAAGCCCAGAGGCAGTATCTAGCATGCTCAGCCGCAGATACCTGTAAATGATATTTGCCTCTGGAGGGTGGGAGGTGGTGCCGTGACAGGGTGGTAAGCAGTGTGACCAGCGCGTCTAGGGCGTGTTCACTGCTGTGTTGTCCTTGTCCCCACCATGCCCCTGACGGAGGGGTAAAGGCAGGTGACTTGTTCTGGCGCCACAGCTGACTCAGGACGGAGCTGGTGTCTAGGCCGCAGAGCCCTGACCATACCGTGCTGATGTGCCTCACCTTGGAACACTTGGGCCTGCTGTGGCTTGCTGCTGTTAGCCTGGTGTACAGGACTCGGGAAGAATGTGTCACTCACAGCAGAGAGAGTAGCTGCTGGCCTGGCAGGGCCTCTCTCCTCGGGAGTCCTGGCTCCCCTTGCTCGGGAATGCACTTGGCTTTGTTTTGGCTCCGGGCCGCACTGGGGTGATTGGCTTCGTTAGGGCTGGTTGCTTGAGCGAGTCCAGCCCCCCAGTGATGTTTTACACATTCCTCCGGGGTGAGGCCTCCCCAGCTGTGTCTCCCCCTTTCCGGGCAGGTGAGCAGCGGAGCATTCTTGGTGCGAAAGCCTGGACTGCTGCTTGCTCACTGCTCCTTCCCTGGCGGAGGTGCGCCTGTCGTTCTTGGCGTGGTCCCCTCAGCAGATCCTCCTGGGAATGCAGCCAGCCTCAGTCAGGGTCCTGTGGTGTCTGAGATGGGTTAGCTGCAGTCTCTGGGGAGGTACACTAAAAATTTAGCTCAGAACTAACCCTGCGACTTCGATTCTCTTCACACTGTCCTGTACACCAGCCCACAGCCAGGCCGGGGGCCGCTGCCCGCTGGCTGCATTTGGCTGCCCCGCCCTGGGGCAGGTGCTCATCCTCTTCTCCCCTGTAGGTCCACGTGAAATCTGAGGTCCTGGCCATCAAGTTATCACAAGAAATCAACTACGCAAAGAGCCTTTACTATGAACAGCAGCTCATGTTAAGACTCAACGAAAATCAAGAGCAATTGGAGCTGGACTCCTGAGAAGTCGCAGCTTGGGGAGACTCCTGGGCGCAGACCCCACCTCGGGAGCACAGGCACCCCTGCCCCTAGCCCAAGATAGAGGAAGACTGGAAGAGGGTTTGGGGGACGATATCAAGGAGCGAGAGGAAGGAAATCCTTGTGGGGAAAATGCAAATGGAAGCTGTATTAATTGTGGGGCAGGGAGTTACTTTAGATTATGGGGAAATAATTTTTAAAAGGTATCAGTTGAATAACTTAAAAAGAAAATGTCCCAATGAAGCTAATTTTTAGATTGCCCTGTATTTTGTTAACATGTATATATGTACAACTGTGTGTTTGTAAATACATAGGCGCTTCTGAGCAGGGCGGTGATGTGTGTGAAGGTTTGTTTCCTGTAAAGTAATATCAGTTGTACTGGATCTTCGATTGCACTAATTCCACACGTCTCATGCAGGGGACTGTGTAGCGAGGCCTTCTTGGAAGTTGGAAGTGTCGCGTCTGGGTCTTGCAGATGCGGTCAGTGGGCTGGTATGAGGTCTGAGTTCGAGAGTGAGGCTTAGCAGATGCTGGTCACGCAGGTGGAGCTACTGGCCACGGTGAGCGGAGGCAGAGCCCCGGGAAGGACGCAGAGAAGGGCTGGCAGCTGCCTCTAGTCCCCCGTTTCACAGACAGCACTTAGGTTGTCACAGATAGTGTTCTAAGCTGTCTGTCCACGTGGCCTTCCCCGGACCAGCCTCCCCCACTGGGAAGTAAGATTGTCCTTATACACACGTACGCGCACACACATCAGTGTTACACGTTTTTCTCATGCTGCTGTCAGAGACATGTGAAGCACTGGTAAGCACTGTTGACTCAAGGGAAAGTCACCGAGCACTCCATTGTGATGAGTGAGAAACCCACAGTGAGAGTACATCTCCCTGCTCTGGCACTGGCATCAGGGCCGGAGCCCCTGGGACCGTGTTCCGAATAAAGCCACGCACTGGAGCACAGCTGCACAGTGCCCAGGGCGCGGTGGTGGCACTGGCTGGCCTCCGAGTGGGGAGGGGAGCGCAGCAAAGGGAGTGAAATGTGAGCGCCACGCAGCCATGCTGGGGCCCTGCTCCCTGCCTTGCTGGTGTTTCTGTAAGGTGTGAGCAGCTGGGGCAAAAGTACAGCCTCGCTCTCAGGTGAGCGACGCACCTGGCGACTCTAGGAATTCCGTGTTAGTAAAACCATGTGCAGAAGGCTCTGGTGTCTGTAACCTAGGACGCGGGTTCCTCTGAGACACAAACGACGCTCATCTGGCCATCTCTCCCCCTTCCTTGGGGGACTTTCCTCACCCCCAGGTGTGCGTGTGCAGGGGAGGAAGGGTGCTTCTCTGTGGGCCCCAGAGCTCCGGGTTTGGGTGGTTCTCCCTGGACTCTGGCCAGTGGGCCGGTGTTGGGTCCAGTGGGATTGGGGTGTTCGGCTTGTGGCTCGCTGAGTGGTTGTCGTGGTGGTCTCCGCACTCTGGTGTGAGACCCGCAGCACAGGGCCGTGTGTCAGCTCCGCCAGCCTCCTCCCTGTGCCCCACAAGTCCAGCGTGTGATTTTTTTTGTGGCCAGTAACCCACTGCCCAAGATCACAATCTCTCAGAGACGAGGCTCTCAGAAAGGTGTGCATCCGCGAGCCTTCTGTCCCTTGCCTGGACAGGGCCACCAGAAACGTCCTTCCTGGGTAAAGGGGCTCCTGCTCCTGAAAAAGCCGGTTTGGGGCCCAGCAGCACCTGGCGGTGCTGTCCCTGACTGCAGGAAGGCCCTGAGGCGGCCCTGGCCAGGTGCTCCGGGACGCCCAGGGAGCTGTCCTGGGCCGCCTCCCGCTCCTTTCTGATTCATCAGACTCTAAACTGTTGCCTGTCCGCTGAGGCCCCCCATCCCCTGATCTGCACCTCAGAAGGGCAGGCTTTAAAAGGACCAAATGGGCCTGGGGCTGCTGCTCCCAGAGCCCTTCCCTGCCCCGCAGCCGCTGCACCAGGCCGGGACGATTTCAGGGGCTTCCGCCGCGGCTCCGTGATTTGCCGGGACAGCGTCCAAAGCTCTGGACGGAGCAGCCCCTGGTCTGGCTCCTTCAATGCCCATTTCTTCCTAAATTAGGATTTAGCCAGTGGTGTCCAGACCTGGTCAGGACGATTTCTGTCGATTTTCACGCTGCCTCAAATACACAGTTTCTTTCTGAGGGAGGGAAAATTAATGGGGTGTATCAGGGGCGGCTCTGAAGGGGACTTCAGAAGCCATCCCTCTTCACTGGCCGAGCGCGGAAGGGCGCCCTGTGTCAGACGGCCAGCCCTGCCAGTGTCCGCGCCCTGTGCCCGGCGGGGGCCCGCCTCAGCATGCAGAAGGCGCCGGGGCCCTTCGTTTTCAGGTGTCAACATCTGTGCCTCCAGACGCCCTGCCAGCTGCTTGGCGGGCTGCTGAGAGTGAAGCTCTGGCCCGTCACTGTAACACAGCTGGGGCTGCCAGTGTGCCCAGACTGTAATCTGGCCCTCGTGTCAGAGATGTCACTTTTCTTCCTGTGGAATAAAATGCGTTGTTCACTTCCCCGACTCTGTGTTCTTCTGGCTTCCTGGTCCCTCTTCAATTCCAGAACCATCACGGAGGACAGATACCACATCCAGGACTCGATTCGCATGAAACACAGCCCCTGACGTCTGTGCAGGGAAGCGCGGCCCAGGGCCAACCCCGAGCCCTGCAGCCTCCCAGAGAGCGGTTCCCCTGTACCCCGACCTCTAGCGGGCAGGGCCAGCCGCTGCTCCGGCCCTGCTGCCAGGCCACACCCAGCGAGTGAAGAGGAGGCTGGGGACGCAGAGAGAGGACCCCATTTGTAGTGGAGTCAGGGACAGAGACTGCTGAGAGCAGTTTTGGTGGAGTGGGGGGAAAGCGCAAGTTGGAGAAGATTCAGGAGACTGGAGAGGCACTGGAGACACCACATACGGGTAACTCGGAGGACCTGGCTGTGAGTGGAAGGAGAGACATGCCTGGTAGCCCAGGAGGGAAAGGTCCCTGGCATGGTGGTGCGTGCCTGTGGATCCTGCTACTCAGGAGGCTGAGGCAGGAGGACTGCTTGAACCCAGGACTTTGAGACCAGCCTGGGCAATGTAGGCAGCCCTATGTGTAAAGAAGAAAGGAAATGGGGAGGTGGTTTTACAGGAAAGGAGGCAGGCATGCTGGGCCAGAAGAAGGGCCGACCCTTGATGGCTTGCATTTCCTGGGTGAGGTAGCCATGCATGAGCGCACAGCGGGAGGCAGTGGAGGCTTGGGGAGAGAGAAGGGGACAGTGGTTGTTTAGGTTGATGGCCTGGCCAGGGAAGCGCAGCACATTTGCCCAGCAGCATTGAAGGCCCAGGGGAGGTGGAGCTGGACAGCCTGGTTTTATTTTCTCCAGCTGAATTAAGCTGCATGGGTTCAGTGTGGAACGGGGAAAGAATTGGATTTCACCAAGAAGTAAATGCACTGCCCGGCTGGCCTGCCCACCACCGCTGTCAGCTCGGCAGGTGGGGGGAAGCAAGGTGCTGCGGGGAGATGAGAGCTCGGCGCTGCTCTGTGGAGCAGCAGTCGGGGAGCAGTGGGCACCCCACAGGAGAGCACGGCGAAGCTCTTTGGCGTTGGGGACGCACAGGGCAGATGAACGGCCCAGCCCCTCCAGGGCACGGAGAGGGAGTGCGTGTGTGGAGCTCTTCCGTTTCCTGGCCCGGTTCAACGCGCTGCCGTGCAGGACCCAGTCCGCAATAAAGACAGCCCAGCCTTACCCCGGCCCCTCACCCCGACTGTGCGGCTTCTGGCACTGCTGAGCAAGCTCCGTGTTCGCTGCCCCCTGGGCCACTGGCTCCCAGGGCCCGAGCACAGATATTTAAAAGCTCTGGAGCCAGGTGTGGTGGCGCACACCTGTGATCCCAGCTCTTGGGAGACTGAGGGGGATGGCAGTGAGTTCGAGGCCAGCCTGCGCTATGTAGCAAGGCCTTGTCTCAAAAAAACAAAAGCAAGAACAGCTCCAGAAGTGCCTTGTGAAGCACAAGTCCAAGCACATTCACTTTTAGGAAGTTTGATTAATTCGAAAGCATTTGTTCAGGAAATGGGTGAGATTTCACTTGCCGTCTGCAAAGGCCATCGCTTGTACTAGCTGGGTGCGTGGCTAATACAAGCGATCATGAAGACAAAGTAAGAAGAGAGCTAAAAGTAAGAGCTCAAAGTAAGAAGAGCTCAACTTACTGCTGAGCAATCCTATTGAAACCTTTATTTGTATTTTTTAATTTTAAAAAATTGCAGATAAGGTTTTTTGTAGCATGTGTGTATGTGTGTGTGTGTGTGTGTGTGTGTGTGTGTGTGTGTGTGTGTTTTCCTGGGAGCCAAACCCAGAGCCTCCTGTGCAGCAGGGAAGTGCTCTATCACTGAGCTGCACCCAGGCCTTGCACTGTTCTAAATTAGATTTTTTTCTTTCTTTTTTTTAGCATCAGGAATCGAACT